>NC_065506.1:31193596-31537055 GCF_006386435.1 Epinephelus moara
GCACTCCGGAGCCCTCCGCAACAGATACGCAGGACTTCTATTTTTGCCGGATGCCGGAGCACAACGCAGCAATTCAGCACAGAGCAGCAACCTCGAATCTGTAGGGGAGGGGGGGCGGACACGACTCACGGCAGTATTTTGAATTTGAGTGCAGTAACTGTTTTGGCCACATTCTTACATACAGCGCCTTTAATGTTAATAAGTTCGGATTGGTTTTGGAGCAACTGTGCTTTCTAAAAGTGAATTGATGAACGATAGAATCACTGACAGACGATCAAAATCCTGATCTGGCACTGTTGTTTACAGTAGGTCATCATTAATCATCTTGTTATTGTTATAGTAATCATTCCTGGTTGGATAACCCTTTACTGGGACACTTGAACAGCACAGAGCCATTGTTAATGTCTTTATTAACACCTGTGCTTTTCCTACTAAGATGAGTTAAAATACCTTGAGTGAAAAATGCCCGTCTTTTTGTTTTTAGGGGGGATTAAGTATTAAGAATCTGTCAGTGTCAGAGTTAGGGTTGGGTTTATTTTAAAGTCATGGTTAAACGGCTGCCATTTTTAACTTAAAGCTACATGTATTTATTTTGAGGCTCTACAAGACAGAAGAACTTTAAAATTGCTAACAGCCCTGTCACATTATCATCTTATCTAGTTGATATGATTGATGTGTTAACAAACAGTTACATCCAGCAGACATACAGCAACATTACCGTCCCTTTGGAGTTATGTTTCTGGCTAGTTCACTTGTCTTTTAGCTCTGGTTTGGTCTCCAGCAATTCCTGAGAAAACATCATCTTTATTCTGCTTGTTTGACTTTCTAGCTTTGAATGTTTGCTGTCTAACCCTGAAAAAGTTGCATTCAAGAGCTCTATTATAGGTTAGTCCAGTTTGGGGGTATATCTCTTAGTGGGTTCATCATTATGACCGGGGGAAACAAAATCAACTTCAAATTTTTTTACACATTTTTCAAAGAATATTGATTTGATTAACTTCTAAATGTTGGATCCATTTAAATTCTAAAGCAAACAGTTCATGACAAAAATAATCTGCACCTATCTGTGTAGTAGTTTTATTCCAGAATCTCGTTGGAAGCTTTTAGCCTCCTTCCTATTGGTCTCAAACACGGTGTCTTTGAAAGGAACATTTTTGTGACTGCACCTCACAGTCGAGGGTGAGCAGTTATCCAGTTTAACCAATCTTTTGTCACAGCCGGCAAATGGATGAGTCTGACGCATCTATTCAATTTGTAAAACTTTCGTGAATGAGAGGTGATTAGTTGGTTGGACGCTGCAAGGTGAGTGACATTCAGTGGAACTTCAATTGTGGAGCTATTTATAGCAACACTTTGGTCTGAATATAGCTTTGCCTGCCTGCGAGGTCGTCTGGGTCAGCATTTACACAGCCTAGAACACAGAGACTGGAACGCTCGGCTAATGCAATTACAAACACAGGACAATTTCAGGCTGTCTCATTCGATTAAAAGTGTTTTGGTTTGTCGTGTAAGTAGAAAGAAAAAATATTTGATGGAGTGAATTGGTGACAAATCCGAAGCCACAGGTTTGAGAGGCTCTGAAGTGCATGTACAGATGAAAAGATGAGAACAAAAGTATGAATATAAAGATTTGATGTTAAATGAGATCATGTGGTTATGGTGCTTTCAAGATGTTTTAATTGTGAATTGATGTGTTAAATGAATAAATCACATCTCAGCATTTACAGGCATATTTCCTCTGATTTATGGTTTCAAAACAATCTTTTTGTAACATTTATTGTAATCAGAAATTAAGGAGATGGCATCTTATTTCAATGATCAGATGCAGAAATGAATAACAGATACTTGCAGTGTAAATTACAACAGAGTATTTAGGCCAAGGTTATAGAAAAAATAATTTTGAGAATAAAGTCAAAATATTGACAATTTTTTTTTTTTAACAATTTAACAAAAACTTGAAACTTGCAATCTGATTTTTTTATTATGACTTCAAAATATTTTTTATCTATAATTACAACTTTTGAAAATGTAGCAACATTTCTCTTTTAATATTCTGACTTTATTCTTTAAATCTCTGAAATGTTTTTCCAAACTATGGCCCTATTACTTTGTCGTAATAAATGGGCACCATTTTGAAACAAATGACCAGATCTGGCAATAAAAAAAGGCAAACTTAAAACGTAAGTCAACATAATTTCCCAGGCACAGGCCTAAGCACTTAACATACATTATATATTGTTTCTCGACTAATCTAACATATCTCAAATATTGTAATTTGTGCTGTCAGGTCAGTTTATGTCTGAACTTTGATCCAATTACTGAAATATACATTCATTTTTAAACATTCACTTAATGAATTCAGCGCCCTGAAAGCAATGGTGTTACACTGGTCCAGTGAGCAGGACAGACGATATAGTAGCATCCTAATTAGATTGAAATCTTAAGAGGAACTCTCTCCTGGTTAGTTTTGCTCGGCTCTTTGGGGTTCTGGTAGGAGAGTCTCACAAACACAACAATTAGGATCGTTCCTGGAATGACAGAACAAAAAGACATTGCTGCGTTATTGCAAAATATAGTGAACAGGCACAGTATTATGATGCCTGCCTTGAAAAATCTAATGCATACAGCACAATGGTCCTTCAACATAGGCTACCACATACTACTTCTATAAAGCTTGTGATGCATTCTCAGTTGCACACATGTGTCAGTGGCATTATCACTGTTTCGGTCGGTCTCTCTGCTTACCTATGACTGCGAAGGTGCCGAGCAGAATCCCAACTGCAGACTGAATAGTTGGCATGCCCTCCAGCTGCTTGGCAGCCATTTTGCAGTTCCCTCTGACGTTGCAGGGACACACTGTCACTAACATGAGAGGGATAGGGGAAAACAAAAACAACTCACAAACAGGAAATATGACTCAGTGAAAGAATATATGTTTTGTTTGGAACAATTTATGTTACAAGCACAACCAAAAACACTGCTCAACTCATCATTAATGGAAGACTTATTTGAGGAGTTCACAGATCAATAAACTCTTTACAGTGACAGGTGAGTAGTGTTAAATGTATACCTGCCTGTACATGTTTTTATTTGTGTATTATCATTTATGAAAACTGAATGTCACACAGAAGGAGACAGCACACACACCCTTTATTCCCTGATATATTCTGACCATTGTATGAGACGAAATGAGCTGTTTGTGTTCTGTATATAAGGTGTCAGCAGGCTGTATTGGGCAGAGCACAGTCTTAAGAGAGCTGTGTGGTCACAAGCCTGGAAAAATCATTTGTAAAGCTCCATTGCATCATTACCAAACAAGAACAGTGCTAGGACAGGCTGGCACACAGGGTTTGATCTCTATTGATTGTTCCTGCGCTCTTGTCCCATAACCTCCCCGCGTTCGCTTGAGCTCAGCAGCAGGAGAGTCGACATTACCTGGCAAGTTTATGAAGGTGCTCCTGGGAGGCGAGCTGCTGTCAGAGATGGTGAAGGGCACAGTGTACACCTCGGGGGCCAGGTATGGGATGTTTAAGGACAGGTTGGTGTGAGTATCTGAGGGAAAAAACACATAGATGACACTTTAAATGCGCTGTTAATTAACATGTTGTTATAAAATTACACATTAGATAAAAGCATTTTCTTATTTTGCTTGAATGACGTGGCAAAGTTTGTCATAGGTCACTCCTGCCAGTGTCACCAGGACAAACATTTCACTGATTACTTTTCATTAAATCATTAAAACTACTGGCCTTGCTCAAGATTATACCAAGCATTTGTGACGCCCCATGTGCCTGGGCATTCCCTCAGATCCATCAGTGCAGCTCTGCTGGTTGTTCCTGATTCTCGGGTTGTGACCAAAGGTGACCGGGCTTTTGCTATTACTGTGGGACACTGTTAAAGGTATGCTATGCAGGAATTGTCAGCTGGTGTTTGTAAAAAGCATCACCAGTGAAGGTGAAGGTGAAAATCAACCCCCAGTTTTGTCCACTTGCCATTTCACCTCACTGTATATGCATTTTCTGTACTGTGTCTGCAATGTTCATACGTTCCTCTAGGATGTGTGCTGCTTACAATCAGACACCTGGTCGCTACATTTTCATAACGTTCTGACCTCACCTGCAGGCTGTGCCCAGGAACATCCCGAACACAGCAAAATAAGAAGAAAATGAGAAACTACATGCAGATGACCGAGTCAGATAGATGCACCGCCACTGACTTCTGGTGGGACATAGGTGAAGATTGAGAGGGAATATTGTTGTATGAGTTAGGGCCGATACGATATCAGATTTTCACCACACAATTATCATGGTTAAAAGAGTGCAGGATAACGATATTAATGTGATATCCATAGCAAATTTGCTAAAAAGAAAAATGCTATGCTAGTCAAATTCATCTTTGACTTAGTTAACGTGCATTTTTTTTTTTTGTGAATAAATTACACTCAAAAAACAAATCTAGGAAGCTGGAGAGAGAATCTGTAACCATGACACGCACTTAATGGATCATGAAAAGGCAGCTAGATGGCGTAGCACCAATATGCTTGGTATAAAGCCAACCAAGTCACCAATTATACCCAAAGCACTGGGTTATTTTGACCCAGTGTAAGTGTTAGTTGTATTATATACACATATACTACAACTGTAGTGATCTCTGATGTGCACTATCCGGCACATCAGAGATCAAATCTGAAAAAGTGTTAAATTACGCTAAATGCTTTTTTTATTACCAGGAGTCAACTGCAACACTGGTGCACGTCAGCTATGTACTTCTTTACAATATCTTACAATTTCCACCAGCAAGGGAACAAAAATCAAGCAAAAAACACACAGCGGCATAGCTACACAAGACACAGAATGAGAGAGAGAGACAGATGGAGCTGTATATTGAGGGGTCTGGAGTGTGTGAGTCTTAATCTTATCTCTGTTGATCGGTCTAAAATACACGCCTGGCCGCATGACGTAAAAGCCCCGTCCCGTAAAGAGAACTGTTTTATCAAACTGTTTGAACCCTTATCTGAGGGTCTTACACTCTACGCTCGCACCTCGCCTTCACTCCCCTTCACTCCCCTTCATGTTCCATTTGTCAGTCAGGAAAACACGAGCAGTGCCGGCTGTTAATTTACCATCTATCTGTGCTGTCTCGCCTCCGATGTGACATTTACGCAGGTTGTAGCTGTGACCCACTGCCTACTAAGAAATATTGCAGACGATTGTGACACCAAAAAGTATTTTTTTATACTACAATGCTATTAAATGTGTCACATAAAAGATTGGATGTGTCACATTTCACTCCTGACTGCCATGAACAGCCATTAAGAGTGGACGAAAGTGGAATAAGAGTGCGCTGCCTCATTAACTGAATTTCTCCATTGAAAAGAACTGCCAATTATTTACACATGGTACATTTGAGAGTCTCTGAAAGATTTGAAATGAATAGCAATGACACACACACACACACACACACACACACACGCACACACATATGTTCTTTTCATGGGAGGTTGTGGTTGTGTCACACAAACCGTGCAACTCATTATACTGGCAGTACACATTTTATTGGTACGACCATTACTGGCTGCAACCAGGTGCAAAGCATTCTGGGAGATTCCTCTTTTAGCCTCCATTAGCTGGCAGGAACCCAGCGGTGACGCCAAAGAAATTACACAGAAGATATAATTACAGCTTGGCTCAATCAATAGCAACAGGAACAGGGGAGTGAAAGAGGGAGATAAAAAAAAAACCTGAGAGGGAAGTGGTTGAGCTGTTTGAATGACTTAATGTCAGACGTCATCGCAGTAAATAGTTTGCATTAAACGAGCGCAACACTAGCGGTTTACAACGGCAAGGAAAAAAAGGCTAATTACATTATACCTCCCTTCGCAGATTCAGATAGGACTGACGAAATTATGCAGGAAGAAAACAGACCAAGGCAATTTGCACATCTTCAAGGCCGGATCACTCTGTTACTTTGACTATCTGTCCTCATGGATGGCACATTGCCTTCTTTAATTCAAAGGCCAGGTAACTCAAAGCATTTAACACATTGTGGCAAACTTGGTGACCGCACGCTGTATTTGAAAATCCACTGCTTCACACTGCATGACATTGTGGCTGGATGACATCGACCTGTCTTCTTCAGTAAATTAACTTCCTTATTCTGAAGCTGATTCTTAGCAAAGAGGGACCATAATAGAAGACACAGTGTTCACATATGTATCTTAAACCTTCTCAGACTGCAGGAGAATGTATGAAGTTGTCCATATTAAAGCAATGAACTGATAAAGATTGAATCACCTTGGACAGACCGCCAAACTATCACAGGGCTGACACATAGAGACAGACAACCATTCATGCTCACATTCACACCTACGGGCAATTTAGAGTCACCAATTAACCTGTATGTCTTTGGCCTGTGGATTGTCTACCTGGAAGTGATTGTTGTTGTAAGCCTGACGTCATGGTGATTTAGTCTACGGTGATTGCAATGGATTTTAGGATTTGGATCTGGGCTGCTAATTACATCCATTTCGCAGCACTCTGGCTTTGAGATCATGCTGGCACCCAGAATCAGACATGAGTTTTGGGTATAAGTGATGCCTCCTACAAATTCCATGTGAAAAATTATCTAAGGATAGCCTCTTCTAACGATGTGACTTTACTTGACTGTCTTCTCTTTTCACTGTGAATCATAAGACTAACACAGTAAGCTGCGGGTTGACCGGGTTCACCAAGTCTGCATTCACCTCACCATTAATAGGTGTCAGCTTCCAGTTCCGTCGGACTGTGGCGTCACTGCGCAGGGAGAAGTTGAGTCGTCCTCCATGCTGTGGCCCATCACTGTCCCGCGAGGCCAGCACCAGAGCTTGGTCCTCCCAGCGAGGCGTACACAGGTACTTCCAGGAGTAGTCTCCAACCAGCACTGGACTGTTGTCGTTCACATCCAGGATTTGGACCGTCACCAGGGTGGACGCAGATAAGGAAGAGTTTCCTAAGGGGGAACACAAGAGATGTGGAAAAGACAAACAGAGATGAGGTGCCAAGACTTCACTGTCTAAACCTGAATGTTTTTCTTTTTTCATTCTTCACCTTGCCTAACCTTCTCCATTGTTTGTTTTCTGTTCTCTTGCACTCATACTGCTTTCCTTGATCTCGCTCTTCTGCAACTCTGTCTCTACTTCTACATCTGTATTCTTCAGACTCTCTGTTTGTCTGTGAAGATGTTCAAGTGTGCTTTTGTATGTGTGTGCTTTTTTTAGTGTTTTGAATCATTCAACAGGAATTCTAAATCAATCAAATAGTTGTGTGGTATTTTTAATGAAGAAAAAGAACTTACGCCCATCCACTGCAATGACCTCCATGGTGTATGTGCTGTTCTCCTCTCTGTCCAAGGCCTGCACAGTCTTCAGTTCACCAGAATACTTGCCTATTGAAAAGTATTTCTTGGTGTCTCCTTGAAGAGAGTATCTGCACAAAAAAAATAGAATTAGAACAAGTGAAGCAGATAACATTTAAATATACCTACAGCATTCATCAGTTCAGGCTCACCTGATTGGATGAGAATCAGGGTCATAACCTCGGATGGTAGCGATAACCCGTCCTGGTTCCTCGCCCTCCCTGACAGTCACCTCATAATGGCTTTGAGACAGGATTGGACCTTCATTTACATCATCCACATAGATGGAGACGGTTGCTGTGGATGCAGGTCCGTATCGGCCACGGACGAGAGCCACTGGGTTCTGAGCGCTGAGCACAAGGATGTACTCACTCTCACGCTCAAAGTCCAAGACCTGTGAACACATATGTACACACACAGCCAAAATTATGCACACACAAATATTTCTAAAAATTACTGATAACATGCCAACAGTGATATTTATCAGTGTTTACAGAATTTTGTTGAAACTGTAAAAGATGATACATAATATATGTTTCATGTATAAAATGAATGCATTGAGGGGTTAGCTGCTGTGTCCATGACCCATATTGACACAATTTTGCCGCCATTGTGAGCATTTATACTTGTGTGGTGGTGTGTCTGTGTCACTCAGTGTGTGCAGTTACACCTCTAAAACACTAGTCAGCGGCAGGGTTTCTGTGAAGTGCTGTAAAGTTTTGTTGATTCAAAACACACATTCAACACACATTAAACATGGTTTAATAGTGACCATTTCAAACACAAGTACACAAATCGGCTTCACTATAACTCACAGCATTCACAGACAAAGCACTTGTCTTTATCTGGACACATTTCCCCCACAAATACAACATGCTAAAGTTTTTAGCACAAGCCTATGGCATTTTACATTGTATAAATTAGCCTAGTAACTAGCAGACTTTTCCTCTTCTCATATGAAGCCAGGGACAACAGCAACATGTAACAAAGGTAACGCTACAAAATTCAGTTCCATTACAACACAAGAGTTAAAGCAAATAAAAGCTTAGTTTCCACTAAGGAAAATGGTTTCAGCTAACAAAAATAGACAGGAGGTCTGCGTCGCTGCAATGTGTAGTTACATTTCTGGGGAGGTCCATGTCAATCAACAATAAACACTTAAGAAGGGTTAGGTTGGAAAGCCCATTTATCATTTGGGCAACAGACTAAAGAAAACAAGAGCTTAAGTTTACCTTAAACTAGCAGTTAGTCCAACCGGCTGTGAGATGTCACTGTTAGGAAACAAGTACGCTAGCAAAGCAACACAGTATATAAAATAAGCACAGCCAATTAACTGCCAGAAATCTAGCCAGAAGCGACTGTTGTGGTTACATAGAAAAGATACTTATAAATCTCTTATAATAAGATTTGGGTGAACTGGTCCTTTAAAAAACGAATTACTTATCTATATCAACAATTAAATAAATGTAAGGAAAGTAGTTGAATTTCTTTGGATACAATGATATTTTATGGGCACTCTGCCAGTGGTACACCTGTCAAAGAAAACAGAATCTTGACTTTACCTGAAGGAGAAGGATACGGTATGTTCCCTGTGACCTTATCTCACTTCCAAGGAAACTGGGTTTACTGGCAGAGTATTGCTGTATTTCCAATATGAGCCAAACACCGGTCACTGAGCCAACTGATTCACTGTGTCACTAATGAAACATTTTCCATGATGATGCACTGAGAGCAACTGCTACTGTATGTGACAATGCGGTTTATACAACTGTATGAACTCAAGAGAATGATAGGAAGATTTGTATAAATATATATGAAATGATGTTAACATTACAAGGCATTCAATATATAACTCTTGACTGTAAAACAGTGTAAAAATAATCACATATAAACACATAAAATCCATAAATTTTAACACTTATACTTCTTAACTGTATTTGGGTCTAAAGTTTTGAAGCAAAACTGGGAGTAGCAGATTTTAAGTGATGCGATTACTGTAATCGGGGCCCTAAAAATAAAACTGTGACATCTTGACTTTGTTTGAAGGATTAAAAGAGTTGTTTCACTGTGGAGGTTTGGAGGGATTAACTGCAGTTATGATGCTGTTGACAGTGCAGTCAGTGATTTGAATACTTAAAGACTGAAGGACACGTATTGTTTTATCTTAATCTCTAATGTATTTGATTATTTTAATGTAATCTTCTGAATCCTGCCCTGGAGCTTGTATTCGCTGTCAGGCTCCACCCTTCCTTAAACGTGTTCTGTCTACCCATGTAACAAGATGTTATTAAACCAGCATTGTGTGACATCATGAGTGCGTCTCTGTTGCCACGGAGAAGAAACGCAGACCTTGGAGGGGGCACGAGTGCTGCCGTTGACTGGAAGTGACGCATCAAACTACTCAGTGCACCAGAACATGGAGCACGGACTCTCTCGAGGCTATAGTCAGTCATCTGAACCAATATATTACTCAAAGTCTTCCCATGAGGATACTACATTTGATTTATTCATCGTGTTCACTCACGTGGCTATGAACTGCTATTACCTCACCTGCACTGTTAACACCCAATATTTTAAGACCGCCAAAATAGGTATCTAAAACAATTTTTACTTTGTTTGTTCTTTTATTTGTGTTGTTGTTTGTCAAATAAACTCATTTTTCTTCTAACCTGTATTAACACATTGGCTACTAGTGGGAAGCTGTTAAAAGAAGCTGTTAACACTGACATATCAACACCTTTTCATTTAATATGTCGAGCTGGTTAGCAAACAGGTGCTTATTTACACCTCCAGCAGACACCGAGCATCATTAACTCTGAGCTGTTTCTGGCACCTGATGAATGTATGTCCAGTGTTCACTATCTTTTAAGATCAGTTTTGCTCTCCGCCAACTCCTGAGGGAAATATCTGGCACTTCAATTGATAAAGGCTGCGACTGGTCTGTTTGACATTTGGTGCTGAGCAGGTAGTGTAAAGTTTTTTTTAAGAATAAAAACACCTGCATGCTGCTGCCAAACATGACGCTATGAGAATATTAAGAGTGAAATAAAACATTAAAGTTGTGGCACAGAAAATGAAAACAATGTGGTGAGAGATGCTAAAAAGCTCAGTGAGGGGAACTGCAAAGTCAGGTGATAACCTTTAGGACAATCTAGGACACAATTCGAACATATCCCACATCATCAAAAGCCAGTAATTTGAGTATAACTCAGGTATTTGGAGTGGCTGTGATCCTGTGACCAGTGTGCTGATGGGAGTAAGGAAGTAAGCAGTCCCTGTAACAAAGCAGTTTGGGGTAGATGGGGTCACAAAGCACAGGACTTTCCAAAGGAGTCCAGTGTCCCAAATTGCATGAACTTCCAGTGAACATCGAGTCATTTTAAGTTATGTCGTCACCATGTTTGATTTCCTAAACATAGCCACAGTAACTTGACTTGCCCAAACCTAAAGATGCCTCACCAAGTTTCTTTTCCTAAACCTAACTTACGTAACTTTATGTTAAATACATTTTGTCATTCTTGGGACGTTAATTCATAGGATGTTACAAACCATACTATGGGGATATGTTGTAATTCTCTGTGGGTTTGTCATTACAAATGGCCCCTTTTACACAAAAGTAGCCATCTGACTCATTCATTCATTGATTCATTCATTCCATAACTGCTTATCCTGTTAAGGGTAGCGGGTGTGCTGAAGCTAGTCCTAGATGACATTGGGCGAGAGGCGGGGTACACCCTGGACAGGTCACCAGACTATCACAGGGCTGACACAGAGAGACAGACAACCATTCACTCTCACATTCACACCTACGGCCAATTTAGAGTCACCAATTAATCTGCATGTCTTTGGGTCCATGTCATTGGTCCGACAGTCCATTGGTTCGACATTCCATTAGTCCGACTGTCCGCGGTGCTGAACGGCTCGCGGCGGGCGTATGGTGCGCCGCGACCGGCTCTGGGTCAGCTGGGAAAGGCTTGAGGCGGAGCAGGCTCACGGCTTATGTGTTTGTCACTTTCTTTTTCATTTTAACCCACACCATGATCTTTTCCTGACCCTAACCAAGTGGTTTTTGTGCCTAAACCTAACCAGACCTTAACCACAGGGCATCATGATGATTTCGGAACGGACTTCGGAACAATGGGTTTAATATGGTCGGAACAACGGGATGTCGAACCAATGGGCAGTTCCCCATGTCTTTGGACTGTGGGAGGAAGCTGGAGTACCCTGAGAAAACCCACACTGACACAGGGAGAACATGCAAACATAAAAAGATTTTAGCCTCACAATGATACTGATTTATCATATTTCTAGATAAACTAATAAGAAATTAATTATGTCCACTCTTGCTATTGTTCGTCATGGTGGGCAGATTAATGTCAGTTAATTCCAGTTAAGTACAAAGAAACCATTTTCTTGCTATCTTTGCTCTCCTGTCGTCTCTCCAAACACTGCTTGTCCTGTGCTGCCGGATCATCTGATATAAAAGCAGCTACTTTGTAATTATGAAAGCCATATTAAAGCTTTAACGTTTTTGTCTGAGTTAAAATGAAGCACATAACAAATCTCTTTGTATTAAATGCCCCATTCATCAAAGTGATTAATGCTTCCTACCATTAAAGTTACACCATTGTTCCTGGTAACATCATTGTCATATGATTCAGTCCTCTTACGTCACTTTAAACCGATGACTCACACCTGTAGCTTGTGATGGATGAATATGTTATCAGCTCTGTTTTGGTGATTTGATAACTAATTGATTAAAGCTGCAAGTCACTTCCATGAGGTTTTATTTCAGTTTTTCTTTAACAGAATGGTTTTACATTTGATGTAACGTCTAACGCCTCCTGCTCTCCTCATCCTGATTAGATTCCCCTCACTTCCCCCGGTTCATTATACATTTACCTCAATCGGCAGCCTCTAGTCTGTGTGGTAAACTGCCATTAGTGTCTGCACAATCTAATTATTCACTTGGGCTGTGAACAGTGTGTAATTTCTAATAATGAAATGTGTCTGCCTTCTGGCGCTGACCTCACACTGTAGCACGATGAATTAAAGGATTTGCTCAAGTGCATTTTAATCCACGGGGGCTTTATGTGTGTAGGATTTAAGCTTTATTATTATTTTTTTTATTAAAGGAAGCTAAATAAACAACAGCATCCCTTGATATAGTTTGTTACTGTAATATTTCATAAGGTCAGTACAAGAGCTTTAAACACAGCTGCTCAAAGAGACCAGAATTCAATCTGTGTAATAACATTTCCAAAAAACAGAAGTCCTCTTGTGTTAATCTGAAATAATACGAGATCCATTTTTAGCTTTTAGACATCTCCTGCTTTATCTCAGCGGAGCGTGTGCAGCTCACAGTTCAATCACATTCGTCAACTCCCACAGAGAGGTTGAAAATAATAGACTGTCTCCTGCCTGGCCCACTTACAGAGAGCAGACCATTAGAGCACACACACATACACACACACACACACGCAGATAGATAGACACACACTCCCTCATGCATCCCTAAAACATCCTGCTGGATTATACGGGGCAGACGAAGGGTGATGCGCCCCGGGGACAGGAGAGATTATTCGGCTAAAACATTCCATTGTCATCTGGACTCTTTTTGCTTTGAGGCATGTCAGACTTAAGTATTGACGTATTGGAATATTCTTTTCTAACCTTTCTGCTGGTGCCTCACACATACACACTATCCTATTAAAATCATGTCCTCTGAAAAATGTGACTGTTGTATCGACAGCAGGTCTCTGAATGATCTCATAGGACTGCACAAAGGACACACAAAGCCATCATGCCAAAAATTGTCCTTGACATTAACATTTGTGCTCCTGAGAGGAGACATTTGTTTGTACTCCCTCGTACCCTGAACAGGATAAAGAAAACAACTAACATATCAGTTTAATTTGGACTTGGCAGGAATTTATAGCTGATCTTTGTGTTTTAAAATAAGTATTAAAATGAGGTGGTCGAAGGTGTGTGTGCAGAGGTCACAGGATGGTCCGTGTTGTATACCTTTGACAGGATGAGTGAGACCTCATTGGTCTGCTTGTCAGTCACTAATGTAAAGACCTCCTCCTCGTTTCCAGACTCTAAACGGTAGTCCACCTGCCAGCTGTCTCCTCCCCGAACATCTGCATCCCCTGCCAGCACAGCTGTTACGGTGGTGCCCACTGGAGCGTCCTCTGGAATGTGAAATGGTCCATACTGATGGGACGGAGACCAGAAATGTACGGTTACCCAGCAGAAACCACTCAAGACACTCCTATGTAAAAACGCACTTAAGAGTGCAAATGAATGGTAATGAATTAGTATAATAATTTTGAATCTATTTAGCAATTTTCTTTACAGATGTCAGCTCACATCAAGCCTCACTGACAGGACACCTCCCCCCAAAACAGAGAAGAAATATAAGGAAGAAACAATGTGGAAAAACTGAAGCATTTCATCATGAAGCTAAGAGAGCGAATGGAAAACCCCCTGAAACTTTTCATAGGGCTGGCCAGATGGGGCCACCAAACATTTCGGGGTGGCACACCAACATCAAAAGTCATAACTGAATTTCAGGAATTCCACTCTGCTGTTTTAGTAGTCTATATAGGGTAGCTGAAAATGATGTCAATATGGAGACTTTCTAAAATAATAAGTATGTTTTCTTGAGGGTATAATCACCTGAAAATAAGAATTGTTGTGTTTTCATTACCACAGAATGAACCAATTATATGTACGGGGTCCTCTTCCAGGGAGATCGCCATGTTCCACCGCCATGTTTCTACAGAAGCCCAGAATGGACAAACCAATCACTGGCTCTTAATAGGGCCATTCACATTTTGTATTGGCTGCCATAGTTAGAAGCCCCTCTGCAACAAGCAGCATTGGAAAAACACCAATTTTTTAATGTCAGACTGATTTATTCAGTGTTTAAATGACCAGGGATCTCATTTATAAACATTGTGTAAGCACGAAACAATGCCTGCAAGAGGCATACGCCACTTCCCACACAAAAGTTGTGATCTATAAATACAGACTTGATGGGAGAAACTTGGCCCATGTTTATGAACATTTTTATACTTACACTCTGTTTCTTTAAGGAACTCCTTAATGATATACTTGGGTTTCTTATTATACAGTTATCTTTACGTATTATCTAATGTGCATAGACTAACACCAGCACACTTAACACTTTGAGTTCCACAACAATCCTGTTGTAATGTGTTTTATATTTGTATATACATGTTAGGCGATTCATTGTCTTTCAAATGTGCAGGTTGTCCTTTTCTTTAAAAAGACAAATATACAGCTTTAATTTGAAGGAGTAGATTGATCGTGAGGAACAAAACATGCACTGGAAACAAGTCTTCTCAAGTTTAGGGGAGACTCGTGGGTACCCAGAGAAACCCCTTCATTCAATAATTTTGAGGTGAGGGTTCAAGGGGCCTCCTGGAAAAAGGCCATGCTGGTTGTCCCCTTGCCAAAATTTAAGCTAATTCTGGAAAATTATTTAGCCCCCTTCTTGACAAGCTATGCTGCGATGGATGCCTTAGGCTGTCAAATTTCACAAGATACTACCTTTGTGCAAGGTAAAGAATGAGCGCGCCACAGCATCTTGTTGGCTCCAATTATTTTTGACCAAGTGCGCCAGCTGATATTCTTTACTAATCCATAAATGCACGCTTTTGGTCTTAGCAAAGATTGTTTTTGTTCCAAAGATTTATCCTGGAGGCAGGATGATTCAAAGTTGAACAATGACTGTATTACTCTCAACTGTCATTAACAGCAGTATTAAATATTAATAAAATGAAATATTTATACGAGTAACAGGCTAATGTAAACTTTGCCGGAGACTTGTTGATGGTGAATGCTGTGGTTGCCGATAAAAATCACGACTGCCTGTCCACTTTTCAGCATACCCTGTTGTCGTGACTGTATGTGCCTACATGTTTATGGTTGCCCCCTCTCGCCCTCCTGGTGTTCGCTAACCTTTACTCACACACTTCTGTGTGTTTAGACAGCCATTTTAATCTGCCACTCACAGATGTCCTCTGGTGAAGCAGCCATGCCTCTGATCTGGCTGCCCCATCCACAGGGTTGCTGAACCCAGCCCTGTCACCACTCGCCTCCCACATCACCCCCTATAGCGCTGCCTTCACATCGCCATGGAAAAAGCTGCACTCCTCAGGCGTGACCTGCTCAAGAGCATTTTCCACCTCTGTGTTTGTGTGTGTCGGTGCGTGTGTGGTGGCAATTATCTGAGCAAGTGCGCAAATTTGTTTGTGACAGCCTGAAAATACAAATGATTGCAGCAAGGACAAAAAAAAAAAATTACCATGACAACAGATGTTATATAAAAAATCTTTTATCAAGTCTGTATTCAACATACCGTCTCCTGTTATTGGTCTGGATATTATATGTCAAAGCTCTGTGGTCAATTTCCGCTGTTAAATTTAAAGCCAGTACCTTAAATTAAAAAAAACAACAACGTGTTCCTTCACAGCCCAGTGTGTGCAGCCTTTCAGTGTCACTGCGGTCTGACAGACAGAACAGCTAGAGATTGGTTCCCTATTATCACAGCATGATGGCTCTCCCACATAACTCCCAGCCCTCATGACTTCTTGCTCTTCTATTATGCAGCACATGTGGGTGAAAAGTGAGGGGATTTTCTGTAACTGCCTATCTTTAGCCCATTTGTCTTTCATACCAGCAGATACATCAAAAGGAGGGATACTGCTGTCACATTACATGCTGGGCCTTGACTGCAGCGTTATTGATCAACCGGATCACTGCAAGATAAAAACATATTGGCAGTAGTTCCCAGATGTTTTATTTTTGGGATAGAGTGCAAAAAAAATGCTTTTTTTTAATCTATTGATTTGTGTGTTTTGTGCCTTTATTAGACGACTAAAAGTAGAAAGACAACAGGAAATGAGGGGAAGGACATGCAGCACAGGTCCCCAGCCAGAAATAAACAAGGGATGTTGGGCCATGGTAAGCGCCTTAACCCCTGCGCCACCAGGGGACCCCAACATTGCTTATCTTAAACACCAAAAATGCATTTTGGGGAGCTATAGACTCAGCTCATGTATGCTTCAAAGGTAGCTGTACACTAGAGGTGGAAAAGCAGATTTTCCTCTGGGTGGTTTGAGACATTTCCGTGGATTTTAAAGGGCCAGTCAAAATTTTAAAAAATACATATTTTTCTCTTAACTGTAGTCCTATTGAACAATCTAGACTGTTTTGGTGTGAGTTGTAGAGTGCTGGAGATATCTGCCGTAGAGATGTCTGCCTTCTCTCCAGTATAATGGAACTAGATGGCACTAGTCACAGCCAACAGCATCACAATGCAGAGGGAAGCATACATCCACTGCTAGCTCATCTAGCACAACTGAGCTAGCTAGCATTACAGCTAAGTGAAAGGGGACACCATCTCATGTATGCTTCTTTCTGTGTGATATAGTTGGTGGGGTGTAGTTTGGTAGACAGAAAATAGTTCCTTCATGAAACTGCTCACAACAAGGTCTGTGTGGATTATCTTGAGTAACTGGGTCCAGTCTCTGGAAAAAAACATTGTTGTTGAGTTTTTAAAATATAGTTTTTGGGCGCCTGGCCGAGCACCATCTATCTCCATTATACAGGAAAGAAGGCCAATATCTTTAACACTTGGCAACTCAGACCAAAACAATCTATAAATAGCAGTTAAGATAGTACAAATACTAAGAGAAAAAATTGTGTATTTTGATTTAAGGGTAAGCTATTATTTTCTATGATCAAAACAGAAGCTTCTGTAGATGTTTTTCTCCTTTGATCGCTGTGAAAACCTGTCAGCTTTGTAATGTATTATAATTAAAATGAATACACTTTGACCACAGGTGCTGTCCCTCATGATAAAAAGAAACTATAACCTTTTTAAAGCCACCTCACAAGCAGAAAGTGTATAATATTAAAAAAAATTAAGCTGGAGAGCCACACTTCTTGTGCAGATTCAGTCCAATAAGAGGCTGAAATCAAGAACCAGCTGATGCAGAACTTTCTGTGACACTGTAACAGCTATGACGACATTGATTCTTACATAATTAACACATTAACGGCGCTGAGCATCATTGTGTGGTCATGATGTAGATTTAACTATAAATAAATGAGTGGAAACTACTCTCCAAAGAAAGCTTTATCAGATTAAACCCTAAGAACACAGTCCACTTTGAGTACAAAGAACTGAATAAAACTCCTCCAATAACACGGTGCCATTGCTATAAGCCTGAGATTAGAGGGCATATCTAGTTCCCCGCCAGGAAAATTAGATCAGTGACCTGCAGAGCGGATTCACAGTCCACAGTCCAATAGCCACTTACGATAGCCTTGTGATGTTTGGCCTGCCTTTTTTGTTTTCAAAAAGTATTGTTTATCATGTCCTGAGCACAGCGTTGCTTCAGAAGTGTTTGTGCATGTGCTCTCGTACCTCGTGTTGGGAGAAGACTGGTGGGTTGTTGTTCTCATCCTGCACCGTCACAACCACAGTGCACGAACTGTTAAGACCTGCCAGGGACATGATCACAGCTTCTGTTAGTGACTAAGGGTCAGCCCATCGCACAAATAAAATATGCTGAAGGAATAGCAGGTACCTCATCCTGCCTGCATCACAACCTGACGCATGAGTCATGCAGACGACATCATCTGTCACCCCAGAGGCTAGCACACATGCATCCTGCTGGACGCTACAGTCATATGAACAAAGCTACTGACTCAATAGATCACAAAGCTTATAGACCTTTGTTTGTGTCACTCATTATAAAAGCTGCACTGTTTGACATATCGGTATATTATGTTTCTCCCTGGTAACTGCTTTCTGTTTCCATTTCTCTCTCCTCTTAAGTGGCACCTTAAACATAATGTCCTTCAAACAGCTTGCGGCCTCATTGCAAACTATTTTTTCATTATGATTGACATTAAACAGACACTGTGATTGGCCACGGTGTCCACGTCATCGGCAGTTAAATAACAGGGATGGTGATTTAAAACATGGCCCTGGAAAGTTTATTTTAGGGATGCACTATATTCATGCTGGAAAACTAAATTTAGCTTCCACTAATGAGATTTTTTCTCATTTGTGGCAGCGCCAAAATCAAAGCACAGCTGCTGTTTCTGTCTGCAGTGTGCGTCAGCATAGTGGGAGGAAACAGGGCGAAGAAGTAAGTTTTCAAACTCATTGTTTCTAAACAAATTATATCCACTAACTATATTTTCTCTAACACTTTTAATAATCAAATTGTTATTTTAAAAATGTCTCATAAATAGCAATTGGGTGCAGTCGCCAGAAGAAAATGCTGGTATTGTGTGTTTCTGCGAACCATGAACACGTTACATTCACAGGTTTCATGATATTAACGTTTCTAAGTGACGCCGTATATGAGCTGACTGTCATCAGGAGGTAGAGGGGAAGCTGCAGACCACAGTCACAGCGACCTGGAGCTCTCCCTACTATTTATCATATATTTTAAAAATATACATATGAATGTGTGTATACGACCGTAAGAATGATGCAATGAGCAACTGTGTGTTGGTGTATGTGTAATATTCATATGCTGCTAGAAGGATTGCTCCAACAAAGTTTTGTTGTGTAACATACAATGATGTAGTGTGTCATCGCTGTGTTCCCTACGCCTTTTCAGCCTCCAATGATGGGTGTTTTTGAGCGACCTATAGCTGTTTTTCCAGCGGATATAGTGTCACAAATTTTTTTTGCCAAAACATCCTAATCCTAACAACATGTTAACCACAGCATTGTTGAAACATAATGTTTCAATGCATCCGCTACATAATAACGTACATATCTACAGGGTTAACTGTGACGTACAATGCCAACGTTGTAGGTACAGATATTAAAGTAAGAGTTTCATTTTCTTTTTTTTCTTTTTTTAAATCACTTTACCTCCTAATTTTCAGGATAATAAATACAAATATACTGTGATTTGTAATCAATTTATGATTTGTGTATTTATTTCTATATGTTTATTATTACTTATTTACTTTACTATTACTTCCAGGAAGTCAATAAAACAATGCTGGTCTTCCAGTCATTTGATTTTTTTTAAAAAAGAAAGAAAAACTAAAAAACTTTTATCTCTAATATTCTGTTCCTCCCAGTCTTATGTCCTACTTCAGGAAAAGGAAATACCAGTACATTAAATTAAAGAAGCAAGTCAAAGTGAGACTCAGTAAGGATGCAAAAACAAAAAACACGACATGAGGAAGGCTTCACAGTCACCTTTGGCATCCTCAGCAGTGATGGTGAGGGTGTACTGAGGTGCTGTTCCCTCCATACTGTCTGCTTGAACGGAGATGACCCCCGAGTCACGATCCACTCTGAAGAGGGCACGAGGACTCTCTGGAATTTGTCCGACTAAACGGTAGAAGATCCGCACGTTGTCCGTCTTGGGATCGTCATTATCGGCCGCCTGCACTGTCAGGATTTCTGTCCCTGGGGAAACATACACCAGTATAGAACAGTCAAAGTAAGCCCTATGAAAGATGAGTGCATCAGACTGATATACAACCCAACCATAGGATCTCTTTAAGATAGAATTTCAATATTAATGTTTTTCTGTTTTTCTACAACTACTAAACACGACAAATTGATTTCCAGAGTTTCTGCAGCCAAAGAACTTCTGTCTGCAATAAGTTAAAGCTACAAATGAGAATAATGGGGGAGGAAGCATATAACAATAGCATTCTCATTTAATCCTCGCTCAGTAATCCATTTAGATCAACAGATTGTCCGGTCTAATTCATTTCCCAGAACCAACCGTTTTAAAGCATCAACAAAAAAGCTTTTATGCTGGGACCTGATATGTCACAACACACCATGTGCTTTTTATGAGTGAGGGTGCTTTCCCTCGTGTCCTGGCAAATGTCCCAATCTGCTTTCACAAAAGGTATCTGGCAGTCTCGGCTCTTCCATCACGGCAGCGTCCCTTCCAGCCAGTGTTTCCTCTACCGTGTTGTGAAACAAGATTCCCGTTACAGTGTAAATGTGACAGGGGATTATTCAGGGGTCTCATTGTATTGTTTAATGATGATCTCAAACTTCACCAATAATTAGAAATTCAAAAAGAAAGTAAGACCTAGTTGAGTTTTTGGCGCATGTACAGTTGATTAAAGTATTTTTACAAGGAAACATTGTGACAATTGGCACTACAACATGTGCATTTGCTTTGGATTTTCACTTTAACACCCACCACCCCTGTTATGCAATAAATAAATATCCCTCTGTAAACTGAATAGTCAGGGCAGTTTTTGGACCATATTTTCAAACACATGTTGGAGGAGCAACAGTGAGACTCATATGAACATGTGTTTTTTTTTTACAAGTCATTTTCCAAATATTTTTTACAACTGCTAACCATATAACAAGCTGTCAGTTACCTCGAGCAGCCAGTTCTTTCACCACAGTATGGTACTGTGCCTGTGGAAAGGTGGGTCTGTTATCATTGGCATCGCCCACCATCACTCTCAGCTCCACAGGCTTGGCAATCTCTCTGCCATCTGGACGCTCAACCACAATGCTGATCTGGAACTGAAAAGGCAAAAAGAGAAACACAATGTTTTCCTCCAGAGTATCAAAGAAACAGAGTGGTTAGACAAAAGCTGGTTAACAAGTGTGGCGTCTTTACATTATGACCTCTATAAGTTCTGCAGAGCATCACATTCATGGCACTTATACTCATACATCACAGCAGGCAATGACAAGGATAAACAGGCCCTGCCTTCGATTGGTAGACTGCTGATCAGTGCAGGGTGACCCCCTGCCCACTGCTTGATGGGAAAATATTCTGCTCTTGAGGTAAGCTGGTAAACAAAACTGATGGATGGAAGTGAGAAACAACCTGTCGCGTGAAAAAGGCATCTCTACGTTCATCATTCTGCACCGCTGGCAGATGGGGCACAAAGCTTACGGTGTGAAAAGGCTCCATCAGCACCATCACTCATGAAGGATACAGACTGATTGAGGGAGCTGTATTCAGACCAGACACATTCAGCATTTAGTGGCTCTTTAACACGTCAACAGATTATCAATCATTTTTTAAATGATAGTAAGTATGCATTGAGAGACTTTTCCATCATAAGGGGTAGCAAAATAGAAATTTGCACTTTTCCACAGAAGACAGATAATGCAATATGCTAGAGGCATGTGTTTAAACATTTATCACATCAGCTGATGTAGCTCAGCTTCTTTGGCCCTGTTTAAGCCTGGTATCAACATCCACTTTGGGTGACCGGACACAGCTGAGTAAAGGTGTGATGTAACAAATGCGTCCTCAAAGCGTCTGGAGATTTGTTCGCTCAGACCACATTCGAAGTTGGTCTTCGGTTGGCCACATTCTTTCAGCAGTGTGTACACCCATGTGTCCCTGGCCACACTGAAGGACCACCTCCTCAGGTGATGCTGCTGGATAAGCAAACTGTTGCTGCCGTTAGACATAGCGCTTCCGGAGCCACACTCCTCCTGGTGCTCTGTCGATTTATGATGCCTTGTTGAAAAATGCAAATCAATAGCAGATTGGTGCTGAAAGGTGATTACAAGCTGGGATGAGTTAACTGTAAGTATATTTTGATACTCTATTATAACATCTTCATTTGAGATTTCAGGGATCACATTATGTAGACAGACCCTTATCTCCTACCAAATAATGCTACTTACTAATTGCACCACTACTGGTGTAATATAATATCATTCTGTACTATGTATACTGCAAAAGTGCCCAGAACCACTAAGTAGTACATCTCAATAGGTAGTACATAGCTAGAGAACTCTAGCAATCAGTTCAATGTTGGCCTAGTTAGCACAAGCTAACACAGCAGCACCTGACTCATACGTCACCAAAACGGCTCAGCTCTGTCACTAAACCTGTTACTAACCACGTGGGTAAGGTTAGCCATGTGATGCTAACAGTTAGCCATGTCACTGTGTGTATACAGGCAGACTCTCACCAACTGTCCCTAGCGCGGAGCTCACACTCACACAGCAGCAGTCTCATAATGATGGTGAATTAAATGATCTAGCTACATGTTCATTTGCATATGAAGTGAGGAAGTGAGATCCTATCACAAGCTGTCACTCGAGATGCATGTGGAGAAGCTTACTAATGCCAGGTGTGAACAAATGGACATGAAGCTGTCCACTTGTGATCAAATCACCCACGACGCACATTAATACCAGAGTAAACAGGCTGTCTGTGTTGTTTTTTGACCACTTGAGCATTTGTGCCAGAATATACTGTTCAGTGGGCCATTCAAAGCTCTCAGGAGCTTACGTCGTATGCAAAACTCAAAAGCAAGATGCAAACAAATAAGGATTTTAATTTCTAACCCTACAACAAGTAATGATTCTTCACTAAGCCTAAAGTAAACAACATTTGAAATGAAGCTTTTAGCTTCATAGTCCTTGTAATGTAATAACACAGTCATTATTTTTTCATGTCACGGGCAGGATAAATGTTCAAGGAACATAGCTGTGCTTTTCAGGTTTTGGCTTGTTTGCTTAATTACCTCTGTTCAGTTTAAAAATAGACTTGGCTCAGCTTTGTTGCAATAATGTGCACCAGGGTCTCTTTAAGTAGAGGATGATTAAGTTTTAAGTAATAGGAGGAAATATAATTAAAGTACGAGTTTGTGTTGTTGTTCTTCAGCTCCCAGTCAGCAGCTGCTGAAAAAAAGGTGAATTAAATCTATGGAAAATGATTTGAAAAAGAAATGTAGCACAATAGACCACATGTGACTCTGTTGGTTTTAATGAAGAGAATCTTGTGAAAGGCAGAAAAAAAGGTCAAGCTTTTAAATCAGAGCAAATTTTATATTAAGATTATTGGACATCCACACTAATTTATTGTCACATTTGAAACAAACACAACAGAACATAGCTGAAACAGAAATAAATCTGCTCCTGTCTGTCTTAAAGGAACAGCGTAGCACCTACAGCCCTGATGTTTAGATGCTTTAAATAGTAATCATAAACTGACATTAATTATTAGGTGCTGGAGATGTTTAGCTTGCTGTCACACTAACCTGGTCCTGTGTCTCTCTGTCCAGAGGGGCGTTGAGATAAATGACTCCTTCTCTGCTGATGGTGAAGAGCATCTCTGGAAACTCCCCCTCCAGACTGTACTCTGCCTGACTTCCACTCCATTTGACCTACAGAAACATAAACATAGGTACACACACACATACACACACACACATCAAAAAGGTTTTTATAAACACTACAATAAAATTAATGTGCTAAACAGTTTAATGCCTTTTCTTGTCTATTTTTTTCACAATAAAAATGCAGTACATTTAGTAAATCTAATGTGTTTTTCAACTGGCTGCAACAGGAAATGTATCACGCAGTATAAACCTAGAAAGCTATTCAGCAGGGTCTGTATGATGTATAAGTACAAAGCTAAGCTACCATTTGTTTACATGATAAGGAGCCAACCAAACGTGCTGACAATGATGTGGAACAGAGAGCACAGCCAAAACTAACTATGCAGGCTGAAGGGGATTTTCCACTCTGCTTTACAGCCCTTGACAGAGAGCTGTGCAGTAGGGCTGAAAGGGCCCTAGTAGCCATCAAACAGCACCCAACAAGGAGAGGAGTCCAGTCGCAGCACAGCTGATGCACACCCAGGGCATGTGTATCTCCTCAACTCACTGTCACACACTCCTCCCTTGTTTTGGAGATGGCTGCCCAAACACTATGCTTCTGTATACACAGAGCCGCTTCACACAGCTGGCCGCCTCTCAGTGTTATGGTGTGTTTCTAGACCTCAGAACTTTAAAGAGATATGTTTAAAGCGCTGATTAATGATCACAGACTGCTCTATATAAAGTTATCTACAAAACATCTATGAAGTCATCTGTTTTTGCCTCTGTCAGTGTTTAAGTTTGCAGAGCACGTTCTGTCTCCCCCTGATAGCTTGTGTTTGAGCTGCGTCAAGAGCGAATCACGTCTGTGTGTGCTGCTCTCCAGGACAATGTGTACTGGAGAGTAATTAGCTGCTGAATTACAGTAAAGAGTACAATGCCCTGAGTTAAACTCAAAATCAGGACATACTGAAAATATCCAACTGTGTCTCCTGGAAATTATGTTTGTATGTTACATAACTGCTTTTTTAGATACAGTACTGTGGCAACATAGTCGCTCCCAGATTATGTTCAGAGACAATGTTAATTTCAGGTAATGAAACACTATCTTTATGTACAGCGTAGGCCTCAGAAGCAGGTGGCTGGGGAGGATTGGGGGTGTGCAAAGGGCAGAACTCAATGAAATCTTGTCGCTTAGTTTGCCTGATGAAGGTCTAGTCCCAAAACATCGCAAATAAATTATATATTGCAAGTCAGACAGTGTGCGGGAGTCCTTTTGAAACTTTTTGGTCTTGTCTCTCCAACGCACCTGTCTTGTTTAATAGATGTGCGAAGTGTTTCCTTTGTCAGAAAACAGGGCTGAAATATCATAGCTGGAACAATTTATAAAATATTCAGAGTAGAGGATGAATCTGCAACTATTTTGCTAATCATTTCAGTCCATTTTTTCAAGCAGGAAATTCAATAATTTGCCGGTTACAGGTTCTCAAATGTAATGATTTGCTGCCTTCCTTTGTCATTTATAATAATAAACTATGTATTTTGGTTTTGGATTGTTACATACAGTAGGCAAAACAAACAAATGAATATGTGATTCTGTGCTCTGGGAAACTACAATGATTTTTTTTTAAATAACAGATAACAGATGAATTGAGCAAATCATCTGCATATTGATATATAATGAAAATTAATGATTAGCTGCAGCCATATAAAATATAGATATGATATTGACAATGTAAATATTGAGTATCTTGGAGGGAGCAGAGACATTTTTATTGCCTGTAAGATAAGCTTTATCCAAGAAATGACGATAACAATCTGGGGGCAGCAGTAGCTTGGTCCATAGGGACTTGGCTTGGGAACCGGAGGGTCACTGGCTCAAGTCCCCGTCCCGACCAAAATATGGAGCGTGGACTGGTAGCTGGAGAGGTGCCAGTTCACCTCCTGGGCACTACTGAGGTGCCCTTGAGCAAGGCACCGAACCTCCTAACCGCTCGGGACGCCTGTCCATGGGCAGCCCCCTCACTCTGACATCTCTCCATTTAATGCATGTAAAAAGGTCCTGTTTGTGCATGTGTGTGTATTTCAGGCCTGTGTATGTATATGACAAAAGAGTGAAAAAGATTGAATTTCCCCCGTTGGGGATTGATAAAGTATATAATCTTTTAAAAAAATAATAAAATAACTAACAAGTGACATAACAGAAAATACGAGTATGTGTATTTTGGCTAGAAGGCAGAGAGTTGTCTTTGGGGTTTAAAACATAAACCTGCCATAACAGTTTAACAACAAAAAATATTTGAGGCCACTTAGGGGTGGTGCAAACAAGCTGTAAACAGTACTGATAGTAGTACTGGGTTTGGTGCTTAGCCGACCTCTGTTCACTTACATGCTGCCACTGGGACATCTCAGCATTAATCACACATCACTTTCCATTTTTACGCAGACGACACCCAGGTTTACATTTGTTGTGACCCCAATAACCTCAATGAAATCTTCGCTTAGCTCATCTGGCAGAGCAAGCGTCCCATGTACAGTGGCCGTGTTCCTGCCACAGCAGCTGCTGGTTCGGCTCTAACCCACAACCCTTTGCTGCAAGTCACCCCATCCCACCAGTTGACTTTAAAATTTTACTCATCACTTTTAAAGCCCCAAGCTAAATTTCAGACCTTTTACCCCCCCATGTGCCATCGTGTGCCCTGAGGTCCCCAAATACTGCAGTCCTGGTGGTTCCTAAATCTACGCTAAGAAAGAAAAGGTGACAAATATTTGGCATCAGGGCCTCCAGACTCTGGAATGACCTTCTAAAGGAGATTAGGATGGCTACATCTATCTCTTCATTTAAGACTCGTCTTGAAATGTACGTATATAGTCTAGCCTTTCTATGATCCGTCTATACCTTCCTACACCATTTGTTTCATACATTAATTATAATTTTTATAACTATGTTTAATGTCTTATCACCTATTTTAATTTTTGTTTTAAAAAGGTGCTATATAAATGAAGTTTATTCATTAATCTTAATTGAGATGGCAAATAAATTAGCAAACAGTTGCTTATTACAACTGACAGATATGAAGCAACATTAGCATTCATTGTGATCAATATTGCTAACAAAACAAAAAGATCATAGCAGCTTTAATTTTGGTCTCATTCAAACATGAGATCACCTCTGATGATGACTAATGTTAGCTGAAGCACCACGTTGTTAATAGTATCACTTGTAATATTGAACACTGATTGTGGGTCCATGATGAAGGTCTAGTGTGGCTAACACTAATCCTGCAACAAATAATCACATTTCATTTCACTGTGAAAACTAACAAATCAAGAGCCTTGACTCATACATTGACAGGCTCCACTCCGAAGTCTCAATAGATTGCATTACTCAGATCAAATAGTTCTAGTGATTGCATTACATAATCATAGAGAGGCAATCAGAAACATGCAATAGATAGATAACACACTCAAATTAACCTTCCTGGCCCTGCTGACGCAAAAGTACTGATAACAATTGCCTGGATTTCATTTTTAAAATTACAGTCAGAGCTTGTTTTGATCTGATTGCAGAATGAGTCAAATTGAACGCAGCAGCAATTTCGGCTTAGTTTTACAGCTGACATTTACTGAAACATGCAAAAAGTATGCTAAGCAGCGGATTGATTTCAGCATCTGTCAAAATGTCGTCACACCACGAAGAATGTCAAAAGACGTTTGCTGCAGAAGAGTGGATGTGAACATGACTGCTCCATTTATCTGAGGCAGTAGGGGAGGTGACATCCATAGAGTGGGCTCTTGAACATGACTATCTCTGCATGTGTCATAACAGTGGTTCATCCCACCACCTACTGAGCACAGCAGTACAATCACTCGGCGTGGGCGAAATGAGGCTTCCCCCAACTAAACGTCCATGTTAAACTTATCCAGTTTTGTGTGATTTAGATTCTGGATGTAACTAAATGGTTGTTATGCAGACGGTGCAGTGATGGAACAATAGAGGCTTCATTTGTCACTCTCTTAACACATTTTTTATTACAAACTAAAGATTAATTATACACCAGGGGAATCTGCTCAGTAGAAATTCTTTCACACAGCCTCATTTACATAAAGAGGCGCAGATGCTATTTGTTGATATTAAAATTATGAAAATGAATTATCCTTTCAAAGTCACCAAGCTGTGTGATATAACATTTGTTATTAGGTGTTAAAACCTACAAGACATTATTGTAGATTTAAACTGGCCTTTGAAAAGTATGGGAAAAAAAATCAAATGTGCCTACACTTGTGAATCCACACGTGTTCAGTGGGTGGAAGGGGCTGTTAGAACAGGAGAGACGAGAGGCTGAGGGCGAGTGAGGGGGAGGTGGGAGAAAACAGGAGGAGGGGAGGCACTGCAATGTACCTACTGGCCACAGTGACTCTCAGGACCTGCACCGTGCATTTAATCCTACATCAGAATCAGCTCTACAAGCTTCTTTGTTTCCACAGTTCTCAACAAAGATGATTTTTTTTTACCCCGTGCAGATTTAAAAAATTACCTCGGCTGGTGGATTTTTTTTTCCATGTGTTACAAAACCTATGAGGGCTTTTGAGTTATTTATAGACACGTAGCTGATATGGCTAATATTACAACAACCAAAAGGTTAGACAAGATCAGGGACAGACAGAGATACGTTGGGAGAACCTGAGGGGACCTTTCAACTGAATTTACATCACGGTACTGCAGTAATGTGGAACAGTAAGTGTTAACTGATGAGTAGATTTTAAAGGTGACACTTTTTGCACTTAGTCCACAATAAAATATTAGTGAATGGGCTTATAGAGTTTTCCCAGAGAGAGGGAGAGAGGGAGGAAGAGACTACATCCAAAATGTTATCTGAACAGGATTTCCAGCTTTAGATCTGAAAATGTGCCTATATCCTCATGAAATCACCATGGTTACTGTTGTAGCTTCCTGGGGACTTTTATTCAGTATTCAGTTTTTGATTTCAGCAAACTTATTTGGCAAGTGGGGCTGCAACAGACAATCATTGTCATCATCAACTGATCTGGCAAATTATTTTCTCAATTAATAATTCATTTGGTCTAAAAATGCCAGATAATAGCAAAAAAATGCTCATAACAGTTTTCCACAGTCCGTCATGATGTCGTATGTCTTGTTTCATCCAACGAACAGCTCAAACTGAAAGATATTCACAGTGGTGGATCTTTTACTTTCCAAAAAAAATCAAACATAAGGGAAATGGTGGAGTGGAGTGAATTATGGGGAATTGGAGTAGGAGAAAATAAAAGGGCAAAAGCCATACAGGGTGCAGCACAAAACGTATTCTCCTATCGTTTATCTGGTATTATTGTTTGTTTGCAGAGTTCTTTATTTGTGATGATGTCTTGTTAGCTTTTATTCTAGTTAGTAACAAATACAATAAATATAAAAGATAGTATTGATTATAATAATAATAACTTTTGTGTGTGTGTGAATAGCAGACTTTAAGGTTGTATAACAGTTGAGATATTAAGCAGACACATATGCACATAAAAATTAGTGTATATTTAATTTGGTCCAGGATTTTTCTTAGATTACATGAAATACTAACATTTTTATACTGCGCTGCACAGTAGGATTAAAATAACAAGCCATATGTGACGTCTACACGTCAAGGCACATTTTGCCTTTAAGCTGTTAGGTTTGTATAATAACCCTCAGAGTGGTGGTGGTTGTTTGGTGGGTGGGTGGGAGAGTGAGTGATTACGGGAGTTAAAGTGACTCAGTCAGGAGGTAGCCTGAAAGGATCCATGGCATTTGAACAGCATCAATAATTCAGTATTTGGTCACTTAGGAGGACCCAAGAGCCACTAAAAACAGCAACTGGCAATGTGATGCCACTTTACTCAGTCCTGGCTATTGACAGTTTGTTTTATTGTAATATGATATAACACTTGGAACTGCATAAACAATAGAGCCAGCACTTACCCCCCAGCTGTTTGCATGATGTATGGCGAGAATCAAATAAGTAAAAGTGGTTCTAACGTCCATGGGTGAAAACACTTTACATGCTGAAGTGGTGGATTTGTGTTTCAGAGTGAGCACATGTTGATCAGGGAGGTTGTTGCTGCCTCACCTGTGAGATGGGGATGGGGTACGGGCCTGGGAGGTTCTCCTGGAGTCGCACAGGGTCAGGCGATGCCCAGGTGTTTCCTGTCACCTCAACAGTAACAAGGCCGGTGGTGAAGAAGGCATTCGCCCTCCCGGCCATGTCCTTCACCATCACTAGGAGCTTGTATCGGCCGCACATCTCGGGGTCCAGAGCAGAGGCTCCTGATGGGAGAGATCAAAAAAAGTAATTCTTTCAGTTTCCTTTTTGAACTGACTTCTTTTACAAAGACACCTAGAGTATGCAGTGTTTAATGTCATGATACTGTGTGTGTACAAAATATATGAAGAAAGGAGAATAAATACAAAGAGACACAACAAAGGAAAAAATGTGTGATGGTTTATTAAACACACAAAAACTATAACAAACTATATATTTCCTTAGATTACTTTTACATTACACACATCGACTGCTATATTGAACATGTCCGTGAATGCTCGATCCTTCACTTAATTTTCAATTTCCTGCCAAAGTGGAGACAGAAATAACAGAGACAACCCACTGTGAAGGTAATCACAACCATCAGTTACAGCCCGCCTGAAAATAAAGTAGAAAATCAAGGAGGTCATTTTTGATTTTCATTGCTACTATCAAGCTCTGTGGAAACCAGCAGCAGCAGCAGTGTGGGCCGGAAGGGACCGGCAGGTGTGAAAGTCATCCAGCTCAGGCCAAGCCGTAACAAAGGGCATCACCAGAGCTACAGAAATAGTACTGGCACACACGACTTCACTGCATCTAGGGTTATTACAGTAGGTATGTGTGTGTCTAATTGTCTAAAAGAAGTATTATTGGCCAACATAAATACATCACTTTATTTCATATATAATATGCAGTGATGCTGAATGTGTTACAACTTGAACCCTTCCGAGATAAATTATATTTTCTTTGAAATATCTCATGTTTGGCTTTTACAGGACGTATCGGTGAATCTTCCTCTTTTTTATTATCATATTTTGAGGGACCAGTGTGTAAGATTTTGGGGGATAAGTTGGTAGAAATGGAATATAATATAGTTTATAGTTTATAGTTTTCTTTAGTGTATAATCACCTGAAAATAAGAATTGCTGTGTGTCTGTTACCATTTATATCTAAATAGGGAGCGGGTCCTCATCCACGGAGATGTTGCACCGCCATGTTTCTACAGTAACCCAGAACAGACAAACCAAACACTGGCAAAAGATAGGGCCACTTGTGTTTTCACTTTGGCCAGCGTATATGCAGACCCTTGGTGTCGAGAGTGGCATAAAAACACTGATTTTTTAACATGAAACTGCTTTATTCAGTAGTTTTACTGGTTTAAATCACTGGGTCCTTTTGTTTTGGAGAAGAAGAAACCTCTGCAGATAATTACGCTCACAGTAACCACCTCCTGAACATCTGGATTATAAATTAGGTGAGCACTAATTGCATTATCAGAGAAAACAGAGCTAGTGGCCCATCTGCAATGTGCCAAACAGTGTAGGAGAAACACTGATTTGTAAAGTGAAACTGCTTTATTCAGTGTTTTTACCAGTTTTAATCAGCTGGTTTGTTTGTTTTGAAGATAAAGGATAATTCGGCTATTGGTAAAAATCTCCTGAACAATGATCACTGAATGAAATCTAACCAGGAGAAGTTTCAGCTGGTTGCAATCTGCAATCCTCACCACTAGATGCCACTAAATCCCCCTATATCTTACATACTGCTCCTTTAAGAACTGCAGTCAGTATAACTAACAAGTATCCGACCTTTTAAGGAGAGGTTTCACGTCTCTTCTTTACTTGACATTCAAAAACTTTATGTAAGCCGTGCTTGTTTCCAAATTAGCACTCCGACCTATACTGGATTTTTTCAGGCAGGAATCGATAAAGATATGTCGGCTGATATTTTTAAAGAAATATGACCAACATATGTAGGTACTGATCAGGATATTTTACATTTGGAAATAAATTTGCCACAACTCTTTGGTAGAGAAACTATGAAATGGCAACACTGATTCTAAACGTCCAAATACAAACATATGTTGAGCATTTCGGTACTATAGTTTCTTATTACTTATTGGCTGATATCAATATACCTGTTGGAGAATGTTAATCAATTATATGTTTTATTTGTAGCAATGTTTTTGAAAATGACTGTAATAAAAAATCAAGACTAATCATTCCATAACTAAGTAGTTTCCTCAAACATTTCTAACATGCAATAAAAAGCATTTGTGAGCATATGAAAAGAATAGGCCTCTGAAGTTGCAGAGAGTTAACCCTAAACTGTAGCTCACTGAGTTCATGTATCCCTGCATTGTGAGCTCCCTGAAAAAAACATGCATATAAAAAAACTTCCCTTTGGGGACAAACAAAGTGTCACACTAACTCGCTACTTTCTGGACTGACCTTCCTCAGTGAGAGAAACCTCTCCGGTGATGGAGTCAATGAAGAACATTTGGCTGGAGGGAATCCTGGGTGTCTGCTCCATGAGGCTGAACCGCAGCTCGGCGTGGGCGGTGTTGCGGTCATCACGATCCAGCGCCTCCACTTGCATGAATGGGATCCCTGAGAGACGCCAGTGGCGCAAGGTCAAAATGTTATCTTCTGTATTACAGACAACACAAACTCAAAGCACATTAATTTTCTCAGTTTACAGAGAGGGATAGGACATGGGATGTTTCCAATAAGGAGGCATTAAACCAAAGATATACAAGTCTTTTGAAGTGTTGGTTTTGTATAGGTAAAATATATTGGTACCCAAGGTAACTGATGCAGCAAAATGCATGGTTTGCACATGAGACAACTGTTATTAAATAGTTTGAGAGCTGGTTTCAAGAGGTGACCCTGTAGATTCATGTAACCAGCATTTATAGAATGAGCTATAAAGGATTTTTGTGGAGTGTTGGGGTCCATCTCTTCTAAGAATTCACATATAATACATTACAAAGTATTATTAAGTGTAATCTTAATGCACCTGATTCAGTGCATTGACTCTATTAATACAGAGGTTAGGTATAAATAGCAGTTTCCAGGGATACGTCAGGCATGGTTTTCATTGTCTACTGAATGTGTTTTTGTATTCCATGTAGCAGGACTGACAAAAGCGACCCAGACTGAAAAAGGTTGTGCAACACGGTGACCTCGTAGCTCAAGGTTCTCGTACCTTTGAGAAGCCCGAGCTGCACGCTGCCTCTCATGCTCTCCTCTATGAAAGTGGGCACGTTGTCGTTCTTGTCGTTGACACACACTTCGACAGTAAAGCTCTGACGGTGCTGCTCTGATGTTCTGAAGGACACCTGCATTACACACACATTTCGAAGGTGTCTTTGGATTACACTCTGATGTCAGCATGCAGTCTTCCCATGAGAATCCAGAGAGTGATTCATTCTTCATACATAATTAAAGATAAGCACGTGAACTTCATATGATGAACACGTAAGAATATAAAAACCTTATTATATATGTGAATTTTAATTAATTTGAATCAACTATTCATTGGCTAAGACACGTATGGAAAATGTATATCACTACTCTGTTATGATATTCTACCTGAAGAGAGTAAGATGGCTGTTTCTCTCTGTCCAGTGGTTTTTGAGCGTACAGAAACTGAGCGTCGACTCCGAATATCCCCTCATCATCCCCTGTCACCACCAGGTCGCTGTAATTACGTGGCAGGCTGTTGAGCTGTACAGAACAGAGGACAATTCAGAAAGCATCACTTTCTTTTCCTATTTAAAGGCAAGCCATATGCACAAACAATAAGCTGTAGGAGGACTGGAGCCACGGAGTGGTCACTGCAGCTGTCACTCACTTCATTAAACACAACGTGCAAATCAGAAAAACTTTAACTAAACATTAAGTAATTACAGAATATCCAGGATGTCAAACTGACTCAGCAGCAACAACAGGTTAAAAAGACAAAGATAGTTAGAAGCTAAAGCCGAACTATAGGCTACAGATCACAGTGTAAAAGTGAACCACCACATCACTGCTGATCGCCACAGAAGACAATGAATATAAAGGGAAACTTTGACGATATTGAACCAGCTGTGTGGCATCGCAGTGTGTGCAGATGAACCGTGTTTGGCTTCGCCTCTGTGCTGACACCAAACACCATTCATCTGCACACACTGCGATGACACACAGCTGGTTCAATATTGAAGAAGTTCCCCTGCTTCCCTTCACTGGTTCCTGTAGAGCTGGGTCAGTCTTTACTCACTGTTATAATCATTAAAAAGCAAAAGCAGCATGTGTATACATTCAGTAGGCTATATCTTCAGTAGCTAGCTAGCTAACCCTACACTTTTCAGGGTTTGATTTTGGTTTTGCAACGGAGGGGAAATGCATCTCTTTTTCCAACCTCTCCAGGTAACGAGTATCATTGATACATGTGTCCCAAGCACAACGTTTTGCTTGAAATCAACAAGACCACCCTGAATAGGAAGGAAATCTGAAATGACTGCATTAGAGTCAATGGAGCACAGCTGTGTTGTTGTTGGACACCAGTTTGAGCTGTCCCACTGCTACGCTATGATTGGTCAGTCTGCGTCCGGGGGCGGGACTTAGCGAAGGGTCAATTCTATGTGCTGACTGACACGTACCCTAATAATCATGAACATGTCTTTTGAGTTAGTTCCACATACGCCATCCTGTTGCTTTAAAATCTCATAGGCACTCAAAATGTGTATTAATCCACTGCTGAAAATAGTCCCCAACAATTAAACTATTTACTGCTGTTTGAGTAACGCTTGTAAAAAAAAACACAGTGCCAAACTGTTTTAGAAAATTACTCTAAGCTGTATATAAATTAAACTATATAGTTGTGACCCATGCTGAACATCTTCAGTATGAATTAATTGGCTTGGGCCTGAGTGCCACGGACAGGTAGGGCATTTGTTAACAATAAGAAAAAGCTTTCTTTTCGTCAGCACCTGCATTAAACTTGCCTGATGACCAAATTATTGTTATAACAATCCTAGAACTTTGTCAGAAGTCTCAGCCTAGATTTGCAGGTTTGGATGTTTTGAATTCCCTAAATGAATGTCCTCTCGAAGCAAAAATATCTCAGAGTCTAAATGTCTACATTTAGAGCCAGAGGTGTGTTAAGGCTAGTCATTCACAGTCGCCTACAAGATGATTATCGTAGGCTGACCAAACATCCTCTTTTGCCCGGACATGTCCACTTTTCACGTCCTGTCCGGGGCGTCCGAGGGTTTTTTATAAATTGATGATAATGTCCGGTTTTCCGTGTGTGTGTGTGTGTGTGTGTGTGTGTGTGCGTGCGTGCGTGTGTGTGTGTGTGTTAGAGTGCGGCACGGGCCGCATATCTCTGTCCGAACCCGACCAAGCCCGACATTATTTAATTACTAAAGCACTGAGTTTGTGTCACACAGTTGTTATGGTTACAGGCTATTTAACAGGCCGGGCGTGCGCCATGGGGACTCTGCGGAGAGGGAGACCTCTGTGTTTGAGATGGGAGCGGGAGGCGGGATGTCTGATGCTTCCAGCGAGGGGAGAGAGAGAAATAAAACAAAATAAGATAAAATAGGAGACACCTGTCTCCCTCTTTTATTTTATTTTCAGCGTTTAATCAAGGCGGAGGCGGGCGGCAGGAGGTCCGAGACTTCCAGCGAGGGGAGAGGTAGAAACAAACAGCCAGTGTGTGTCTGTGTGTGTTATGTTCAGGTGTTGTCACGTAAATAACAGTGCCCAAGCAATAAACAGGACAGACAATAGGATTTTATTTATTTTTACACTACATTTTCACTGAAAGCTGACCGAATCCGACCCGAGCCCAAATACAATTTATACATTTTTGACCAAACCCCATCCGAGCCCGTCGGGTAGGCCTACCGTCGGGACCCGTCAGGCTCGGATCGGGTAGCCACACTCTAGTGTGTGTATGTGTCCCCTATCTAGGGGCCTATCTGAATTTCTGTCTTTGAGAGATATTATTTTGTAATATAACTGAATTTTCTATCCATACATATAAACTTTAAATATATTAAAATTATAAGGCATCTTTGAGTAAACTGCGAGTAACATTTAAGTAGGCTATCTCGTGGCCGGGCCAAGTGTCCTCTTTTTTGGAAATCAAAATATGGTCACCCTAGATTATGATGGTGCTTTTGTCCTTTACAAGGTTTGCTATATCAATGATTCCAGAAATTAAAATTGGAGAACTGAAAAGCGTCGCCATCTCTGATGAATAAACTATCCTGAAGAGCTTTTACCTTGAAATCCGCAGCAACTGTCCTTTCCATTTATAACACAAAGTGGGCTTATTATCCAACTCCTCCATTCTGGCCATTAACGTGCTATTTGAAGTGCGTTAAGGCAAAGACTGAAATTATGCCTGTGCTTCATACAAGATGTGATGATGTCACAATAAATCAAAGTGCCGCAGACAGCCCAGAGAATGCCTGAGTGACTGACATGTATGAACAATACACCCCGCCTGCCACGCAGCTGGACTGAATGCAGAGGCTGATGTCTGAGCTGCATTGTGCACGCTCCAATTATAGTCTGGTGATGACGGCAGCATGTTCATACATCTTCAACCTTAAGTGCAGATGGTAGAGAATAAAAGAGACTGACGCAATTGTGGCCTTCTATACCTTCATTTTCACAATTATGGTCTTTTTTTTTGCATATTCCTCAAAAGACGAACAGGCTCGAACAGGCGGGAGATGTTTCCATTAACCTACTTTAATCTCAAGGAAAGCTAGTAATTATAAAAATAATAAAGAATTCAATGTTGAGGACAGTGGACTTTCATTAAAGCTAATCAAATACTGAATGATCACTCTCATCAGCAGGATTTTAAGCCTTTGTAGCAGAGTTACTAGGCTTAGAGTTACTATCATCCTGCATTTCAAATTACTGTATTTATGAACACGATTCACTTAGATTTACATGCTTTCATCCTCATAGTTTCAAAGGTTACAATTGTAAGACTGGGGATCCATAAGAATTACACATCTACTTTCTTATCAAAAGGCTATGAGCGCTATGAGCATCCGCTTGGTGAATTCAAGTAAATGAAAAAGCCTTACCTTGGCTAGATACCATGGGAAAATGCCGTCATAGTTTTCAGGGACACCGATTTTAACATTTGCTCCAGAACATGGTGCAAACGTGTAAAGTATCACCAACTACAAAACAAGATACGGAGCGTGTCTTAGTGACATTGTTCATGCAGTCATTTGCTCCTGTAAATGAACAAGTATAACAGCTAAGAGTAATAACAGAAAACATCTTACTATGAGAGCTATGATGAGCATTGTCGTAGCGCCTCTGTCAGCCATGAGTCCCTGTAAATGTGGCATATTCACAGTGTTTCAAACCACATGGCCTCAGCCCAACAATCAACAGAATCTCAGCCTCGTTACTGATTCACCACCGTGGTTATGTTTCATACACACAGATTTCAAAGTTTTTAAAGGTCTGACAGCCTGCATTTAAATACGTAACCACTTGCGACACAGTTTAAAGCAACACCAGTCAGCAGCAAAGACCAGTAAAGCCACATTTAATTTAAAGGTGAAACTTTTGTCTGTTTAAAATCAAGTTAGCTGGAAATTCACTGGAGCCTTAATGTCTCGAGCTGCTTTTTAGCAACCAATCACAAGTTATGGTGCAGTGTACAAGTAACAATAATGCCCTATACTCAGTTAACTCAAACTCGAGCCTCTAAAGTATAAAAACAAACGCTGGATATACTGTGGCTCAGCAACAGCAGGTGATGACGATGATAAAGATGGAAAAAAAAAAAGGTAAGTAGCAAAACATATTAGATTTTCCTCCCATTATAAACAAAAGAGTGTGTCTTACCTTCTTCAAATGATGTGTGTGTTCCCTCTGAGAGGTGTGAGAGGAGTTTAAATTGGGTGGAAAAACTGCGCACTTGTACTCCTTGGGTGGATTAATGGTTAACACCTTCAGATAAACATGCTTAACTACCATGTTTCCTTCCTGTAAAACCAATGGCCAGTGAGGTTCCATTCCACTGATATGATCACATGAATATTCATGGGGATGTAAATCGCCCACACAACATCACCAACACTTTGCTTTGGGAATAATGACAGAGAAGATTTTTTATGTTTTGATTTTTATGTTTTATTGAAAAAGGAAATCAACGTAAACAAATTTCCAAATAATGTCAAGGTTCACGAGACTAATATAACTTATTGCTTTACTCATACATTCACAATCTGAAGTCAATGTCATGGAACAACATAGAAAAACAGACGTCTTCTCGCATCTTTGACTTTTCCTCAGTAGCTTGGCCGAGAGAGGCACGAACCTGCGTACCACGTTTCAAGTAAATATGACTCCAGATGGCCAAGCACTGTGATCCATTACTGTGTCTTTTCGGATGATGAGATGTATGTTGCATTCGGCGTCATTCATGTTATAGTATATACAACAATCCCCTCCAATAAAGGAGCACAACAATAACCCAACAGCAAGGCAATCTTTGCAACTCATTAGAAATAACAAGCCTTTGTGGATTTCTCATACATACTGATCATATTATGACAGCAACATATTTAAGGCAGACAAAAAAAATTAAATAAATGTTTGCAAAGCGTCATGCAGGTTATCACCATTATCATGATATGACTTTGAATAGTAATGTTTTTATTAATTGAGTCCTTTCTTTGCTTTTGGTTGGTGTCTAAAAAATAAAAATATATTTCTGTACATCTCTATTAGTCCTTTAGGGTTAGTGTTAAAACACACACAGCGTCTGGTCTTCAGAGGCCAAAGAAAAAAATGTCCGTCTGTCCCGTCTGTTCCTCAGAGAACTGTTAGGTCGTGGCAGGACTTTGACTTCTGCCTGAAAGCCATCTTCTTGTTCTTGCGTGCAACCATGCGGCCCAGAAACCGCTTGGCCTTCTTGCCGATGCTCTCTCTACGCCTGCAGTTGGCCATGCGTCGTGCGTTCTCCTCCTTGCTGTCTTTCCTCAAGCGGATCTGTCTCACGATGCCCTCGAATAGGTCCTGCACATTGTGGTGAAGGGATGCAGACGTCTCGATGAACTTGCAGTCGAATACCACCGCACAGGCGCTCCCCTCTGAGACAGAGAACATATGGAGAAGGGAAAATTAGTGCTTTGAGTGGATGTGCAGTGAGAAAACATTAAAGTAATAGTCTCCGAACTCTGGCTTTAGTTTGCAGTGGTATCTGAATGTAGGCCTGGCTTAAACCTGAGCAGTCAAATGAGAAATGTGGCCTAAGTCCACCAAAGCCAGTTAAGCCCAACCAGTACTGTCTGATCTGATCATGAAAATCCTTAAAACTAACTTTTAAGCTTCAAATAATATGATGTTTTACAAACAACAAAACCTCATGACCCACTTCCCCCGAGCTTAAAACATATACTATCTCAACACATCATACATCTATGGCACATTTTAGCTTCAAATGTTAGTTAATCACAATGACTTACCATCTACAGACACCTCTCTGGACCGAACCAGGTCGCTCTTGTTGCCCACAAGGATTATGGGAATATTCTCTGACTGCCTGGCGCGGCGCAGCTGAATACGCAGCTCTGACGCCTTCTCGAAGCTTGATTTGTCTGTCACTGAATACACGATGATGTAGGCGTCTCCCATCCTCATGCACTGATCCTTCAGCCACTGGCTGTTATCCTTCAGGAAAGAAACAGATAGCGAGTTCAGCATTACATGTTTGATACCATATTTTCCTCTCCATTAATCAATATAAATGGAGAAAACATAGCACAAATGATGTATATCTCACCTGCTCCCAGATGTCATACAACACGATGGATGACTCTTCTTCATCCACCACGATAGATCTGTCATATGTGTTTCCTGAGGGAGAGGAAAAAGAAATATAATGTTACACACTGAGAGAAAGGAGCAGAGTGTCTCTTATCTGAACAGTCGTGTGTTACTGCTTTTCTTCACATTGATTTTAGCACTAATTTTTTTTCCTTTTGTAGTCTACACATTGAAGCAGAATGTTGATCACAGCCTGCGATCAAGCCATGACTGGCCTTTTGTGTTTTCCCTTCACATTATGCTATTGGATGTGTTTCTGACAGCTGTATTACTGAGGGCAGGGCTGGTGCCTCGCCACAGATGGAAATAGCAATAATCAATGCATGCACACTCTTGCGTGCAAAAATAAGATCACTGTTTTTTCCCCTAGTCTATCAGCAAAACTTAATGACTGTCTTCATACATAATTCTGAATTTGAGAGAAGGTTTTTATGTATATTTAAAGGAAAATTCCACATCTTCATGCTTGAGTGTTGGTTTCTTTTAAAGGTTAGGATCATTTAAAAAGTGGCCTCCAAAGTTTTGTTGCTTCATATCTTAAAACTGAATCTCCAGGCATAAATTGTAATATAATTGCCCTGTGTATTGTCCAGTGTTTTGAAGAGCTAATTACCCTCTGACAGCCCTAATTATAACATGTATGTTCACAGACAACAGACATCTGGAGTGTGTCTGTGAGTGTGTGTGTGTGAGTGTGTGTTGCTAGGGTTGATGACTCATCCTCAGCATCACCATTTACCTGCTTCATCGAAGTCGTGACCAGCATCCTCAACTCCTCCAAAGACGCGCGCCAGGCTGGACTTGCCGACGCCGTGCTCCCCGAGGAGAACCACCTTGTACACCTGGGACTCGGTCTCGCTGCCAGTGGAGATGACGGAATCGGAGGAGTCGGACGCGCAGCTGCCCCGGTGCTGCTCGTTCGGGGAGTAGGACGTGCAGCGCAGGAGGTTGGACAGCTCGTCGGTTTGCCCGGTCTGTGGCATCGTGGCGCGCAGGTCCCGGTCGTCCACGGGCATGCTCCTCCGGTGTAGGTTTGGTAGATTCATGGGGAACGGCATGCTTCCTCTTCTCTTGTCCATGTTCCGCAATTTGTCACCCTTGTTCAAAGTCATTGTGCTTATACCGAGGAGTCTGTGGATAGATGTGACATGCGTAAATCTGTGCTCTGATGTTAAATCACACATAAACATGCGTAAAGAACAGGCGCAAAGTCTGTAGAACAATGCCAGTATTTACACAAATGTTTATAATTATAAGCCATGCTGTAAAATTAAAACATCTGGCTGCATGAGTAGCTTGGAGCAAACATGAAACCTTTTCTTCCTAAAAATGTCAACCTGGCTAGCCCATGTTTTTCCAACTCCACTCAACATTAAGCGCAAAATAAAACTAAAGCTGCTGATATTAAAGACACTTACTCGGCGCTGGCAATTAAATCCAACGAAGGCAATCCAATAATCCTTGGTTGTTGTAGAGTTGCTGTTGCCGAAAAGCGGTTTTGCTGGAGTCTGATCAGAGTCAGGATATTTATATAGGACTGGGAGTGACGTCGGCAGGGATTCGCCCCAGAAAATCACGTCTCTCTCTTATTATAGTGGTGCGTAACGGTGCCATCATACAGAGGAGGGGGTGTATGACTGGAAGAGCTGAGGAATCTCCCTTCCGCTTCGCCAAATGGAGAGCTTACCTCTGAGGGGGCGGCCAGAGATGAATCCTTGAAGAGGGAAAGCCCACTTAAAGCTAGAGTGATATAAATATTTAATAGCAATTTAGGGGATAAATTTAGACACGGTGAAAGGATATCCACATGATGCAAGATGTTAATGAGCAATAGGGCGCAATGCATAAACCAGACGAAGGCTTTGATAGAAATATGATCGTTTGCCTTCCTTAAAATCAGTTTCAGAGCCTCGTGGTCGCTGCAAGGTGGAGGTCACTGCCACAATCATAGGCTACAATACCCATTTTCATTTTAATATGAGGGGGTTGCACATTTTATAAATGCATAGGGGTTATACATGAGAAATATTTGGCACTGATGCTGCAGACTGTAACAGACCTAGGTTACCATCACATATGAATTCAGTTTGGTGCATAAACGGAAAATGGTGTATTTAAATTTGGCCGTGAAAACAACATAAAAATTCCACACACGGTGGCACGCATCGATCATTCATCCCCATCTTTCCACCCACCACCTTCCTGTCTGAAAAATGTAGGCTGCAGCCACAAAACCATAGGTCCTCGCATTTGAAGTTGTAAATCTTCACAGCTGACAGGCCTGAAATATACTAATAATATCTGGTTTTATTGATCCATGCCTTTTGAATAATGCAAAACGCTTTCTATTTAAAATATCAAAGCTGTAACATAATATAACAGAGGCAGATCTCTGTCCTGATCGATATTAAATGACTTCAGGTCAGTTTTCTATATTTTACATCTGCATGTGTTTTTGTGTTTCATATTGCATCCAGCCTATTTTACATAGATTTTCTCGCACATAATGAATTTGTTTTCCAGTTTGTATCATAGACTCTGCACGGTGTGTTGCTGCCCCCTTGTGGCCATAGATCTTACATTACAAATGACTGTCTTTGTCCCTACTGGGAAATAAGAATAGATAAAGTAAATAGATGTGAAAATATTTAAATATATATAATAATGAACAAACACACAAATAACCGTGATGGGTATATGTATTAATACTACTGATGTTATAGCATTTATTTCGTAATCTACTTTGCACATTTAATTTGTCTCAAAGGCCCCTTTTGCGATATTACATTACACATTAACTTTAAGATACAAGCATTTCTTGGATTTTATTGAATTTAATCAAAATAAACATACGTATCCCATGATTATCTCTGACTGTGTGTATTTTTATTTAGCTTTCACATACTGTTCTTCCTGGAGTCCACATATTGTTTAAGATCTGTATCCACATAAAAAAGCAAATTTAAGGATTGTCTGGACATGTGCTCTCACTGAGTGGTTTTATAAAATATTCAAGGTGACATCTTGCAGAAATACGTACACACAGTATGTGAGAATTGTGACCGCACACTTTGAGGCAAATGTTGGATCAGATTCAAATGTCACTTGATTTCCCCAGGGATCAGACATTTTTGTGTAAAACATACTTGCCAAGGTAACATGTCAGGACTCAAAGAATATACATATCCAGCGTGTCTACAGATATCAGACAGTTAAATTTAATGCTTTTTAAGACCTGTTCAAAACACCTTTTAACTGAATTTAGGACAGATTTTTTGGACAAATCATAAGCACTGCAGGAAAGTAGTATATCTGTGGTCTTGTGCAGAGGTAGGTCTTATGTGGGAATATGGTTATTATAGTGAGTTAAGTCAATCTACATTTTGCCAACAGGTAAGTGAAAGTATGAAGTTAAATGACAGTATTATAGTTTTTTAAAGATTTGTAACATTAGAAATGTGGATTTTCACATAGAAAGGCTTCATTCATTTTAACAAAAATAAATTAAAAATGGATAAATGAAATTAAAGTGAAAGCCTCACAAATTCAAATTTAAGACTATTTAATTACTTTTAAAGTCTTACTGTTGTAACATTGAATTTAAGACATTTTAAGACTTTAAGGACCTGTTAGACTCCCTGATATCTTAAGGGCCTGTTCAGTCAGTGTGGTTGCAGTCCACCGATCACTGCTAATGTGGGCTACTTTTGATGAAATCTGATGACACTGCATTGGCCAATGTTTTTTGTGTCGTTTTTTTCAACAGAAAACATATAAAGTAGATCTACATTTTACAGTTGAAACACCAACAGTGCTCTCTGCTGGAAAAAGTGGGTATGTAAAGCAAACAAAGTTTCTATATGACCTCAAACACAGTTTGGCATCTCTGTAAGCTACTGTAATTTCTTGTTTCTTATTGTCTGCTATTGGCCTATATATCAGCCTCTATATAGATTGCACACTTATAAAAGTTGTTAACATTTTGTCATTAAAAAAACTATTATTTCATCCATATTTAATTAAATATTCACAACTAGTTACTGGCCCTTTCTGCATGACAAACATAACAATATACAGTAAATTACCTCTGTATTTTTGCAGGGACTTTGACAAACTTGTTCATTCAGAATTTGAATGATTTTGCAGGCTTTAATGTTTAGTGGTAGTACACTGGATTCACTGAATGTGTGTACAGTATTATAATTTGTTCAAATGGTCTCTAGGGGGTAGTAGACAACAGGTAGATGTCTGTGTATATGTGCAGGTGAAAAATATATTCCCTTTGCAGGCAGTGCCAGAGAGTCTGTGTGCTGGACTGTCCTGGTTAACGTTATTGGAAACACATTTAAACACGCTGTATTATCATAAAGGCCCATCTGGACTGGACAGTAGCCATTAACTTGCCTTGAGTAGCTCCCACATCAGGAAACCGGAAATCAACCCTATAACTTGTTACTGCGCATGCGCATGTTTCTCGTGTCTTCGACCTCTACTCAAACCGGTGAGAGCTAACCTCCTCTGTTACAAACTGTGTGTGAGTTAAATATTTAAACGTGACACTTGTGTGTACCTGTGTATCTTTGTAGCTCTGTTATCCGCAGACCTGCTCAGCTCATCTTATTTTATTACTAGCTTGTTTTTGGCGACATTGTTCGGGCTGCAGCTAATCTTGACCTTACTTGTGTGCGTCCACGTAACTTTGCACACTTTGTACTTTCTTGGGTAGCTTACCAGTTGCAGTGTCATGTAACTGTATCTGCTCATTGCTGTTTTCTGTGCATTGCTTTTCACAGACGGTAGCCACTGTATTAACGCCAGCTCCTTCGGTTGACCTGACCACTAAGTCCCGTCATAATGTACGCCTGTGCTAAGTTCGTCTCCACACCCTCTCTGGTGAGTCTGCTTCAATGAATGGAGATATCACATACACGTATACTGCCAGTGCTTTATCATGACAGCGTGTAAAAGCTGTCAGTCTGTTTTAAGGGCAGACAACCAGCAGGTTTAATGTAGCTTGTTAACATTAGCACTTAGCTATGTAGCCGTGTTTGACCCTCTGCTAAAGTCAGCTAGTGTTCACCTGCAAGGACGTCCTTGTTTTGGACACTATCAAGACAGAGCTCAGCCTGTCCATAGTATCCCACTGTGATACAGCTTATCCACCTTTTTAAAGCTAATATGGATTCAGTGTCACCTAAATTAAAGGATACTATTGAGAAGCAGCCATATTCAAGCTCATAACAGAGGGGTTTGAGCAGAATTTATCCAAAACAACCCTATTATGGGTCACTGTTGGTGTTGTTGTAAACTGGATTTTAGCCAGAGTTGACCATAGTCAGTGGTGGGAGGTTACTAAGTACATTTACAACAATACTAAAGTACACTTGCAAAATGCTTGTACTTGAATTTTTTTTTTTCATTTCAGAGGTGGGGACTCGAGTCACGACTTGAACTAAAGTCAGACTTCAGTCACAAATTTGATGACTTTAGATTCAACTTGACTTGGACTTACACACCAATGACAAGTGACTTTACTTGGACTTGAGCGTTTGACTTGAAAATATCTGGCACCTTTTCCTAAGCCCAAACATTAAGAAGTTTGTTATTTAAAAAGTGTGCCACTAGTTATTTCCTGAAGCAGCTAAAGTTGACGCTGTTCATTCCCAGCAAGCTGACACTAACCAATCCAAGACTATCCAGTCAAGTAGCGGGAGAGAACCATGAAGAACTAATGTTACGTTACTTGGCGCCAGTTGAAAAAAAATTATATGGAAGATAGTTTTGTTCATGTACAAAAACGATGTGGTGGTCGACAAAAAACGAATCGCGGTATGCAAAACCTGCAGGTCAAAAATTACAGACCCTCAACGAACTTGTTTAAACAAACAAATACAACTTAAAAAAGCAGTCATGATTTTTGTTAATTTCATACATTATTACTCTGTTGTTAAAATGGAAGTGCATTTGGTGAATAGTGCATTATTACTTGTTTAGAACTTGAAACTTGACTCAGAACTTGCCTGTCTTGACTTGGGACTTGAATGCAAACACTTCAGACTTGCTAGTAATTCGCAAAACAATGACTTCATCCAACCTTTGCTACTTTAAACTTTAACTTTACTATGTTTCAGAGAGAAATATTGCACTTTTTACTTCACTGCTGTTATTTAAGAGCTATAACTACCGTTCAAATGAAGATTTTACTCACAAAAAACATGATCACTTTAAAAAATTATGATCTATTATTACAGACTAAACTACCAAAATGTATATGAAATAGTTAAAATCAACTCAGCCTTGACCAACAACAAAATGAAAGTACTGTTTACATAAGACTACATAATGATCCAATAAAACAGTTATATAAGACTGACAGTAGCCACTCTGCATTATGAGTACTTTTGATACTTTGAGTACACTTTGTTGCTAATACTCCTGTATTTAAGTACAATTTTTTATTCAGGACTTTTACTTGTAATGTATTATTTTTGTGCTGTAGTACTATTAATTTTAGAGCTATTAATTTTACTTAAGAAATGATTTTGATACCTCTTCCACCTCTGGCCATATTTGCTAAAAGCCGAATATCATTGTAGATGAATCCACATGCTTTTAAAGCTGTCTTTAGCAGAGTAGATGTATTCTTAGCTAATTTTAAACTATACAGACATGTGTCAGTAAAACATGACTGTCTCAACTAAATGTGTCTTCTTGTTTTGTCTTGATACAGGTCCGTGCTGGATCTCGGGCGCTGTACAGACCACTCTCAGCAGCAGTAGTCTCAGATGCCAGGAAATCAGAGGTAGGCAGCTATCTCTACTGGGAATTATAACTGATTCATTGACTTTGAGTGTTCACAGAGGAGTGGCTCTCTGAAGCTATCAAAGCTCCATTAATCTACTTTGCTATTCCCATTACCTTGTATCTCACATACAAGGAGTGACAAATAAAGAACACTTTACATTTTAAAGGAAGGTAATTCAGCAGCATAGTGGTAAGTATTTGTGAAACTTCTCAACATATTTTAAGTCCATTAAAATTGGAATTTGATTTATACTTTGTTTTTTTAACCTTACTCACTTACCCTAATGCAGTACTTAAGACGTGAGGCCCAAACTGCATATGATAACACTGCTTAATGGAGCTACCCAACAAAGTTACTAAAGGAAAAAAAAAATGATGCCAACAACAGACCGGTGAGGTGATAGGATTAGAGGCTTATTGCAGCATGCCCAGTTTCCTGTTGAAGAGTATCATTAGATGTTTTGTTGTCAGCAAAAGCAAAAGCATTGCTGGCATTTGCATCAATGATAAAATCTAGCTAGCCTGTCTATTTGTCTAAAATTAGCTGCACGTGGGTTGCAACTATTGTACAAATACAATGCCAGTTTATTCACCTTTCTAAAGCTGCACAAAGTTCACTTGAGTTTTTAGCAGATCAGAGATGCAAGTTTGAAGGTAAAACCTCAGCAGCTAGTGAGGTATCAAAACGGACTGACAATGAGCAGCAACACCAGAACAAACTCTGCTGATATTTTAAGGTTACTTTGTGCAAAGAGGAGCCTGTAAATTGACTGTATGCTTTGACTTTGACTTTGTTTTGTACTAACCTCAGTATTTTTTGTGTTTCAGACTGCCTCACTCCTGGCACCACAGAGTATTGTAGCCTCCCAGCAGCAGGTGGCGGTGCGGGGGTTCCAGACCAGTGCTGTGAGCCGTGATGTCGACACTGCCGCAAAGTTCATTGGAGCAGGTGCTGCCACCGTGGGAGTGGCCGGATCTGGAGCTGGAATTGGAACAGTGTTCGGTAGCCTTATTATCGGATATGCCAGGTAAATTAAACACATCTGTCATTCTAGGACGTCTCCACCAAGGAGGGAATGTTCATGTGTCTGTGAGCACTGTCATAGAAAAAAAATATCGATTAATTTCTGTTTAATTAGTTGGACAGATATAGTTTTGGCCAAAAAACAATAATGAGCTTTAAGTTGTTCTTCACATCTGGGATTTCTGCCAGTTAGAGGGTTGTTTTTTTAATATTAATGGTAATAACTATGATACTAACATGGGAATACTTGAATCCAAATGTTTCCATGGTCAAAAATGAATTTAATTAACATTTTAAATGAAAGGAATTGAGTCTCTTAAGTGAATTTTTAAGGTCAACATAATTATTCAACATTGTCATGGGTTTGTGCTGCCTCAATGCCTTTCAGTTATTGATGGAATTATTTTGTCACATGCTAAATCCTTCTTGGGGAACACAGGGGATGTCTGCTCACTGAAACATCATGGTAGTTGTACTTTCAACACTTTGTACCTCCTGTTGGTCTCAACTGCCTCTCTCTTTCCCAACAGGAACCCCTCTCTGAAGCAGCAGCTGTTCTCGTACGCCATCCTGGGCTTCGCTCTGTCTGAAGCTATGGGTCTCTTCTGTCTGATGGTTGCATTCCTTATTCTGTTTGCCATGTAAACCAGTTAGGCTCTTGCTGCAAAGGGATACATCACAATGTTAACAAGATTTAGCAGTCTGAGATGCCCTTGAATGGTACGATGATGTCAGCTTGTTGTGCTGCCCATTCTTGTTCACTGGTGTTTCTTAAAAGATTGTAAACCAACTGTGTAAGGAACTCTGGCAAACCCAGATCATTTTAAATGGTGGTTTTTGCCATATTGTATATTTAATCAAATGTTTTTGTTAAACATGCAACCAATAACAGAAGTAAAATGTTTAATTCATAATGTGTGTTTGTGCATTTGTAAATGGTAGTGGGACTTTTTTTTTGTATGTTGATTTAGATTCAAAGTAGTATTGTGTTTCTCCTGACAAAATGGTAAGGCTAACAGTTATCTACACCAGTGTTTCCCAACTGGTGGGTCATGGTCCAAAAGTGGGTCGCGAGTCCATTCTGAATGTCAAGTTTGTAGAAAACACACTTTATTTTGACGTACACTGAATTTCCAGCACAGAGCTTTTATCTTGAAGTGCTGTTTCTTGCTGTAGAGTGAGTGACTAATGTACAGCTACTTCACAGAGACAGCACACTAGCTGGATGACATGGCCAAACACAAGTATATCACTGAATATATCAAACTGTGTAGACCTTGAACTAATGACAAAGGAGAAATATGGACCCTGTGGCTGGACCAGTTGGGAACCACTGATCTACACAAAATTTGAAATACTGGCTGTGTTGCAGCTTCACAGAATATTTTGTACCTCAACAGTCCCAGTTAATTTACAACACAGCTCAAGCTTTAAAATCACACGTGGTCTGTCTCTATTAGACCTGCAATGATGAGACAAATAGTTATCAGATTGACAGAAAATGAATAGTCACCTATTTTCATATTCAATAGTTTCTTATTTTTTTAGGCAAAAATGCCCAAATGTGACATTTCCAGGTTCTCAAATGTGAGGATCATGAATGGATAACTGAACAGGCCTACCGGGCACAGGCCAGGGGCCCAAAGTGTCAGGCGTCCCCCTGGCTTTCACCTGCAAAATGTCACTCAGCTTAACACATACTGACCAAGAAGAGACTAAAAACTGACCAGAAAGAGCTGCAAAAAAAACACTATATAACCACGAAAAGGGGCAAAACAACCACAAATAGACAAAATGTCTACAAAGAAATGTACAACAGACAAAAATGTACATGTATGTACTTCTTTTCTTTGTTTAAATGTAAAAGCGCTATATAAATAAAATGTATTATCATTATTATTAGTATTATTATTATTATTATTATTAAAAAGGAGGCAAAACCACCATAAAGCATAGGCTATGTCTTGCTCCTATGTATGCGAGCTGGTGGGGGCTTTGCATAGATGCCCAGTGTCTCAATCCGCCCATGGTGAAAACTTGCTGCCTGTCTCAGTTTTCACTTAAATTTAACATTTTTGGATTTGCAAATGTTGGTTGAACAAAACACATCTGGTGAACTCACTTTATACTCTAGGATATCAAAAGAGGGCCTTTGTCACTGTTTTCTAATGTTTTATATACCAAACGAGAAATGAATCTACAGATTAATTGATAACTAACATAATGGTTAGTTGAAGCAGTGGGCTCTATCACTATTGAAAGCTTAAGTAACGTTAGATCCAACATATTTGTCAAAATGTAGTTAATCTGACCATTAAATTCTGGCTAGCTAGCTAATGTTAGCTAAATTAAAATTATCAACGGCTTCCTGTGTGACCTTAGCAGTGTAACGTTAGCGTTCCCCACATTTGTCACCTGTTGACCAGCAGACCGCGGGCTGTATCTTCAATTTTCGTGATTTGTGTCCGTTACCTGCTTGAAATAATTTTGCCAGCACTTTTTAAAGTCAATGGTTTTGTGTTTTTGTTTTGTTTTATACACGAACCAGTAACCGCCAAAATTATGACCCAAGACGCTGCCAAGGAAAAAAAAAATCAGCCGTTGTCAAGTGGAACGAAAGACAGAGCATCTGAGTTGAAGGGGGACGGGTTTAAGTAACGGACATGTACCCGTTGGTAATGAAAGAAATCCAAACAATTGTTAAAATATATTCCGTCTCTTAGACTGTAAATATAGATAAGCGGATGTCTAAATACATAATCTCAATACATCGTATTTGCACAGCGAGGAGGCGAATTATCTTAAAAACTGAAAACCCAACGGTGACACCTCTGTGGTGTTTGTGGTCTGTTACCTGTCACACGGGTCCTGAGGTTGTCTCACAGCTGAAGGAGAAAAAAGGAGCCTCCAATAACCAGGTAAATAAACACGAGGGGTTTCTTTAGGAGGGAGTATTGCTTGTAGTTTTATTGTCTCATTGTCTGGTTTTGAATGCTGGCTTTATTAGCTGCCATGCTCTGTCACAGCTCCTGTCAAATTACATTTTGCATCTGACGTCAAGCTAGTTTAATAGCCTGTCCTCCACGTTTCAACACCTTGTTTTTACTGTCTCTGCTCACGTTTTGTAAGGACTGTTTGGCCTGAATATTGTCTGAAAAACCCATAGTAGTTCATAAAAGTTTGGACACTTTTGTTCGTCAGGAGAAGAAGAAAAAGCAGCTCACCTATTTGCCCACTAGATGGGGTAGTTTGTGTAACCTGGGGTAATTCAGGTATGCTGTAAATTATTTGGGGTCATAATGTATTTACAGAACTGATAAAAAAAAAAAAGTATTTGAACAACGTACAACTAAAGCCATGCACAGTACTGGACATTCTTCATCCAACACAGAGTCACAGTAGAGGCGACTGTTCAGTTACAGTATGGGCTTGTTATTGTGTAATATTCTAAATAGTATGAACAATAACGTAAAAAATCGCCTGATAAAGAAAGAACATAATTTTAATATTAGCATCATTGTACTGATAACAGAAGCATGAGAGGTCTTGTTACTTTTCATCGTAGAAATATCGAGCTGCCACTGCAACACACAGTAAGCCACTGAGGTAGTGTAATCTTATTAACACCATATGATAATAATAACAACAATAATAGTAATAATGATGATAAAACACTGGATGAATATAGGGTTTTTCTGGATACCCAAAGATGCTTTACAGAGATCAAGAACAACAAAACAAAAAAACAAAGATGAAATAATCCATAAGAAGAGAAACGATGCAGAGTGGGAGAAGAAGAACAGTTTTTTATAGGTTCTAGGCAGACTGTCACTGGCCAGATATGGCCTCCTCTAAAACGTAGACTTATGTTCCCGATTTTGAAAAAATCTAGGACAGATCAGGACTGCAACAATTTATTTCTATAGCCAGCATTAAGAAATGGAGATGAAACAAACAAAAAAGGGGAATACTGTAATATATTAAAAACTACGGCTGACTGCCTTTCATTTGGCCCAATTGCAATCAATTAGTTAATCTTGTATGACTTATGGAGCTCTCGTGTACATGTCATGTAGCCATTTAAACTCTATAACTGCATGTACTTGTCATTTCTGACAGAACAGATTTTACACTCATTATCCACCAGGGGTAGCTAGTGTACAAGACAAGGGACAGCAGTTTTTTCAGCCTGAGTTCAGGAACTTTAAGGAAAAATCCACCTTAAACTAGAATGTATATCTTAATTTTACAGTGGCTTTGGTCAGTAAACTGTTAAGATGGAAGTTGAAATGTGGAAACTTTAACAGAGTATTTCAACAGGAGATATTTTTGGGATTTGGTCACTTGATGTTTATTGTTGATATTTAGGTCCAAAAGATTTTTACTTGAATAGGACTCAGCTGTAAAAAATTAAGCACTGTCAGAGTCTACTTTAAGGATGCTCCCTAATTTTGGGCTTCATTTTCACTAAAATCTGTAACAGGTAACAAAAAGGCTCAGAAAAGAAAGATCTTCATGTCAGCCAGTACTGGACCTCTTTGACCAGCAGTATAGTCAGGAACTTGGAGACTTGTGGGCACCTGCGAGGTAAATTACTTTCTGAAATAATTATCACAGTGTACACATGGACAGCATTTGTACACTTCCTGCTTTTCTTTTGCAGAGCGGTGCTTCTGGACCCTCGCTCTTGGCAGTATGGTGTTATGCTCAACCGCTTCAGCGTTGTGACAGGCATCACACAGATTCTTCAATCCCAGGGTTTTTCCACATTGCTTCCGCAAACAGATGCCTCAACATCGCTTTATAATGGCCCCTCAACAGCGTCAAATTCTAAACACCAGGCAGGAACAGACTCTTTGTTGCCACCTGACTACATCTCCAAGTGCCCTCCTAATGCCTCCCATCTGCAACCTGACAGCACCTCTCATGCGCTCGGTCAAGACCTTCAATCAGAGCCTTCACTCAGTTTGCTCCGTCCTACATTGCAATGTTACATCCATCCATATCCGCTGCGGTTTCCCTCTCCGGCTCACAGGCCTGGCCAGCTGAAGCAGTACTACCTCCTGAATGCTGCCTCCCTGCTTCCAGTGTTGGCTTTGCAAGTCAGAGATGGGGAGAAGGTTTTGGATCTTTGCGCTGCTCCTGGAGGCAAAGCCTTGGCCATAATGCAGTGTGCCACCCCAGGTAATAAAAGTATTTTTTTAGGGACTTTGCAAACTTTTGTTTGATTTTACTTTTATAATGCAGATGTTTAAAATAGGGGCTTTAGTACAGTTTTAAAACAAGGTCGTAGAGGATGAAAGAAGGGTAGTATAACTTACGTTTTACACTGCTGAGTGTATACATCAAGTTATAACTTTGTGTTGAGTTAAATATTGGGTTTTAGTATTTATAATAATCTTATTTACCCAACTCATATAATAAATAAATGCAAATAGTTATACTTTATTAGAGGCACCAAATCATGTCTACATTGTGTTACAACTGCAGATTTCTTTTCTTCTAAGATTGGGGTGTTTAGTAGCAAGATCTTTTCATAAAAACATCTTGTTGAATTTTGTTTTTAAAGCGAAGGTTCAATTTTTTTTTGCAGTGTAGTTGTACCACCAAGGAAGCAAAAAAAAAAAACAGGAAAATGTGCTTCACCCACCTAAAAAAAAAGTCAATATGAGTTTAAGTGTACACTTTATTTAATATATTTTCACAGCTTTATCTCCCTCTCTGACAGCGCTTTTTGATGGGGAATTGAATTGAAAGTCAAACTTATTCATGCTCTTTTAAAAGCCAGAATCCGCTGACAAAAATTGCAATCTGACCTTGCTGGATGCAGGAGTTGCTGGTCTACCACTGCCTCAATCACTTAGTTTGTGCTATTGTGTGACTTTGGTGGTTTAAAAGGTAAGTTCTGATTCACCAAAGTTACACAATAACACAAATAACGGTACTCCTGTCTGCCTCTCCAAACTGTGGGCACACTTACTGTCATCTCCAGTAGGTAATAATACACTGACTATGAAATAAACCACTCGTACAACCCCCCTTGCAGTTGAATGAAAGGAATATTTTTGTCTGCTGTGAAAAGCCTATTTGCACTGAATACTAATAATATGTAATGCTGCCCTGTGTTGTGTTCCAGCACTCCTCTGCTGTAATGAACCAGACCCACACAGACGGGACTGGCTGGCCAAAACCCTGGAGTCTTTTCTGCCTCGCTCACTAATCAGCAGAGTGATTGTGTCTGCACAGGATGGACGGTCATTTGGGCAGAGTGAAGCAGGAACATATGACAAGGTGGGGAGAGTTGTGTTTATGGCAGCATGTGACTGAAATTTTGCTTCAGTGTCCAACAAATTGAGGGCTTTCAAGGCCATGGTTGGAACTGAATGAGAACAACAAGCCTTTGAACAGAAGCTAATAAGCCCAGCGGAAGAGAAGAAAACCATTTATACAAAACTGGAGCCAAGGATAGGCAGATAAATGGCTGGGAGGTTTCAAAGGACTCAAAGTGACTGATAATGGACCAAAATATATAAAAAAAGAAAAGCACAAAATGAAAAGGTTGAGAGTAAAGGGCTGTTAACCATAACATTAACTATAAATACAGTATATCGTTGTAAACATGGTTCTAACTCAAGATGATGACGAAGTCCACAACAACTATAACGACGACTGTGAGCGATTTGATGAACGATAGAAACCGTATCCATTTTCTTAAGCTGCTGACACAGCTGGAGCTTGCACCGAGTGCTTGGCGCCACTGTTTACATCATCAGTGTTGATGCTCACATCCTTATCTTAAGTTAGCGTAATAGTCCTCTTGGTTCTTGGTGTGGACAGCCCTTAAGACAGAGGTGTGAACAAAGGCTGAAAGGCATTAGAGTAGCACAAACGGAATGCACAGATTTGTGGGAAGATTCTCAGCTAAGGTGTAAAGTTTCAGGGCTTATGTGTGGGGAAAATATAACACTTAGTTTGATTACTTCTCAGACCTGCAGCAGTTGCCTTGTCGTCTGCCTTTTCCGTCATTAACTATTAACATTTTCCTACTCTTTCCCTTTTGCTTTTTATCTTTGACCCCGCCTGTCTCTCAGTGCCATTCCACGCTTGAACTCTTTGACTCAGAATCTGAACTACTCCCTTCCCTCACTCCCTCTGTTGCAGGTTTTAGTCGATGCTCCATGTTCTAATGACAAGAGCTGGTTGTATTCTTGCAGTAGCCAGCAGGGGGAACACAGACTGAAGGAAAGAGCCAGGCTGCCTGCACTCCAGGCTCAGCTGCTTAGGTAAGTCCAATTCCCAACATAGAAGACTGTCTGCTATGTGTTGCCCTTGTAGACCTCTCCTGTCTTCCTGAATGTTTTTTATATGTTGGCCAAACTGGTAATGGAACATTCCCCTGTGCTGTACAGTTATACATAGAATAATGTCAACACTATAGAACAATTCAGCTCGTTAACGTGAATTTCAAAGCAAATAAAAACAACTAGTTAATGGAGGCTGTATCATATGTGGTCAGTACCAGTCTAAAGATAGTAAAATTATTTGCTGTGTTGAGGGAGGAGATGCTTAACAGGTATATATTGTATATTAGTGGTGACAATTTGTGTGCAAATTAAAGGGACAGTTCACCCCTAAATCCAAAATAAATAGTTTTCCTCTTACCCATAGTGCTATTTATCAATCTAAACCATTTTAGCGTGAGTCATCGAGTGTTGGCAATATTAGCGGTCCAGATGTCTGCCTTCTCTCAATTGTAATGGAACTAGATGGCACTCAACTTGTGGTGCTCTAAGTGCCAAAACAATACATTTGAAAAACTCAACAGCAGTGTCTCTTTCCACACATCGTGACCCGGTTACTCAAGATAATCAACAGACCTTGTCGTGCCCACTTCCTTCTCCATGGTGATACGGTTGTTGGGTGTAGTTTGGTAGAGTGAACATTGTTTCTGCATGAAACTGCTCATATCAAGGTCTGTGGATTATCTTAAGTAACTGAGAATGACGTTGCTGTTGAGTGTTTCAGACTGTTTTTTTGGGCACTTTGAGCACCACAAGCAGAGTGCTATCTAGTTTCATCACACTAGAGAGAAGGCAGACATCTCTATGGCTGATATCGCCAACAATCTAGATTGATAAATAGCACGAGAGGTAAGAGGAAAAATATGTATTTTTCATTTGGGGGTGAACTGTCCCTTTAATATTGTCCAGCTTTGTAGAATATGTGAAATGCTCATTTAGATTCCTCAGAGTTAAAAGAACACAAAACCAGACATCATCTGTTTTCTTCCACTCATTCTTCTAACCTGCTGCATACATTACCCACAATGCAACTCGACTGTTTAGTCAGAGATTCAGGTGTGTTATGCTAGTAGCAGATAAAGTAGCCTCTAGCCGCTGGTCTCAGCAGAGATAATGACCAGGCTACAGAGATCTTTCTCACCCCTCACAGAGAAGTTTATGTCAGTGTCAAACTTGTAGTCTTCATCCCCTACCAACACTGACTCAAGTGACATCACTTGAGGCAATTTATCACCCTTCACACAGCTCCCTCTGGAGCCACAAAGGGCTTTATACAGCTTTTTTTCACATATGGAATAGAACTCCCAGAGACCTGTAAACAGACTGTGATGTGCAAAATTGATGGAGCTCTCTTTTAATGTCCCTTGTCATGAAGTGCATTATTTGTGTACACTTTCCAGGTCTGCACTGTCAGCAGTGCGTCCAGGGGGCGTTGTGGTCTATTCAACTTGCACTCTGTCCAGCTCTGAGAACTGTGCTGTGGTTGAGACTGTGCTGAATGACTGTCCTGAGGCTGTACCCGAAGACCTTTGGGAGGAGATTGCCAGTCCTTTATCAAAATACTTTACATTTAGTCCTGCTCACTCTGGTCATGGACAGACACCTCAAAAGCCATCCCCGCAGCCACAGAATGGCACTTCGTCCTCTTATCATCACAGACTTGGCATTTTAGTGGTCCCTCAGCCCGGCAAGACCTGGGGACCCATGTTTTTGTCTCGGATTAGAAGAAGGAAATAGTGTGTGGATCCTCCTGTGCAGAAAAGATATGTGGAAACAGATGACTAAACATGCATGTTTCTTTTGTTGGACTTTTGTTACTCGTGGGTTTTTGAAGATGCAAGTGGAAGTTGCTTGTTTCTCAATCACACAAACTGGCAAACAGACTAATTCACATTTAGCACACTGAAAACTCTGCACAGTGCCAACCACTGATGGGCGGACTGATCCGAGTTGATACATTTAAATGTATCGAGCCTTTTTAACCTTTCCAGTTTTTGCAAAATATGGTGTCAGTTCCTCAGTGACACCCCATTACAGTACATGCACGTTCGACAGTTGGTGCTGCCTGCTCCACAAAGTCTCTGTTCAGTTCATTATCAGTCATCATGTATTAATAAAGATCAAATATTCATTTTAATGCATTGATTCAGTGTCCCACTGGTGCGTAGGTAGGCCATGCAAGCTCACGATCTGCGGTTCTTTTGGGAGGCACGTAGCAGACGTCCCACTTACCTCCGCGGTCTTGTGCTGGATTCATGTGTTGTCGGAATAATCTGAAAAAGTAGTTATTTATTCATTTTCTGTAACCGCTTATCCTCGCAGGGTGGTAGTGTGCAAGAGGCTGACACATAGAGACAACCGTTCACACTCATATTCACACCTACGGGCAATTTAGAGTCACCGAGTAAACTAACCTGCATGTCTCTGGACTGTGGGAGGAAGCCAGAGTACCCTGAGAAAACCCCGATGACATGGGCGACTGGCCGGTGGATTCGAAACCAGAACCCTCTTGCTGTGAAGCGTCAGGCCTGACGACTACACCGCCATGCTGTCCTTGAAAAAGTAGTTCCCAATTTTATTTCATGGCTCACCTGATCTGCTTCCTGCTCTTCGTTATCATCGTGTTTCAACACTCTGAACAATAAAACACAACACATCTACACTTTGTAACGTCCGTGCTGTTTCCATATTACAACATAAAGCTCATCAACACATTGAAGTTGGAAGAACAACCATCTGAGGAGCATGTGAAAGCACAGTTGGCCTTGGCCGAGGTCTCGACTTGAGTCTGATTCAATCGGTCCTCGCTCGTTCATTCAGTGCCATTGCTGCACTATGATACAGCACCTTATGGATTCATGAGCACTTGAAAGTTCGACAGGCTGACCCGGTACATTTGCAATACAAAAAAAATTAATTAGTTCATTTCCGCCCACCTCTAGTGCCAGCCTGTGCTACTTATAGAGGAGGAAATTAACAGTAGCAGCAGTTAATACAGGTAGATGTGAGCGTGTCAATGTCTCCACATGCAGGCAGAGATGATACGTTTACTGCCCCAAAGTGACACAAAGAAAAATCAGTAACTGCAAGTTCAGTTGTTTTCTTTTAGCCTCTGCAACCCAACTCCTTTTTATTTATTCTTTATTATTATTATTTATTGTTTTTGGCGACTGTGGAAAGTACTGACACTGCAGATGGGCAACGAGGTGATATCGACTGAGCATGATCTTTAAGTGCCTCACATTAATAACTCTGTGTCCTCGTCGTATAATAAAATTGATAATACTATAAGACTGCGATATTCTACGATGTAAGATTGCAATATTAAAAATTCATTCACTGTTTATTCTATCAGGAATCAGAATTAGAAAAAGGTTTATTGCTGAGTTGATTTTCACTTGCAAGAAATTTGCCTCGGTGCTTGGTGCATGCAACAAACATATCAAGAGGATATAAAAATGAAGGCAAAGGGTGTGCATGTGTGTTTTATTCGAGTTTGTGTGAGTTTTAGTGTGTTAATACTCTTTGAGTGGTAGTTAGAGCAGGAGAGATGACATTACAAGACTTAGCACTGCAGAAGCTCACACTCAGAACCTCCATCCTCCAAGCCTTAAGTCAGTGAATCAGGTTCATTAAATTTTGATTGCCTCTTGACTTGAGTCATCCCTGAATCTTATAAAAGTTTCTGTCTGAACACTTATGGATGATATTTTTATTGGCCTATGTTTGTTTTTAAATATCTTATGGTGCCGTAGCACTAAAGCAAATGTCTTCAGACTTGACACACTCAACAGGGGGCTAAAAGTTTCCTGTCTGAGCGATTAGTTTAATAACCAGAAAGAGCAGTAATGATATTATTAACACACAGTTTCTCTTCCCTCATCCCTGCTATTCCCTCCATGCATTGTCCCGCTCTGAATTAACACATGCTTCAAGTCTCACCAGCAGTAATCTTCCATCTGTCATCATCATACCTCCCCTCAGTGTGATTGAGACAGCGGTTTCATCTCTTATAGTGGCTCATTACCTGGGTGGACTGTTCTTGTGTCATGCTTGAGTGAAAAGTAGACTATTTCATTGCGGTGTTGTAGCTTTTCATCAGGCCATGATTGCTCAGTCCAGAAGCCGAAAGGTGTTTTGAAAGTAACTGTAGACAATAACACACAAGAATTCATTTTTTTTTTTTACCATTTTGAACATAACAGACTGACAAAGTATGCCGTTGCACAGGCAGTTATGTGTGAAAACCCTTATTTCTTCCTCCCAAATATATAAGGCTGGTGCTTCTGGGTGCACCTATGAGACACTGTCAAGGATGTGATTGCTGAAATAGGAGAGCTACAAGAGCCTCGCACCGGTTTCATCCGACTACTCCGCGTGGCCATAGACACAAGCATTATTGGGTGCATTTATATGGCTATTTTTATTGGCTGTCCTACTTTTGCTCCACTTCTGCGTGTCTTTGAAAAAGTAGCTTCGGTCTCTGATACGAGTGCATCATTACACCTCCGCCACGGCATCAACACGACTTAAAAGTGGCGAGATGTGGAGATGAAGTGGGGCTTCATTGGGGTTAACCATGTTGCTGACCTTTGTGTGAACTCCGGTTTGTTGATGTTCCCCATATTGCAGTGTTTCCTCAAGGGGAGAATCTCTAAGCAGCTTTTCCTCCACTTCAAAGGGAGAGAATGTAGGCCTGCTTTGCATAATCAGGTGGGGAACAGCTTTTTGCCAGAGAGGCAGGAATTAATTTGTGGCACCGCCAGATGTAATCATTAAAACCCTAGTCATTGACTATAAAGGGAGGGGGAGGAGGAGGAAATGGAGGCTGGAATTGTAGAACAGTACACAGAATGAGGAAGAGATACGGAGCGCTGGATGGTCCTGAATGCCAGAGGACACCATAGCTAAGCAGGCTAATCTGGTCTGAGCTCTGTTAAACAAGAATGGCATTTTGCAGTCTGGTAACAGTCAGCACTGTCGCTCTGTTTTTATTTGGTATGTACATTACTATTTCAGCAGTGTACACAGTGATGAAAAGAGATCAGAAAAACAGTTATTTAAGCAGCTGTATGCTGTATGCCAGTCTTACTGAAGGCCATTTAGCAGCATGTGTAGGTTTTAAAGCTTCACTCACAGCCTGTATTGTATGGCTCAGTCTCACTGCTGTCATTAACTCCTCCAGCAGCAGGCAACTGTTTTCAGCAAAAAACAAAACTCACTGTACTCTAGTTGCTCAGCACCAAACAGCAGACGGAGTTAGTGATGAAGTTGTTAGTTTTTTCGTATCTGCTCAAACTATCCCTGCATTCACACAACATTAAATAAGGAAGACAACCTGTGAAGAAAATTCACTCCTGCGCCTCTAATAGCCAAATCTGGCCTGTGATAGGGTGCTGGATGGCCCACCAACCATTTGCTAATTCACAATGAAAGTAAAGGGATTCACACTGGGATTTTTTTTTTATTTGAATGTTAATAAGACGCCAGAGTGCATTAAAAAGCAAATAAAATAGAGCTTGTTAATTTTTAAAAAAAGTGTATTCAAACTGAAAGCACAAAGTGAAAATACTGATACTAATAAAACTTAAGCATATACATACGCCGACACCAACATATACACTTAAACACATGGCTGCACATACACTCCCATACACACAATAAGTCTATCAACTATCAGGAAAGGCCAGTGTATTAAAGACATGAACAGAGTCAGCTAATCTGATGCTCAGTGGGAGGCTGTTCCAAAGCCAAGGAGCAAGTACTTCTAAGATGCAGACTAGCAGACCTGAAGGGCCTGTTTTGACGGTACAGTGTGAGAAGCTCAGTTATACTCTGGCCAGATCATTGAGAGCCTTGTATGTGATTAAAATAACTTAAAAATGGATTCTATAAGAGACTGAAAGCCAATGCAGGGAAATTAAAAATAGGTGTGATGTGGGAGGATTGTTTTATCTTGGTCAAAAGCCTAGCTAGTATTAGCCAAATCATGCACAAAAACAACCAATCAGAGCTGAGAAGTCTCTCGCTCAGCTGTCAATCATGTCAATCACAGCTCATAAACTGTGGTCAAACTCTCAAAATAGGCAGCGCGATCAAGTATGAATCAAGACTCTGTTATTGCATTGCTTATTTCTCACCGCAAATATTTATAGAAACATATTTTAGTGTACTGTTTGGCTGTGAAATGAGAAACTTGGTCCAGCTAGTGGGCAGTGCATGGTTCTATATGAGGCTATTTTCCCAATTTTGCATTCATTATTCATATTTGATCAGCACTGCCTAGTTTGACAGTTTGACCACAGTTCATAAACAGTGATTGACAACATTGACAGCTGCATTAGAGACTCCTTGACTCTAAGTGGTTGTTATTGGCGCACTGCAGTAGATTCTGCCGTGTCCCATTAGAAGCAGTCGGCAGAAAAGAGGGGACATGATTTTTTCTCAGACTACTTCTTTCAGAATAAAGTGACAGTTTCAGGAATGTTATTTTCATAAAAGTTACCCACAGTAGTTTTAGTGTTTTGGAGTTATAAGGTACAAAACACACTATGATATATGCACACACAGGATACTATACAGAACATCACTGACTTAGAAAAGTTTATTCAGCATTTGTGCTGCTAAAATCCAATCGGATTCAACGCACAATAATCACACTGTCAATCGGATATTTTCCCCCTTGTGACAAATGTTTAACTTGAGGCGTTTGACACTGAATGTGCCAGACAGTTAACAAGTGGGTCTATAGATTTAGTACCTTTTGGGGTATCCATCACTCATTTCAAACGTCATCATTTGTCAATATTCCATTAGTGGAAGTGAGAGACCAGGATTGCTGCTCTTGATTGATTGTCACACCACTAATCTCTGAGGGGAAAAAGTCTGCAAAGAATGAATACTTATAGAGGTCAAGTTAAACTGTTTGTCCGTGTGTTAATTAGGCTACAGCATTTTACAAGAACAAACATGAGGTATTATAAAAGACAAGGACAAGCACACACTGCTGCAAAGAATAAACAAGCCCAGCAAGAAAACCTGAGGTTAGCAGTCTTGGAAACACATAATGGACTAGGACTGGGCCCAACAACTACAGTACACCTGCGATGCAATCCTTAAAAAAAAAAAAAAAAAAAAAAAAAGCTGCTNGATGCAATCCTTAAAAAAAAAAAAGCTGCTCAAGTCATCATCTTGCCACTTCTGGCTACATACGTACATGATGAACTAGCAGCCAATGTGAAACCACCACCTGTGACACTCCAGAGGATGACAGTTCTGATTAATTGTAAGTTGTTGTGTAATCCAAATGCAACACATAACACAGAAAATATTTTTTCAAGGCTTTTATTTGAGGACAGAGTGAAAGAAAATTTCCTGTCATGTGTTTTATGGCCTGGGGAGACATCGGGCGGCATCAATGTCAGCAGAGACAGACAACGCCAGAGGAAAATTAATGGGAGGGAAAGTGAGAGGGTAACTGAAACAACTTCAAGATAAACAGACATATTTATCCTTTTATCTACTGTTTGTCTGTCAAACACACTGCCTCTAAATGTGAAAGAAACTCCAAAGAGAAGTAAAAGTTTGTTTTGTTTGTTTGGGGACTTAGCAGAGAAATCAGAAATCCTTTATTGATCCCTGGAGGGAAATTGTGATTCGCTGCAGTTGCTCTGATATATAGCATGTATAATTATAGGGAAGTAGTTTGAACATAAGAAGTATGTAAAAACAGAAATATGTGCATTATGCCACAATGTATAACACTAGTATGTAAAGTCTTAGAAATATAAAGATATGTGTATCAAGCTGCACTGTACAACACAATATATATAACCCGAAAAATAAGAATATGTACAATATGTGCATCATATGTTAAATACACATTGGAGAGTAGTGTAAGTAAGAATGAATTAGGACTCCAGCATAATACTGAAAATGTATACTAGAGTGTGTCTTTGAAAGCATTCATTTCTTTTCTGTAACCGCTTATCCTGTTAGGGATCGTGGGGGCTGGAGCCTATCCCAGATGACATTGGGTGAGAGGCAGGGTTCACCCTGGACAGGTCGCCAGACTATCACAGGGCTGACACATAGAGACAGACAACCATTCACACTCACATTCACACCTACGGCCAATTTAGAGTCACCAGTTAAGCCTAGTTCACATTACACGATTTTCACCCCGATTTTGACGTCGCAGAGGATCTTGAGAGCCACCTTGGGTCGGAGGTGAGTTGGCAGATAGTCTGCCACGACGAGTCCTCATGTGTGAACAAGACTACGAGCAAGGCTTGCTCTCTAAACGTAACCTTTCTCTATATATATATCCGTCTAGTAAGTTATTTAATAAACGCATGATAGTCGCTTCTTTTGGGCTTGTTTCCATAGCCCTGGTTACTTGTTTCTCTCCCAAGATCTGGCAACACTGACGGCAAGCAACAACAACGACGGTGTCCATAGGATCACAGGGAGCGTTTGGACCCAGGCCCTGGAGGCAGATCTGATTCAACACTTGGAAGAATATCCATGCCTTTACGATGTGTCGTCTCCAAGTTTGGTGACATCACCGCGTTATCTGGGGCGGATCTTTCTCGGTGGAGAAATCTTGTGGTGTGCACACACAGATCGTAATGCAGTTGGCGAGACTCCCGTTGACAGAAATGCATGTCGCCAGGTATGAACACTCAAAAGATTACGATAGTCTCCACGACGCAAAATCAGGGTGAAAAGATTACGATAGTCTCCACGACGCAAAATCAGGGTGAAAATCGTGTAATGTGAACTAGGCTATAACCTGCGTGTCTTTGGACTGTGGGAGGAAGCTGGAGTACCTGGAGAAAACCCACGCTGACACAGGGAGAACATGCAAACTCCACACAGAGGGGCTCCCCCACCCTGGGTTTGAACAAGGAACTCTCTTGCTGTGAGGCAACAACACTAACCACTGCACCACCGTGCCACAGAGCTTATATAAAACTGTACTTGAATCATAGTTGGGTAATATTTAAATTTTGTTAAAAGCAACAGGGTTGGCTACAGTTTGTCTGACCTATTTTTTGTTTGTTTTTTTGTACCTCATATCGTAGTTTAGAATTTCCTCTAAACTTGTTTTAATTCAAAAGGGACTCATGGGCAAAAGATAAAAGCACCCGAGCATCAAGAGCACTTCAAGACTAACTGCAGTATGGGCACTGATAAACTACACTAGGAGGAGATGTGTGTAGTTGTCCCTCCCGCAGACCTTTGTGAGCCTCAGCAGCTGCGATGAAGAAGACATCCATAACAGCTGCACTAAGAAGACAAAGCACAGGCTCAACAGACTGAAGGCAGGACAGATTACTCAGGCCCGGACATTCATTCATCCTTTGAGGAAAAGACAGAATTGATCGCGAGATATAAAAACTAAATAAAAGCCTTGGACAGTCTTGCAGCGAAATGGGATTTGGGAGAAAACTACTAGGGCCTTTTTTCAGTTTTAAGAATCAAGTCATCACTCTCCCACAAATGAAATGCAAATTGGAACAGCAAATCGGTAAAACTGGGAGCAATTATGGCAATTTAGAATGCGAGTTTACACTTCTGACCACTTAAACAGCAACTATTCCAACAGTGACTCACAATCATGGTTTAAAGGCTCGTAGAGCAGAATTACAGCGTGGTTTTTCCACATCATGAAATACGTCACGACCAGCCAAAATATTCTTGTAAATATTTGAGGTACTGACCTCTGCTTTTTTTTTCTTCTTTTTTTTAAATGTACTGTGAATGAGTTTTGGATAAATTAATCCCTAATTTATCACCAGTGTCCTGTGTGAAATATTCTGAATTTGTGTTTGTATGCCCTCTCTTCTCTTACAAATGTGTTCATTGTTGCTAGATGCAGCGTGTTGATTGGTTAGCTGACGTGACAAGATAACGTATGAAGACGGCAAGTTTTCACAGGAGTCAGTTAGTAAAGGTTGAACGGTGCTCACGGCTCATTGCATGGACAGCACTAGCTTGCTGTCCTGCCCCCAAGCTAGAGACCGCAACCCAGCAGAGTTGACCTCACTGATGCAAATGGCTGTATATTCAGTGCTCACCTGCCGAAGTTAAGTAAAGTGCAGCGACAGAGGATTCCTTGTCGTGTGAAGTGATTTCCACCACCGCACATCCAGACAGAGTAGCCTAGCTTACTCCAGAAGTCGAAACCACAACAATATATATGTATTTTTAAGTTTTATTAAACAAGCAAAATGACACACTCCACGTGACTTGCCAGATTTGGATCCTTCTGACATACAGGGACCAATGACAGAACTCCAGAGATGTGCACTTCGATCAAAGAAAATCAGAATACGAGACTTGATTTGGACCTGAGACATTGTCAAAGAGGCCTTGTATAGATTGGAATTTTGGGGCATATGAATTCACAGGATTTGGTCTCAGCAATGTAAAAAAAAAAACTTTACTAACACAGATTTGAAAGCATCTAACTGTCACAGTATTTTAATTGTCAGCATTAAAAGACCTACATAGATGGGTCACTGAACAGGTCTACCGAGCACAGGCCCAGGGGCCCAAAGTGTCTGGGGCCTCTGTGTCCTTCACCTGGAAAAAATGTCACTGAAATTAACACGTATTGACCAGGAGGAGATTTAAAATGACCACAAAGAGATGCTACAGTGAGGCACGAAGCGGCAACAAAGAGACACAAAATGGGGCGTCAGTGGCTTAGTGGATAGAGCAGGCGCACCATGTACAAAAGCTCAGTCCCTGCTGCAGCAGCCACGGGCTTAATTCCAGCATGTGGCCCCTTGCTGCATTTTTGCCTCTGACAGTCTTGCTCCTGTGTAGGAGAGGTGGTGGGGCCTTTTGCATGTCTGTGCCCAGGGGCCTGTTGTGTCACAATCCGCCCATGCTTGCAGCTTGTGTTGCAGTTTGCTAAAATTTTGTCTTAAAACTGTGATGACCCTCCTCTTGTACTCTAGATGGCTCTCTTGCTGGCTCTCATTTGTTGTGTTGCAGGAGCTGAAAGGAGGGTCTATGACTGATTGAGCCACACCTCGGCCTGGTATTGTCTAAATTAATTTCTCCTCTATCCTAGATTTTGCTTCCTAACATGTGATAATCAGCCGCTCTCTGTGCCTGGACTGCTGCAGGTTCAGTTCAACTTCAGGGTACTCCATGCTTCATTATCGGTTTGACGTCACTTCATTAAATCTCCCTCTCATTCCAGCACTTTTCATGTTAACCAGCTCCGAGCTCCACAGCTGCAGTTCATGTGCATTTGATCCTCCCTTAAAGGAACATACACACTGAAGCCCTGTGTTAACACTTATTTGACCCCTGCATAGATCCCTATGGTACGTGTTCTCCAAGAATAAAATGTTCATCCAGAAAAAGTGCACCCAGATTGAGTTGCCTCATCTCAATTTTTACTTCACCTCTGTTAAATTTCCCGACTTCAAACCTTGTTGAAGTGGACACTCCCCGAGTGAAGGAGAAGCATGAATAATAGATTCTTCACCCAAAGGGAAAAAAGGGGAAAGGAAGTCAGAGGGGGGAGAGGTATGAAGGGGCTGATTAAAACTGATAGATTTCATACCAATACTTTCAGTTTAAAACTTCATATAAAAAACATTAGTGGGGGATGTTATTCAAAGGATCAAATGGGTGGCACTTCCTCAAATTAAGAACATGTTCGCAGAGTGGTTTTAGGTTATTCAGAAATAATGGAGCCCTCCTGGAGCCTACCTTTAAAATGCTTAGATTGGATATTCAATAGTCTATTCATCACATTTTATGTAAGCACTTAAGCACTTATACATAATATATTTATTATTCGTATGCAGTCGGTCATAGTGGAATGTGCAGCTGTTAAGTGTTGCAAGAAGCCATCTCTCTCCTCTCTGTTTTTTCACACCATGTATTTCTATATTTTGATTAACTCGGGCAGTTCGCCTTTGAAAATCTGGCACTGATAATAATTACACTCATTATGTTTGGTACAGTAATACAATGATTGTGCTGCTTTGGGAAGTTTGATCTATCACGATTATACAGTTTGGTTCGTTTGTTTTCTTAAAAATCCATTTATTTTGCATTAGACTTTCCAAAAAGTTTTCTTCTTACATGTTATGAAACAAGAGCTGCTCTGTGAGGCTGCACTTAGTCACACTGTTGCTATGAGTAAAATGCTATCATGCTAACATGCTCACAATGACAATGCTAATACGCTGTTGTTAAGAAGGGTTAACATTTCATGTCCCATGTTCACCATCTTAGTTTAGTGCAGTGATACTCAATTTCCAGCCTCAAATTATGGAAAGGGTGCCAGATGGCCAACACATTCTCACTCCGACCTCGTCACATATTCACATTTGGTCATGGACTCTCCACGTCCAGATACGACGTGGGTGCGTTGGTTGTTGATGTTCTGGGACGCCGTGTCAAGTTCTGCCTGTTACATGCATTGTCTTCTTTCACATATATTAGTTAAGATTTTTGTTTTTTTCACAGGAAATTAACATTTACATGCAGTCTCTTTCAAAATAAATTCAGTACGTTAGTACAACACTGTGAATTGACATTTTTTTCCTTCAAGAACAAACGTATGTGGTTGGGTTTAGGAAAAAGAACAGGGTTTGGCTTTACAGTCTTACAAAAAGAGAACACCGGCCTCACAGGCGAAAGTCAGTGATGGTTGGACCCATTGCTGAATTACCCATTCTACTCACCCTACTCAGACTTTTGCCATCTTAACTTTTGTTGTTGTCCCACTACGTTGCCCCCGACGCCGCCGGGTGCTGTTAAACAATAACCATGATAGGCCACGCATCATGTCGACGTGATAGGGCAGCTTCTTTCGTTGGTGTCTGGCACCGGAAGTCACTGACCCAGCGCTTGAGCTGAACAACTTCAGAGTGAGACTAGGTTAGCACATAAGTTATCAGAGTACAAAGGTGAGCACACATTAGCAGGTGCTCATTGCAGACAAGCCAAACAACATATGAGAAACACTGATTTGTAACCTGAAATTGCTTTACTCAGTGTTTTTATTGATTTAAGTCACCGAGTCCATTTGTTCTGGAGAGGAAGAGACCTCTGCAGATAATTCAGCTACCAGTAAAAAACAGTAAAACCTCCTCCAATGAATATTTTCTTGACCACTAGATGGCACTAAATCCCTCTAAATCGTACACACTGCTCCTTTAAGTTTTTCAGGTATTGGACAAATTAAAATTTTGACCTCACTGTGGCACAAGATGAAAAGCAAGAGCATCACCAACGTTTTTGCAATTCACCTTGAGAGGTACATGATTGTTCGAACCCAATGTTATAGCAATCTGTCTGATAGCTGTTGAGCTGATTCAGTCTGGACCAAAGTGATGAACCAACCGACCAACAGAGTCATGTCTTGGCTAAAAAAAAGAAGGATCCATCATTGGTGCAAAGTGGGTGCTGCATCATTTCTCAATGAAACCACTGCAGGCTTATATCCAATTAGCATGACTCTGTAGTCAGTGTGCTGACCAGACAAGTGGGATGCCTGCCTTGTTTCAAGGGTTTCACAAGGCATACAGAAGGTGACACTGAGGCCAATGCAGCGCATAATCTGAAGTCAGCAATAAGGCAGGTGGCAGAAGGGAAATGTCTTCTATTTATCCTCCCTGTCGATTTTTTCTTTACCTGCCTCCCTGTCCCTTCTGTGCTTCCAGAACTTGCTATTCTCTCGGTCTCCTTGTCGCTGGATGACTTTTTCTCTCTCTTCCTCTGTGTATCTGGCTGTCTTTCTCTACCCCCCTCCTCTCCCTCTCTCCCTCTCAGAGTCAGCCTTTGATCTTGCCAGCCCCAGCACAGAGGTAGACAGTGATGCTGTATAGCTTTTCTCTGCCTATTAATGTCTTAACTCTTGCTCTGCCTTTTGCAGGAGGTCTACTGAGACATCATTTCCCCACACCACACGGTCTAATGACAGGCCTGGACACCCTTAATCACAAGCAGATTCTGTGTGCATGCGTGTGCGTGAGAGAGAGTGTGTGTGCCGATGAGGAATATGGTAAATTCAAATGAAGTGAGGAACAGGTTTAAAATTCATATAAGCTGAAATAAATGTGGTGACAGCAATAGCACTCCAATGTCCCTATGACGAACACACCAAAACGTAGTCTGCTGTTTGTTTCCATAAATAATGCACAGCACACACTGGCCCATTGTAATCTAATGCAAATAATCATTTTGTGGCACAACATAAATAAATAAATAAGATGACACAGACATGAAAAACATTGAGGGACGAATGCAGATAGGAATAACTTCACGCTATAAGATTTTCATGTAAGCCATTGTGTTAGGATAAATTAATATTTTAAGGTAACAGAAAAATCTTAGGCTGAAGTCTGCCTAAATATTTAATCCTAAACTTTGCATCATCAAGGCATCATTCTGTGAGCCTATTCTGAATCATTATTGCTCCAGGAGAATGGGAGGAAACAAATTTCTCTGTGGCAGTAAAGTAAACTGGTAAATTAAGATAAATATCCATCGTGGATGGTTGCCAAGATTGCTTTCCCAGTGTCACACAAAAATAATGACATCAAGGGAGCACAGTCGTCAGAACGGGAGGAAGTTAGAGAGTTGAAGATTTACTGAAACAGTCACACTGACACGTTTACCCTTGCAGTGGCTGTAAACAAACAAGTTGAACTTGACCAAAACAAAAACACATTTGAATACGGTGCTGCATACAAATATGCACAAAGGTAAAACAGCTGCTGGTGGATTTTCTACTGATTGATCCATAGTATGTAAACAAAAGCAAAGAACTTGATGAAAAACATTTTAAAGTATCCCACAGTTGTCACTGGCAGGCTGAGGTCTTTTCTTTAACTTATGCTGCATTCACATGCTCCTCGGATGGTCCAAATTTCAAAGTTTGGAAGCCGTTCTTCCAACTTTTCAGTCGTAATGTGGAAAAAACATGGACGATACCAATAAAATGTGTTTTATTTAATTGCTCAGAGACATTAATGTCCATGCAAAGATGCACGTTGCTATCCAAGCATGATCAACACTTTGAAGATTTGTATTTCAGAGCGATTTTGTCCTAGACTTGTTGCTGAGCCTGTACATTCCCTATAACCACTAAAATATTGCTTTACCTGACTTGTTTTCAGAGTTAATGCTAACAAATAACTTTTCTAACTAATCTAGGTCACTCTACATGGACAACTAGCGGTTACAACCTAATACCATATTCCAAATCATGTGAGCAAAAATTAATATGCACTAATGAATTTTTAAAAAAACTCTTGGAGCCAAACATTTACGTTCGTCTGCCATGTTCCTGCATAATATGTTGTGTGTGGCTTCTGGGGCTCCAGCCTCAAATGTTCTCCCAAAAGCCCCAAATCTATGCTATTCTCTGGGGCGGCTTTGGCTCAGAGGAAGAGCGGGTTGTCCACCAATTGGAAGATCAGCAGTTCCATCCCTGGCTCCTCCAGTCCACATGTCGAAGTATCCCTGGGAAAGATATTGAGCTCCAAATTGCTCTCGGTGGCTGTTCCACTGGCATGTAAGTGCATGTGAATGGTTATTGAGTAGCAGGTGGCACCATGTATGATAGCCTCGGTCACCAGTGTGTGTATGTGTGTGTAAATAAGTGTATATGTGATATGTAGTGTAAAAAGCACTTTGAGTGGTCAGAGGACTAGAGTGCTGTACAAGTGCAGTCCATTTACCATCTTAATAATCTACTATAACTGAGTAATTGTTTTCTGTTGGCCTAATATTCAGTTCAGAGTAATGAGAACCACATTAACATTGGCATTGTTGGGAATCCTTGATTCGTAATTGGAGAAGCCCAAATTATTATGGCGTGGATTCAAATGCAGCAGATTTGCGCAGCTAAAAATGAATTCAGTGAACTCTACTCCAGCAGAGTATCACAAAAATAGGTTTCAAAATGAGTAAAGCTGGTTATGCCACCCCACCTATGTTGTGTAACTTCAAAATAGTAACAACAGAGAGTTTTGCCTCTTTTTAGGTGGCAGGAGTGAAAATGAGTCATCCTCAACAATGTTGTGTTATGGTTTTTAGAGTAATAAAGGCAGCTGAATAACAGCTAGATACAGAAATAGGATGTCGGCTCTATGGGATGGCTTTGTTCCTTGGCACCTACCATGTTGTTTCCAAATGATATATAGATTTTAGGGGCCCTGTCACACCAAGCCAAGGGTCAGCCGTTGGTCAATGTTGGATTGCCGGTGAGCATTTGTCTCCCTATTTTTTGCAGCGTGTCCCACATCTTTGGCACTAGTCAGCCCCTGTCTGCCTTTTTTTTCCCGGCCGATTCAGAATGTTGACTTTGTGTCAGAGACAGCAAAACCCATCTGTGAATGAAATCACTTTGACTGTCAGCTCAGGTCAGCGACTAGAAGAGAAACAGAAGTGAGGAAAGAGAACAAACAACTAGAGTCAAGAGGGCTTGAAACAAACATGTCATATTTGGTAAGACTATTTTTTTAGGCTATTGAGCGCTTAAGCAGAAACTGTTTATGTTATTGTTCATTAGAGCATGGTAAATACCATGCGTTCTTTCCACAACAGCTTGCGTTATTAATGTGCTAACTGGCTAACTAGCGTTTTGCATCACTACTGTCCCTTTTTTAGGGTGCTTTCACACCTGCCCTGTTTGGTGCGGTTCAGTCAAACTCAAAGTGCGCCCCCTGAGTGCGGTTCATTTGGGCAGGTGTGAACACAGCAATCGCACTCTGGCGCACACCAAAACAACCGGACCAAGACCTTCTTGAAGAGGAAGTCTCAACCCAGTTACAAACGAACTCTGGTGCGGTTCGTTTGTGGTGAGAACGAGTTCCGACCTCGATCCGAACCAACTGCAGTCACATGACACATTGTTTGGGTTAAACATGAGCATGTTACAGTCCTGGAGGATTATTAATGTGCACCTCCTCCTGTACTGCCTTAATGTGCACATTCAGCACATCCAATGCATCAAAACATTGTTTTCTAGTTGGAGCCGTGCCTCGTTTTCAAACTGTATGGTTTGACTAAAATGAACAATGACAGCAATATAGTCCACGATCAGAGGTGGGTAGTAACTAGTTACATTTACTCAGTTACATTTACTTGAGTAACTTTTTGGATAAATTTAATTTATTTTTGTTTTAGTTAAAGGGGTATCGTTTAAAATACATGAATTTGCAGATTATTATTTTTGATTGATTGATTACGTTCATGTTCTTATTTTACAAATAAATCAGACGTTACTCAACAGTTACTCAGTTACAGTTAGTTTTTCCACCAAATACTCTTTTACTCTTACTCAAGTAATTATTTGGATGACTACTTTTTACTTTTACTTGAGTAATATTGTTCTAAAGTATCAGTACTCTTACTTGAGTACAATATTTGGCTACTCTACCCACCTCTGTCCACGATGACCAGCGCTAAAATCAAGCTGCGTAGTTGTCCCTCCATTGTGACATTAGAAAGTGTCACATTCATCTTGCAAGTGTACTCTTCTTCAACGTTTGGTTTACTTCCTGGATTTTGCCCGCATGGAAATTCTGCCGTGAGAACACAAACCAACTCTAGGCAATTATGCATCTTTGTAACAAAATGAATCCCTGATTCAGACCAAAGCAAGTGAACTTTAGGTCTGAAAGACTTAATGACAAATACTGACCACCGCCACCTGCTGGTATGGAGAGCTATTTCCTCTCACGCAGAAGCAGAGCACACTCCCACAACGCAGCAGTCGCCCTTCATCACCACTCGTTCTTTGATGTCGGGGTGGTGTGTCTGGGCCTTATAGCATTCTATAAAAAAAATCTGCCCAGGATGAATGTTTACATTGTTTTGCTCCACCCCTGCTACACTTACAATAACTGAAACCCACAACTAAATCTAATCTCACCTTAAACCTAACAATTTCCAACCTCTAAACCTGAATATAACCACCTTGAGGAATGAACCTACACACAATTATTATTATTTTTAAACAACAAAACCCCACATCACCACTGGCTATTTTTTACCTATTATTTTACCTTGGCCACAATCCTCCCTAAGCTTGACCAAGTGATTATTGTTGCCTCACTCCGCACTAATATTCTGAGCAAATAACAAATTTAAAAAAGCAGTTATCAACTGACAGAGGAGATTTTGCAGTAATGCCTAGTAATAATCTTAGCATCATAATGTTTTCCCTTAAATACGAATATACTTGCAAATGAACAAAACTGAAAGGAGACACGCTTGCTTAGCTCTCATCTCTCTGAACCAGTCTTAAGTCACTCCTTCTCTCCTCCACTCCTCTGTCTCCCTGCTCTCTATTCATCTTTCTCTCTTTCCTGGAGTGATGGCTCAATTACCATTCCTCACACTCAGGCTTCAAAAGTGAGCAAAATGGAGCAGGATTTCTTGACCATGTTAAAAAAAAAAAAAGAGAGAGAGAAAGAGAAAAAAAAAGACTTTTAATTTCCCCTCACTCTCCCTCTCCGGCTGCCAGAGTTCACTCAGCTCAGTAGTGAATTGTGACACCTGTAATTTAGGAGGTTTCTGGACTGCAGCTAAGCTTTGGAACGATTCAGTGAACTCGGTACTTAACAACAGAGGAGGGTAAAAACTTCTGAATGAATGTATGAGGGAATCAATTAGTCATAAACTCTGCTTCCGGTAAAAAACTGATATGAACAATGCAATATCATCCCATCTAGGTTTTGTATTAAAATATCTTATCTGTCGGTTATAACAGTGTGAAATGAACGAAAGTCATTTACCCCAGTCTTTCCATTCATCTATTTTCCAGCTGCACATCCCTCCTTTGCTTCCCTTCATCTCCCCGTTTCTGAAGTCCCTCTTTCTCTCCCCCCTTAATCCTCCCTTTCCCTAAGTGCTAGCTCCCAGCCTTGAGCCTCGGGGATCCACACGACTTGATTGTGTTTTGATGTTCTTGTGAAACTTACAAGTGCACTCAGCACTCAAGACCCATAACATACATTTTCAAGACCGTTCACCCAGAGGAAAAGAGACAGAGGAGAAAGGAAGAGTATTTACTATTACTGCTGTCAGTGCAGTGTACACACTCGCAGCTGTATATATGCACACAAAACGCTACATCGCTATATATGTGAAGGCAAAATAAAATCCTGTGTCGACTTAGGTGCATTCATAAATCCCATAAATATTTGCTGCTTCAAGTGCTGAACCATAACCATCGTGCCCTGGACTGAAAAAACTACATGCATATTGTAAGTCTGTTTTTTACTTCATGTTCTTGTCGTTATACCATTATTTCACTTCATGGCTTTACTGTATACGATTATCAGTTTTGTAACTGTTAATGTACATCAAATTTTACACACAAAAGGATTAAAAAACAATGCACAATTAGCCTTTTTGATTTGACGAAAGGTACTCTTAACTTCCTGCTGAAGCCTTACATCTTCATGTATCAGCTGACTATGACTTCAGTTTTATTCGAGTCATAATAAAACTAGCAACTTCTCCAACGTTTGAAGGCCCTGCACACACGTGTTTTACATTACTGAGGCTGGGGGATGTGACTAATCTCCATGTGATCATAAGACCGGCACAAGTTGTGCAGGTGCAACACAAGAGGAGGGAGGTGTCAGTCAAGCACAGCTTGTACACGCCCACATATTCATGAGAGTCTAATTAGGCAACATAAGTGAAAACACCTGTGTGTGGGCTGAGTGTCTATACAGCCTTAACTTAAAGGGACAGTTCACCACAAAATCTAACGTACATGTTTTTCCCCTTACCCATAGTGCTGATAATCAATTTAGACTCATTTGGAGTGAGTTGTACAAATCAGCCGTAAAGATGTCTGCCTTTTCTCCAATATAATGGAACTAGATGACACTCACTGCACTTGAAAAACTCAACAGCAATGTCTCTTTCAAGAAATCATAACCCGGTTAGTCAAGATAATCCACAGACCTCGTTGTGAGCAGTTTCATGAATGCTTCCTTCTGCGCAGTGATACAATTGGCAGGTGTAGACTGGTAGACAGACAGTCTACCAGTATGGCACTGTGAGCACCACAAGCTGAGTGCCATCTAGTTCCATTACATTCAAGAGAAGGCAGACATCTCTATAGCAGATATCTCCAACACTCAGCAACTCACACCAAAACAATCTAGATTGACAAATAGCACTACAGGTAAGAGAGAAAATACCTTTTACAGTTTTACAGCACTAAAATGGAATTAAGCCATGTTATGATAGCTTTATTGGTAGTTTAATGGATGTCTTGTAGTTGTGGGTGTGGTTTAGGCAGGTGGTAGGAGGCAGGGTCTGCACTGACATCACACTTGGGGTTTGGTGGTATTGACTTATTACCCGCTATTACGCCTGAATTCCACTGGATGCATGTCCGTTGCGGAGGCTGCGCTGGTTATCCGCCGCCAACACCCACCGGCTGCGTTTGCTGTGTGGAGCGGTGCAGCTCCGCCGGACAGCAGGAGTCACGAGGACCCACGAGATGCAGCTCCGCCGGACAGCAGGAGTCACGAGGACCCACGAGATCTCGCGAATTCACGCATAATCGCGATATAACAAGATGTAGTTTCTATAAACAGAACCACAAAACCCGAGGAGTAGTAGGAAGACATCTCGGTGCACCTCCATGATTAACATCTCCTCATCCATGGTGTCAACAGGGTGAAATGACGTCTGAAAACCTCTGACCTGACTGATAATGACTGACCTGACCTGACTGATAATATCAAGATGAAGGATCATCATATGGAACAAAATCATAAGTAACTGTGTGGCTTACAGTACTATCCAAGAGTGCAAAGGACAATCCACATTGATAGTTCATGTTTTCGGTTGCTGCCCATACAGCACAGATCTACTGATATTAGGATGGGGTTAATGTCATGTTATGTCATTGTGCGAGGCCTCTGGAATCAGCACTGTTACACACACATGTTTAACAGTCTCTGATTAGTCAGTAGACTCAAATCCATCATGGGATACATCTTGTGCTCAGTAGGTATCTGCTAACAGCTATCAACAACAACAACTCCTTTTAACATGGATAAATGAATAAATAATCACAGAGGACATTTATTGTTGCATTTATTAGTTTTATGAAGTCTCTAAAAAAAACACTGCTGTTCATGCTGGATTGCAAAGCTTCTGAAAAGGAGACAGTCACACTGGAGCTCTCATTGGACAGTTACAGTGGTGACACAACGTAGGCCATTTGGGAGATAGACTAAAGATAGTCAATAGAGTACCTTGATGTCATATACAACAATGCAACATCACCTCATTAAGGATGGGGGGGTGAGGTCTTCCAAAGCTGTCTACATCGAGTCTATAGTGTAGATGCTGAGAAGACAGAGAGGTGTTGTTTGTGTGTTAATATTTCTCCCCATAGAGGTGGATCACAGGACAGGTGACTGAATGAGGTGGGTTTTTTTCCCTTCCTGGAATCAATAAGTCGTATATCTGAGGAATAAGGCTTTGGGAATTCAATAAGTTGTATTTAATAAATCGTGTAATCGAGCGACTTTAAACGATTCCTCAGGGATTCAGTGAAGCTATTAACAATCTACATTTTTATATGTGAATCAAACCGTAGATAATGAGTGATTGAAAAGGCAACATGGCTGATTTGTTCATGTCCTGCATGTGCACTTGTTTCCTTATTAACAAGCACCAGGAGACTCTTTCTGGTTGAGGCAATAAGAAGAAACAAGGCTGAACATTAACTGAACTACAGACCATGCACCAGAAATTAATGTTTTATCTTTTCGTGTCTCCGAGGGTCTTTTTCTTTGAACTGATGTGTCTAATTTCATGCTACACACACACACACGCACACTGGCATATGTTGTGGGTACAGCAGCACTGAAGGAGCAGGGCTGGCTTTAAGTGCACACACAAGCAGACATGCTTTACATGAAAGTATGTGCAAATGATAAGACGCACAAACAATCTTTTTATTAAGTTTTTTAGTTTATATCTTTTTACATGACTTCCTGAACTGATACATATAAGGAAATGCCAGATTATTTTTTAATTAATGCCAGATGAAATATGCCGGCAAGCAAAGAAACACGAATGTCAAACAACACAGGTCCAAGTGTGAAAACATAAACAGACAGTCTTTTGTGTTGTTGGTGCTTTGCCACATTCATTATGCACAGCTAGTTTAAATGAATAATGCAGGTGACTAAATGGTTCTACAGAAGTAGTTCAATTATCATCATGAATTATAAATGTATTATTAAAAGGTGCTTGGAGATTTTAGTCACACAGTGAGGCGGTGCATAATCACTTTGCTGTGTGTCAAATAAACTCCTCTTCAACACGACCTACCAATCGCAGAAAGAGAAAACAGCAGAATATCTGTGCTCCGGCAGCGCCAAACACTTTCACAAGGGTGATATCGAGTTTTTAGTTTTCTTCAGAAAATAAAATCACACTTGTTCAAGGTAACTGATTCATCTTGAGTTGTTTACAGCCAGAAGTAGCTCAAAAGGAACAAAATATGACAAAACTGTGAAGAAACTGAGTCATCAGCATCTGAAAGAGACAAAACTCACATATTTCCATTTGTGAGAAACGATCTTATTTTCTTTTCCCAACTGTTTCTCTCCTAATTAAATGATCACATAAAACTTTAATCTTCCTCCATCACTTCAACTCTCTGCAACCCTTTTACCTCGGCCATGTTTCGTCCACTTGCCTGTCCATCACTCATCAGCTATAGCCAGGAAATTAGAGGGGATTTAAATTATTAATGGGCTTTAAGATCCAAATGAAGCTTTAATTGATACTCTTCAGCATTCCACATCATCCACACATCCCCTCTGCATATTATATGTGCTTAGTGCATTCAGTGTCAGGGGTGCAATGGAGCCTTTCCCAGCATGCATTTGGCCAGGCCATGGCTATGTCAATTTACAAACACATTTTTTGGTTTCAGCTAAATCCGCATCGTGGCACCACAGCTGCAAGCTCGATTTCATTGAGAAACTACCAGAGTGCACCTGCTCAGACTAAAAGGTGCAGAGAAAGAGGAATCTGTTGTGAAAAATCACCATGAGCCAATTTTAGCTGAACCAATATTAGCTTTACCTATACCTCCCAATTTTGCATTACTATGTATAATTAGTCAAATGTAGTGCATGTTAGCATAATATGACAGCTTAATTGTGGTCTTTCATTTAAATTTTAAGCAATTAAGAGATAAACCAGACTTATTAATAGTTAATGCAACATGAAAAGGTCTTCAAAATAAATAGAGAATGTAAAAGAGATGTGTGAGAATTCTTTTCTTTTTTTTCACCTTTGTGGAATTTTAGTAAAATGACCGTTGGTGGGAATTGTACTAAATAAACTATTACAAAAAATGTCCAACTGAAAAAATTAAATAAGACTGAACGTCGTTATAAAAGGTGCTATTTTGAGACAGATCCTCGTTCAGAGTTGGCACTCTGACATTTATTAAGGACAGGTAAGGTTAATCATGTTAACTGAAAGGTAATGAGGTGGAAGATCTACAGGAGATGAAATAGCTGGCAGGAAGTAGAAAGATACGGCGGGTCAAATGAGCCTCTAACCTTTAATGAGATCAATGAGCCATAAGACGAGAGATGGCAGGTGAGAGGATGTTAAAATGTATTAAATTAGATTGAAAGTGGACAGAGATGAAGAGAGTATGATGGAAATGAAGAAAAAATATTAGGAATAAGGCTAAAGGCCCAGACACCCCAAAATGACATTAAAGAGCTGGTGGCAACGAAGGTCAACTGTTGTGTTGCCTCACGTTGCCTGTCTCTCAGCCAAAAGGTTGCACGTGAACACGCTGCAGCTAACGGCCAACTAGCAGGTACAATAACACAACTTAACTCTCAAGCAGTCATCTGTATTTGTCATTAAAAAGGCAAACTGGAAGACCAACAGGTAAGATTCAAGACTCAAGCCAGTTAGCACATTACCAACAGAGCCTGTTGTTAAAAGAACAAAGGATATATTCCGTGTGCTACCAAACAATACCACAAACAATTAGGACAATTTCTGCTAAATGGCTCAGTGGGTAAAAAAAAGACTTACCCACTATAACATGTTTGTTTTGACCTCACGCCCTCTTGACTTTAGCCATTTGTTTACTTTCCTCACTTCCGTTTCTCTTCTCATGTACTGAGCTGAACTCCAAATCAGAGTGATTTCATTCACCGATGCGCTCCGTTGTCTCTGATGCCAATTCAATGAACTGAATTGGCCAAAAAAAAGCCGTCAAGTGCCACAACATCTAGGGCAACAGAGGCTCACCAATGGTTTGACATCGACCAATGGCTGAACATCATCTTGGTATGTCAGGACCCTGAGAGGCTACAGCTGGTGGCTCTGTGAGGCTGCACTTTGGCATGGTGGTGCTTTGAACTAAATGCTAATGCTAGCATGATGGCACTAGAGTAGCAATGAGTGGATCACCATAATCTGGGTTTATCCTCTGGGCACAATGAATGTCTGTACAACATTTCATAGCAATCCATTTAATAGTTGATAAGATATTTCAGTCTGGACCGAAGTGATGGACGGCCAACAGACCGACATTGCCCTCCGTACAGCAATGCCACTAGCATGGATTAAAGAGAGTAATAATATGTAAAACGGGAGGAGGAAGAGGCTGACAGAGAGATTGCAAAGCAAACCGTTAAAGTGTAGATAAAACACAGTGTTACTCCAGAGTTTAATATTAACCAAATGTTTAATAGTGTCTGCAGAGATAATTGCATGTAGCCACAGGCAACGATATGAATGTTTGCTTTGTTCTGATTGGGACATTCATTTTTTTAAGGTGAGAGAAACTATCACTGCCAGGTACAAATAATTCACCAATCATGCATTATCAGCCATGCATCTCAAGACTATAGGTGCTCTTGGATAAATTAAGTTATAGAGTCCCTCGCTTGAGCATTTTTCGTGGGAGGATGGAGCTTGCTGAGAGTTTGCTGTGCTGGCTGTCTTTGTGGTCAGCGAGAGGGCAGCAGCCTGGTGCCACCTCTTTATAATCTCCCCTGGAGGAGTGATACATAGGTCTCACTGACTCATCTTATCAAACTGGGCCCGAGCTTAATCCTCACCAGGACACTTTGCTTCAGAGCGAGAGGGTAAAAAAGAGAGAAAGCGCTGCTACAGGAGCTTTTCATAAGTGTCAAGTTTTTGTTTTGTTTTTTTTTATTGTTTTTCCTGGTGTAGCTTTGGGCTTGAATAAACAGAGTTACAGGATCATGTAGACTGCTGAATCCATAATACTGCCTTTGATAGAAAACATGTAACACAGACCACTTCTTCCATCTATTTAAAGGGCAGGTTTTGTCATCACATTGTTATGGATTAATATCAGCTGAGGCTCGGGGCAGCTGTGGATAAGGAGGAAGAGCAAGCTGTCCTTTATATACAAGGCTAGCAAGAGACTGAGCGCCAAGTTGCTTCTGACGGGCAGGCCAGCCCCTTGCGTTGCAGGTCAGTCACCATTGCTGTATGAATGTTTGTGAATGAGAGGCAAATTGTAAAGCGCTTTGTCCGGGAAGGTAGACAGGCGACGCATATGGTGAATGCAGTCTATTTAATAAGGAGTTGTCGATAGTTCTCTCAAAGAATAGTGTGCGCAGACCTGTAGTTATAAAACACTTTTGAAGGGCATGAAGCCTTTCACATCCCTTAATCACTCAGAGGATTCAACATCCCACTGGGCCTCTTAGACACAGCTTCAATCCAATTCCTAAACCACAAATCTGGGCTTCCCCTCCTGCTACCGAGATCGATCTTATAACAACAGGTGTTCACAGGTGTTCAAATGTGGTCACGCATCGACTGAAAGCCTTTCTCAGCTTTAGAACAAAGGAAATCAGCTCAGTAGGCAGCGGGAGGGGGAGGGTCACAGTTTATGTGATGTCCTCTAGATGTTTGATATGTCACCTTCTCTTTGCACCGGAGACGTAGGGTTGAATACCTAAAACGTCCTCTGACTTGAAGGAAGACACGAAGGATTTGCTGTTACACGGATAGGTGGTAGTCTTAAGCATGACTACCTACCACCTATCCCCAGCAAACAGTTTTATATGATATATTAATAAGGTCAAACTCAGAGCATGACAAGCACTTTTCTGCTCAAACTTTCTGATATTTCTTCTTTGGCAATGTGAGGATGGTGACTCATCAAGAGTGCCCTGTTTCTGCATGTCTTCGAAGAAATTATAATGTGGGTTATCTAAATTGTTTGGTGTGTATCTATTCATCTCCCTTTATTTATTTTCATGGTTATAACTATTCTTCACGGAGATCAAAGAAAAATATTAACAAAATGTTAATTGTGACCTTTTTGCTTTTGACTAAAATGAAACTTCTCCCTGAGGGAAAATAAAGTTTATCAATCAAACACTACACGCTCGCCAAAAGGGCAGAACGAGCCCAGAATGGATATTAAACTTAACATACACACGTCTTAATTTTCATATGGCCCATTTTCTCGTTCAGTGCTCACTGTTCCATTTAATAGCAATGAAGTTGTGGTTAATAGTCACAGCAGAGGTGGGCTTAGTCCACTGGACTGTAATGTTAAAGTTAGGGATTCTTCCTGCTGACTTCACAGCTTTGAGGCTGTTGTGTCTTTAGGTGGATAGCGTTCTCAGTTTTACAATAGAGCTACTTGAAAGTTCAAATCCAGATTTTTCAAGCATATCAATTATAATGCACTCTGGATGGAATGAATGGTAATGGGAAACTGTAACTGTCAGATGGTGTTGTGACTCAAAATGAAGACGTTTGGTTAATAAAGTTAAAGCTGTAAAATGTATTTAGATGTATGCGAAGCAAAGGGAGGGGGGAGGTGATATGAATTTTGGCTTGAAATGAAAAGTAAAAAGAAATAGCAGCCATGGTACACACAGTCAGGCAGATGACTTCATTCATTCATCTCTCTCCTCCTGCTTCTTCCAATCAGCTGATTATGGGAGTTCACTCCTCCAGTTAAACCACTCAAATTTTGCCATGATCTCTATCAGCCAATCATGTTGCAGCTGTCAACCCTTCAATCTGTCTTCCTCATTGCTGCTGTCACCTTACATTATAGGCAGAATAGCTGCACCCCTCTCCACCACCTCCACCTTCCGTCATCATATCCGGTGCCCAGATTAAGCTCATCAAAAGTCCATCCTCTTCATCTCATCAGTGTCTAGACTTCATTTGGGGGGGGGGGGGGGTTCCCTGTTCTACTATGGCTTCACCATCAACCCTTAAAATATATGACATCACAATGGGCTCTAATCACCAAAGGCTGTCCACATTTCTTATACTTTTTTGTGCACATGTAAATAAATATTATTTTACTCAGAATGAGGCTCTCCTGATTAAGATAAAGGAGTCCATGGCAACCACCTGACAGTTAGCTTCACATCTTTAAAGGAATAGTTATTTTTGAGAGATACAAACAGTTTCTCCATCCAACCAACAATTCTGTGCAGTGTCTCCGTCTGTAGCGCAGGCTGTCATGTATGGTTAGTGAGCACAAGCTTTGGTCTCTGCACAGGGACGATGGTACCACACAAGGAAACCTCACGATGACAAGAATAGGGAGACTTCACAAAGTCACTGAATCTGGCTGGTATTTTCCAAGCGCCACCCAACACATTCTCACTCCAACCTCGTCACATATCGACATTTGGTCATGGACTTTCACAGCGAGATATGACGTAAAAGGTGTTTGTCGTTGATGTTCTGGGATGCTGTGTCAACTTAAGCCTGTTACATGCATTGTCTGTTTTCAAAATACACTTCAGTTTTCATAGGAAATGTGCAGTTTGCATATAGTGTCTTTCAAAATAAACAAGCTACGTCAGTATCACGCCTCATACTGAGGGTCTCTCCCTCAACAACAAATGCATGTGGTTAAGTTTAGGCAACAAAAGAAACGAAAACAGAACAGGGCTTGGTTTCACAATCTTATAGGAAGTGAACACTGGCCTCCCAGGTGAGAGTCAGTGGTTGTTGGACCCATCCACCACCTCTCCCATCCGCCCCATTCAGACCTCTGCCCCCTTAACTTACGTTGTTGTCCCGCTGCATTTCCCCCAAGGCTGCTGGGCACCATTAAACAACAACAGCAACCGGTGGCATATCATGCCAATGTGAAAGGATGTCTTTTTTCGCCAGTGTCTGACGCCAAAAGTCCCTTATCAAGCGCAGATATTGAGGGACTTCAGAGTGGGACTGAGTTGACCTGCCATTTATACCTTCCCAAAACTGTTCAACAACTCAGACACACTGAGTCCATTAAGTCAATATTAGAGATGTTGGTAGCCATATTTTTTCCACTTTGGAGTTAGCCAGGGAAGCTAGTTCCCCTTGCTATCAGTCTTTATGTAAAGCTAAGCAGTCTACAGCCTTGGAGGCAGGGACCCTTTATTTCTAAGAAAGATGCTCAGTGGTGCATGAAGTCAAAAAAGTTCAACTTCGTGGGTGTACAATTGCCTGAATCTTTTGCATTGTTCTGCTCACAGAGCAAGCACACTAGAGACTTCTGCCATCTGACCCAGCTACTACCTATATAGCCCTGTGCTAACTTGAATGGAGATAAAAGGATTGAATAGTGAGGCTCCTCCAGTCTTTCGAAATGTTATCGGATGGAATGGATCAAATCTCGATCATGAAACAAGTCATTTCATGAGGGCTGAGATGCTCAAAAAAATGATCCCCTCATTTACAGACGTCTCTTTCACAATGTAAGTCTATGGGGAAAAGTCTTTTTGGGCCACATGGTATCATGGAAGATGTACTTTAACAATTTGGCCACTTTGTCACATTGGCTTCAAAGTCTGGCTCACTGGGGGCCTGGAGTTCAATGCTCACCCTATTCATCTTCTTAGTTTTCTGGGTTCCTGGGTTTGCATGCTAACAATTGCTAATGGGCACTAAATACAAAGTACAGCTGGGAATGTCATTAGACCAAAGTGGTGAACTGGGCAATCGACACATGGGCTGAAATCTGGTCTGCTGGGAAGCCACGTAGTTAATTTTGGACTTCAAGCCACTCCTCACAATCTGTCAGGAATTGATGGTCGTGTCTGCACACTTCAAACAAGTTCATGCATAGTAAATTTCAGAGTCACTTAGTTGGAAATTAAATTAGCCTCTCTAAATGCATTATAATTCCTGTACACAAGAAATGATTATTCATGTGATGAACAGGCCCAGTCAGTAACAGGCTTATAACCTATTCCCTCCTCTTCACACACACACACACACACACACACACACACACACACACACACACACACACACACACACACCTCCTAAATGACTGTACTTGTCTGTTTTCCTTTCTGTCAACTCCCTTCTCACTTTTCCTCTAATCATAGCCAATAAAATACAATTAAGTGTCTCTGTGTTTCTCTCACTGCTTCCTGAATATCTCACTTTCTTGTCTTCCTCTCCTTACCGAGCTCTCCTCCTCCTACACCTCCTTCCTCCTCTTCTTCTTCTTCCCCTGTCCTCACTCTTCTGCATGACCAGTTCCATGTCAGCCCTTAATTGTGTTTTGATGTTCCTCCAGACCTGCAATTGAGCTCCATTCCCGCCAGCCAAAACAGAACAGACATTTGTCAATGCACAGGCACCGTGAGCTTCCCCACTCTCTTTCTCTCGCACAGTTTCTGTTGTTGCCCTCCATTTTATCTCCCTTTTCCTTCCTTTGCTTCTGCGTTGCTTTTATCCACACTTCCCTTTATGTTTTTGCTATCTATCCATCTATCTATCTATCTATGCATCCATCCATCCCTCCTAGACTTCAGAGAGTGTGCGATGGAGCAGTAACATCAATGTAGGACAATACCAAAGACCTCTTTTCCCCTCTGGGGCCCATGTCACATGTAATCACTGTTACTTATAAGGCAAGCACACACACACACACACACACACGCACGCACACACACTGTTAGTCTGTCCTAACAGTGAACTAAGCTCAGCTCGGAGAGTAAATATTTGTGCTGTGCAAGCTCTAGACAGAGGAAGGCTCCTCACCTCAGCACTGTGCCACCAAATCATGAAATATTCACAGAGAGAGAGGGAGCGATGGGAGGAGGAGGAGAGAGAAGGAGTGAGTAAGAGTGAGAGGAAAAAAGAGAGAGAGGTCACACATAACAGAGTAAGATGGACGGAGGGAAAAAAGTGCGTGGGTAGGTGGCTCGATCGGTACTACAGCAGAAGATCTGAAGGAGAGGAATGGGTTGTTTGTGGTGGTGGGAGAGGAGAAAGCGAAGAAAAAAAAGCCGAGGAGGTGTTGAGGGAGGCAGAGGGAATGAACAACAAGGTTGAAGGCTGAGGAGGGAGAGAATAAAAACGCAGAGGGGAGAGAGGTTGAAGAGTGTGACAGGACAGAGAGAAGGCAAAGCAGCAGCAGCAGCGAGGGAGAGGAGGGATGGGTGCTCTAAATGTGGAGGACAAATAAAGATGTAGACTGACAGGCAGACCAAATCAGGAATAATCAGGCAGCACGATGTGTGGTGTCCTACAGCAGAGGAGATGTGTAAGAGTAAATGGATTGCAGGAAATGATGCTCTAAAGCTCTTTACGGTCCCAGTCAGTCTGCAGCTGAGGAGTGATAATCCCTATCCAGCACTTAATGAGGGTTTATTCTTTCACAGGTCATTCTGTCCTGGTATCTTGAAAGACTTATCGCTGCTCTATTCACTTCCACTCCGCTCACTTTGCGACTTTATAAAGGATCATTACATGATTCAATTTTTCTCTCTCTTTTCTGACACTTGTTCATGCAGCTGAGTGAAGTTTACTTTGAGCTAATTATACTTGAACAACAGTTCCAAAGCTCATCTTTACTACATTTAAAAGCTTTCCGTTTCATCTGCAATTTGATTCACTGTGTTGCTCAGTTTTTAGCAATGGTAGCATCAGTGGCATCAGATCTTTTACAGAAAGATATCCTGTGCAGGATTGTCAGTTACTGTGTGTAAACATGCTCGCAGGTGAAAGTGAAAGTAGAAGCAAATCCCAAATTCACTCTTGTTTTGCATTTTGCCTCACTTTTCTTTTGGCACCTGGTCACTACTTTTTACAAATATAAAGCCTCACCTCAGCTAAAGACTGTGCTGGTACATGCCCAGAAAGGTAGTGAGTACTAGCAGTAAGTATTAGCATCAAAATATACCTAAAGTAAAAGTTCTCATTATGCAGAATGGCCCATTTTGGAATAATATCAATTATATTATTGAATTATAGTTATTGATGCATTAATGTGTACATCACTTTAATGTTGCAGCTGGTAAAGGTGGAGCTCATTTTAGATACTTTAAATACTGTTGGGTAGTTTAATACACCGTGATTTATTAGTTGATTTAGATTTAGTAATAATAATCAGTATCTGCAAAGTTACCAAAGTTGTCAAATTAATGTAGTGTAGAAATGTCACAGCTCAAGTTTCTTAGGTTGTGTTTTTATTCATTCATTCATTCATTCGTTCATTCATGTTGTTTCCTGTTTTACTTTGAAACTCACATCTCCTCTCATTTCAGACCACTTCACTTCACCCTCCCTTTTGATGACCTCACCTGTGTCTGATTGTCTGCCCCGCCCTGATTAGCCTCACCTGTGTCTCGTTATCCTTCCCCTCACCACAGTATTTAGTGTGTGTCTTGTTCTCTCTCTGTGCCAGGTCGTCTTAGCTCTTTGTGTGTCTAGCGTTCCAGCCCTTTGTTTGCCTGTGCCTGTTTCTTGGGTGTTTGGACTTTGTTTTTTGACTCTGCCTCTGCCTTGTCCCTTTCGATTTGTTTGCCTCTACTGATCGTCCTGTGTGTACCGAACCTATCTTTTGACCAGTAAAGACTCATTTACTTACCTGAACTGCCTCCTGAGTCATGTGTTTGAGTCCATTCTCTCCTGGTTCACCAGTTTTTACAAGAAGTGTAGTGTTGCATAAACAGAATTACTATTAAAGTACATCTCAAAATTGCACTTTCCTCTAAGTTTTTGCTGAACTTCAGTAGCGGTGGCTAGTCTGGAGTCTCCCTAGCCACCAATTTGCTAAGTAAAAGTACTAAATAATTATAAATAGCCAACTGCAGAGTAGCCACCTTTTAGTAAATCATACCAATGAATGCTCATGAACACCAATTCATAATGTTGATGGGCTAATGTAGATTTAAGAGGCTGTTACCTTTATTCAAATATGTTTTGCAGCCCCAGACAGATTTTTAATTCTTGGCCAATAATGGCCCTTATCATCATAAAAGCTGCCATCCGCTAGTCCAGACTGAAATATTTTGACAACAGGAAGCTATATTATTTTCATGGTTTCCTGGTCATATATCCTATCGACATCAGTATTCAACTGTTTGACATATTTGGTTCAGTGTTGCATATCTCTGGAACTATTGGATGGATTGCCATGAAAATTGGTACATAGATTTCTGTTCCACAGACTGAATTGGAATAAACTGATCTTTCTGCTTGCATCATCCTCAGACAATATCTGTAACTTTCTGAAACTGACACTCTGCAACACCATAAATACTCAAGCAAAAGTAAATGTGCACTGTTATCCCCATTAGAGTGATTATCGCATCTTGCCCCTCTACATGACAGCAGATTTTCACCCCACAATTTGGAACAGCTATAAACACTTTTGCCTTCAGATGTGGTCGGATGTCCCGCTGTTCAAATGAGTTTGTTTCAAGCACACGCCTCTGTCTTCAGTTGGTGGTCCATGCTGCAGATAGAGACATCCCACATCAGCGCTGAATGGGTCAATTACAGTAACGCTGTAAACAATCACTTCTCACACAAATGTGGCTATGGAATATTATTTCCATCTAAAGTGTTGCAGTGAGAAAAACAATGTTCTTAATGTTTTGGCTTTTGGGGAACTGGAACATGTATGATTTTGTGTAGTCTCTGTAAATGATATGCATAAATAGCAAATAAGCCTTAAGTCATCATTACACAGGGGAAGCAGCATCTGTGAAGTGTTTCAGTTTCAGGAGCAACAAGATGCGTCAATTCGAAGATGTACAACAGCTGAAGGTGTTCTGGTGGGTGGATTTAGGGTGATTGTTAGCCACTGGAAAAGGGAAAAAATTGATCTGGCAGTGCTGAGGTATTGCTGGTTGTGAACAGAGCATGAGCCTATACACTGTATATGTGCAGTGTCAGGACAATTTATTTTTTGTCTTTATCCCAGTTGAGTTTTCTGCGTCAAAGCCACATCTTTCTTAAACGTAACATTAAAGTGATTTGCAGTTGCAGGTATTGATGACTGCGGTGTAAAGGCTCAGACACACCAAACTGACACCAAGGAACTAGTGGTGACAAAGGCCGACTGCTGCGTTGCCTTATGTCGCCCATCTGCCAAAAAGTTGCACTTAAACGCACCACAAAGGCAACAATCAACAGCCATTAGCACATACATTCTGCACCTACTAGGCTGTCCTAGTAGGTACGCAGAAGGGCCGAGAGGTGTGTTTTCCACCTTAAGGCTTTCCATGTAGGCGCGTGGAACAGGCTTTCTGCATAGGCCTAGGAAAGGTAGAGTGGCCCCAGAACAGAGCCATGCCCCAAAATATAATAATGCAAATGGAAATAAAAGTGTCTTTGACTAAAGTGGTCCTGACGGAAGTTCATTTTGATTTCACTCCCTCTTGACTTTAGCTAATTGTTTGCTTTTCTCACTTCTGTTTCTCTTATTGTGCACTGAGCTGAACTTCCAATGAGAGTGATTTCTCTCACAGACAGGCTCTGCCGCCGATTCAACCTGTTGAATCACCTGAAAAAAAAAACTGACAAGGGCCAACAAGTACCAACAATGCAGGACGCACCGCAAAAACTAGGGTGCTCACCAATGGCCTGACACTGATTGACGGCCAACCGTGGGCTTGGTGTGTGAGGGCCTTAAAGGTTTATCTGACAAATAATATACCAGCACATTTTACAGATTACAGAATTAAATTGTGGATTAAAAAAATAATCTGCAAATTTATATTCACAGAAGAAAAGTTTCATGTTAATGCAGTTACACAGTATTCAAGTACCCTGCCTGCAGCTATTCTTCTGTTTGTTTTTGCTTCATTTGCTGTAATATCTGCAATAAAAAAATGTATTGTGACACAACTTTATTTTCCCACTCATTTCCAAGATAACTTTTGATGGCGGCGGGACACAGACAGTACAATGAAAGGAAAAGAAAACTTCATTAAAAAATAAGAAGATTCAAGCATTGTTTAATTTAGAAAATTATTCTTGTGTTAATTTACCTTCCTGTTTCTCTTTTGTTGTCGCAGCGCTTGACAAATATAATTTTAGACCTTGATTGAAAGACAGTGAAGGGCAAAGCCTTTCATTCATTAAAATAATTGGTGGTACTCTGCACATGATGCAGCTGCTGTGCACCATCCCTGTTAACCTTCTCTCTTCACAGCCCCTCAGCAGGAATCCACAGACAGCCTTTTACATTATAGATTATAGATGTTATAGATACATTAAAGTGTAAAAAAAAAGAATTTCCACAAGGATTTGTACTTTTAAAACACAATATCCTGTACATTGCTGCACATTTAATGACCTACAGTACGGTCAAGACCTACATGTTATTTATTTACATTTGTTTATTTTTATGTACGTATTATTATCCAGAGCCACGTGGTAAAAATAGATGTAGTGTAGTCCTTTGATCTTTAAGTTGAATGGTTGTTACCTTCAAAAGAAAGTGCCCATGAGAACACAAAGACGATGTCGAGCATGTGAAATGTGGAAAGAGCTAAACAACAATGCCAACACAAAAGGCAGATTTACAACAGGAGTCAAATGTGCAGCAGAAACAAAAGCTTAAATCCTGTTGCAGCCCCCAGAGAATGTGACATTCAGTAGATGATTAACACTAGGAGGGTTTTTAAAACATAAAAGCTCCGTCTTGAGAGTGGAGCTAGTTGATATACCATGTTTAAAATCAAAATGGTTTGTCTTCTTTGAAGCATGAATGTGCTGGGGAAATTTCATGGCAATCTGCTGGTTAGCTTCCCATGTGTGGAAAGCTAAAATGTTCTTGTGAGTGACACAGGAGCTCTTTATTCTTCAAAATGGAAGTGATTCATCCTCTGGGGATCACAAATGCATTCAGTATGTTGCATGGAAATATGTCAATGAGATGCTTTATCCTCCTGAGACCTCAACTTTTGTTTGGTTTGCATTTTAAATTTCTTCCAGCTATTTGGGTTTAGCAGGACCTGATAAGTATAAAAAACAAACAAACATTGTCAACGATAATAAAGTACCAATGTCCTATAAAGAGCTGATGATACATTCCCAATGTCTTCAAATGAGTACTTTCTAATTAACAGGGTCTTAGCTTGTTACCATTGTTTAAATTGCTAAAAAAATTGTTGGCATATGAAACTACAAATGTTATTTATCTTAATAAACAAGTTTCAGCCATTGAATGTGATCAGGTTTTGTTCCTTGTCCACTTTTGTGTTGGGTTCAGCTGCAGACTGACTTGGCAGAGATGGCTGCTATCTTGTTTTTACATGGCTTAGTGTAATGTGGTTTTACTACCACTAGATGGCACAAAAAAATGTCCACAAATGAAGACAACAGGTCTAAGTTAAGCAGAATGAAGTGTAAAGTCCAGTAAATCCCAAATGTAATGTCCTCATATGAGGATACAGGGTCTCAGGAGGATATAACCTTAAGGCAGAATTAGATGCCTACATTACCCACAATGTAATCTCCGACCATCGACAGTTTGGTCTGAGATTCAGGTGTGTTATGCTAGCAGCAGCTAATGTAGCCTCGAGCAGAGATGAGGAGCAGCTAAAGAGGTCTCACTTCTTTCTTACTCCACAACCCCAGATTTTTCAAACTCGCAGCCTTCAGCCTCTTCTTCAAGTGACATAACTTGAGGCAATTTATCAAATTTCACACAGCTCCCTCCGGAGCCAAAAAAGGCTTTATGCAACTTTTTTTCACATACGCATTAGTACTCGCCAAGACCTGTAACAAACTTTGATGAGTAATTGATGGAGTTCGAGTGGAAAGTTTGGCCTTAAAGTGGTGCTAGGGGAAAGGTTGCATGGTCACTTAAAACATTTGGATTAGGATCTTCTGTTGAGCATGAATATCCACATCAGTGTTCATTGGAATTCAGCCGGTCATCTTCCAGGACAGTCCAGTCACACTCCCAACTCATCAGTAGAACATCACAGTTTGATGTGTAGGGCCACCGACCAAGCATCAATATCTAACGAGGTGGGAGTGAGAATGTGTTGTCCAGAAAATCATGGATCACATTCACACCAATTCCCATGGAACTGGCCAACTGTTGAGGTATTATGCTTTGAACAAATGTGTTGCTTGGACAGATGGTTGAACAAGTTAAACTGCCATCCTTTTGGACCCACTGCTTGTAGGGCAAAAATAGAATCATGAAAATATGAAAATATGGACCGTTAGAATCAAACGCCACATGCCTGGAGTCTTTAAACCAGCAGGTAGAGAGGGAGGATACAGCTGAGAGAAAAACAAGATAAAAACGAAACACACGAAACCAGTGGGGCCTGTGGTCAGCTGAGAGTGAGCACAGTCAGTCATCCAAAATGACTTCCAGCAGAATGAATTAGAAGAATATGGTCGTTATCTATTATCATATGGTCTTATGCTGTATATTTTAAACACAATATTGCTGTAAGAGCACCATCCAAAATCTATTCCAACTTTTTTTTTATCTTCATCATATCCTGCCAATTATAGCAGAAGTTGGAAATAATGATGGAGGAATGCAAATTGTCCCTGGAAACTCTAATCAGCAATATCAAAACATTTTGATTAGTTAGCAAAATTAAAAAATTGAAGGTAGGTACAAAAGGTTGCATACATATGCAGATATCTGTGGGCAACAGGACAAGATTTTGTTACTGAAGTGTTCTGGTTTGTTGCCTGTTTGTGGTCTAAGAAGTATTGATCAATCATGTTTTAAGTGGCAGGCAAAACAGTCTGTGTGGAGAGGCAGAATGAATTCAGATACAGTATCAGAACCCATCAGCTGTCATGAAACAATAATTTACCTTTATATCAGCTTTTTTTTTAATGTATCTGCATTCGTATGCAAATATCTGTTTATAGAGATAAGCCAAAATGACTGGTGCACAGAAGAGGAGGTCTTGGCTGGCTACACCAAATTAGCCCAAGATATTGGCCATTGCTCCCAGAGGTTTACCGACAGCTGATAGGTTCCAAGGTTGATAGTTGATGAACATATAGGTGGTTGACTGTGCAATGCAGATGGCACACAAATACTCATGAATTAAGTGGATCTCTAAACACACTCAGACTTTATTTTTAACCAAGCAAGGCAAAAAAAATATCCCAGAGGCAACTCTCCTGCAGTCTGGTGTCGCTGTCCATGGTGCTGAAATGCTGTATTATGCCAGGTGTCCACTGAGGAGCATAGAGTGCCCAGGAATGAGTTCGCATTTTACCGCTTATGGGTGCTTCAACTTAAAGTCAATGGGTTTCTTGAATGGGTTTTTTGTTAGATTCCTGAAATAAGAGACTTTTGCTTTTTGTTCTACAACATAAAATATGTCAGTAAATACCCCACTCGTGAACTCCGTAGCTTCTGTGTGCTTTTAGCACAAGTAGCTAAATGAGATTACAGAACTACATAACACCAAGCTGCACCCAACACGGCTTTACAGTCTTGTTATGGCGGTGATGTAAGGTCATGCAACCATAGTTTTTATAGTACTTTTATAGCCTAACATTAGCTTTTGACTTCTGGTGATTGCATTTAGGCTTCAATAACCATGAAAGTAGTGCTCATTTTTGAGGATTATCTTGCTGAATAAAACATGCAAGAATCCTAAACACCGGTTTGCCACAGAGCTTATTTTCAGCAATAATCCAAAATCAGAAAAACATCATCCCTGGCGCACTCGGTGAGAGAACAGGTGAGCCCTCTTTCCATCATTGGAAGGGGCCAGCCTTTTGCTTTTTGGGAGCCCCATGTGAAGTGAATAGTACCTTTTTAAATTACTATCAGTCAGGAACACTCTCGTCATAGATGTTGATGGCTCCACTTGTAAGATGCTCCCTGGATCAGACAAGCAGCGTACTAAACCAATACAGGGAGCGCAATGCAGAAACCCCCAAGGTGGACAAGAGTGGGCCGAAAGCAAGACATACAATACCCTTTTAACCTTTAAGCCATGTTAGGAATTAGGAGGGTGGAGGCTGGGGTGGAGGAGGCAAAGTTTTGCCAGCAGCAGCAGCAGCAGCAGCAGCAGCGGTGTGTGGCAGCAACAGTGTAGCAGGGATCAGGGAGTAGGAGGCCATATTTAAATGGACCACCTTAGAGGCAATGGTCCAATCAGCTGGCTGTCAGCTGATTACAGCTGGGGCGTATCCACCCTCTCCTTCATCTGTATTTGTATGAAAAATACAACAAGGGTCTCCAGATATTTTATAAACTGTATTGTAACTGCAGGGACAGGTTTCTATGCTTCCAAAGAAAATCCTCTGAGAAAACTGGACTCAGGGAGGCAACAAAAAGTAACTTCTAAAAATAAACATTTGCCATTTGCTCAGAAATGACTGAATTATCTACAACCTGGATAAAGGTGAACGCAGAAACACGACTACAAAGGCATTAAAAAACAAAGCATTACACATGGGTGTGAATAGGCCAACAGTTTGCCTTTATTGTCTGCGCCACAGGCCAGCCCCGATTAGCAACCTCGCAGATGTGTTGGTTTGGCTTCTGGGATAGAGTTCACTGTAGCAGTAACATTAAAACTGTTGCAGCCCAAGAAGGCAACAAAGTTAGGTTCAGCAATCATCCTGGTGACTCACTGTGTCTGCACCAGCCCAGCAACCTACATGTCTATATGTGCTGTGTATCTGCTGCACCATTTCTTCTCTGTGCGAGACTATAAACAACACAGAAGATGGCATTTCTTGTCAGCAACCACAAGCAAACACTGTTGAACTTCTGCCCTGTCTAAATGCTGCAAAGCCATTGTCAATGCAGCCACCAATTACTTTAGCCATCACTCAGACAGACAATGAGTGGCTGATGTAACCCATCAGCCCAAGCAGCACCTTTATCCTCCAACACCCGGGCTTAACTCTGGAGGCCAAAGGGTCATTATGCCACCTCCCTGTGGACTATTAACAATCAGCTCCACTATTGTGTTACAGATTAAAGCTCACAGGCCATTAGTCAGGACAGGTAGAAGTGTTTGAAGCAAGGATGAAAGTTCAATTACATTATAAAGGTGTTGAGAGGGTTCATTGCTAATGAGCAGGTGCCCACTGTTGAGACATATCGACCGTAATCGCACAAAAATATGGAACAACAAGCACATTTAAGTATCAAAATGGCAACTGTGTGTTCTTTTTTGCCAAGATGTGTATTTGCACTGCAATTTTCAGTCGAATTTCCTGTTGTTTGTCTTCTTCAAATTAACTGCTGCTACTGATGGATTCACATGAATCCCCTCATGTGCGTGCAGTTTCTTCCCCGGATAACCAAAACACACAAACAGCAAAATTAGAGTAACATAAAACTCTTCAAAATTGATTAATGTTAATGACTCACTGTCTCATTGCATCAATCTATGCAATGAACTCTACATGCAGTACATGAAAGGGCTGCGTTGCTTTAAAATTTCTCTCACAACCATGAAGTAGCTCACAGGAGCATGTAAATGAATATGTGTGTGTGCACCTTCAACCCACCACGCCATACCAAGTTATACTCTATTTGTCTGCTCGCCTTCCTCCCCCTGCCACCATAAATAGAAACTGGCCCAGACACATTACTATTCCTACAACATAATCCAATGCAGGTATAACCTACATCATGGCACAGAAGTGATACACCGACTTTAATAATGGCTTCATATTTCCTTCCATCTCCCCAGCGTCCCCCCCTGAATCAATAAGAGAAGCCCACACATTGCGTCTGATGGAAACGACTGACCCGCGCATTTTTTTTTTTTTTACATGATGTAAAGTGAGAAGTATTACAAAGAGCAAGTTAGATTTGCACGCATGGACTTGTGGTATAAAAAAAATCCTGTGCTTGCGCCAGAGAGAGAGAGACAGAGAGAAAGAGGGAGAGATACACGCAGTGATACAGACACACAGTGAGGGATGCACTGGCTGAAAGTGAAGCGGGAAGTCCGGGATTTTCCCCCTTCTCTCCCTGTCTCTGTCTCGTTTTGGGATTAAAAACATTAAATGACAAACAGACCGACTTTACCGCAAACACTCATCAGGGAAGTTCGCTTTTGGACACTTTTCGGGATAGTCTGCACCTGCCGACCTGTCCGTGCTCTGAGCTTCCAGACAACTCCTCCATTTATTTATTTTTAACTTGCTACAGCTCCGTCGGGTTTTTTGTGCGCAATGGCCGGTCGTTTCCATGCATCAGTCCTTCTCCACATTGAGAGGTTCGGGATGGCTGCAAACTAAACACACAAGAACTCCTGTGGATGCGAGAGTGACCTTCTGAGTGTGGATACCGGGAAGATTTCAGCAGCCTCTTTGATGAAACCACCTTACCTTTTCATTTTGGGGATCTACTTAGGAGTCTGTGCAGCGTTTTAGTTCAGAGCGCACTTGTGTCTGACTCAACGATGTGCTCCGGTGGGAAATACTGTGTGTTTTTGTTCTTGCTCAGAAGTATCCTGTCGGACCCGGGAACCTCAAACCAAGGTGAGTTGAAAGAGCATCTGAGCCACAGACTTAGAAGAGGGGAGGATGCACCAACATGTAACCATTGTAAAGTCTTTTCCAACAATGCTGATCTTCTGCTCTCCTCCATTACGCACATGCAAAACACAAGGTAACTTCATGTTGTTTTGCAGTTTAGTCTCATTTACTGTCACATATTAAAGACTTACAACAAAAATAACCAGATTTAAAGAATGTGATGCCTTCACTTATCTTACATGGGTCATGGTTGCCATAATGGGCAGTACAGTGTCATCTTTTTACAGGTGATTATGGGCTGTTTCCACATTAGATAACAGAATAACACCTGGGTGACTGATGTTCTTTACTTTAGGTGTTTTGCTATTTACCTCTAATGTCAGTTTGTTAGTTGAACCAGTGTATCTCAGTCTAAAGGTCTTGGCATGACAAGAAAGTGGGTCTATCTGGACTTAATCAAATTACAGCATCAGAAAATATATTAAAAAATGCATATACAGCCTAAAAATGTATGCAAAATTGTCAGTTTCTTGGCTGAACCAAGAGATGTCAGTCTTGGTTTCAGGAGGTGAATCTGTCCTAACCACTGGTACTGTATAGCTTACACAACAGCTCTTTGAAAGACTGAACACGGCAGTCATAATAATGTTTTGTTACTTTTTCCTCCCACTCTCTTTAACAGCTGTAGATTATGTCTGGCTCTGAATTGATCAAATAATGCATGTACAGCCTTGACATGCACGCCCAAAATGTTGGCTGAACCAAAAGACAGTCTTGGTTTCAGTACATTTATCTGCTGCCCTGATCCCTGATACTGTTCATCTCCGAGAGACTGAACATGGCATTGTTGATAATAATAAGGGTACTGGCTCTGAATTTTACAAAGAATACACTTTAAAAGATTTGCAGCCTCAAAGCGTGTTAAGTACTTGATTTAGTGGTTGAACTAAGAGATGTAAGTCTCTATTTGTCATCCTAATCAATGATACTGTATATTTTACAACAGTAATCTTGGGAAGTGATCGTCTTTTAGCTACTTTTTCACTGTACTCTGTTTCATATCTAACGAAATACATCAATCTATCTAAGATTTACAAGTCAGAATTTATCAAAAAATACACAGTTTTACATTTACAGTCTCACCATTGATGCAAAACTGTTCATTTTTTTGCCTCAAGCAAGAGATGTCCCTCTTCGTTTTGTTAGATCTAATCTAATTCGGTCATCGATAGTTTACTACACAAATACGCTGATCATAACATATGATCATAACAATGGTTAAACAACTTTTTCCAACACACTACATCTAAAATTACATTAACTTTGCACTGGATTGTACAAAAAAATACACATATAAAACACATTAACAGCCTCATTATGAGCAAAGAGATGTCATTTCACTATCTGTTTTCCGTAAATATATCTGTAGTGAAAATCAAATACTGGACAACTTAGAGTACACATCTTTAAAAGACTAAATATGGCAACGAAACTCATGCTTTCTTCCATTTCCAACCGAAATCATCTCTAAATGGATTCATTTTGCTCCGGATTGTGGAATAAACATACAATGAAATACACATTTACAGCATCAAAATGAGAAAATATATATACCTGGGCTCTGTGTGCTCTTACAGGAGCTCCATCAGCCAAATTATGGAAGAGGCTCTGACATTATACTTCACCTCCAAAATCTGAGTGCACAGAAACACTGCCACAGCTATAGGGACCACACAGCATTACAGTAAATGTCAGCCTCTGGCACACTCTGTCAGCTATACTGATACTTTTGAGTTGCCTATTTCTGTCGTCTATGATGAGTTATACATTCATGAATAAAAATATAACGGATTTCGGCCCATGCAGTCCCGGGAGCATTCCTCGCATACACTTGCGTTATACTTACTTTATATACGTAATATGTTGGTCCAGTGGTAGACACACTAAATATATCAGAATAATTTCCCACTTTTCAAAATTCATTTTCCAGTCACGTGGACAGTGTGTACAGTTGCATATGTATGAGAAACACAGCACAAAATAATTTTATCTCCCCTCAGTCGTACTCATAAGTCACATGGGTAAACGGCTGCCATAATGTAATCTGTTCTCGACATCTTCCACTTTGCACATTCGCAGAGGTCAGTTTAATATTCCTTCCTGAATGTTTAATGTTTAGGATACACATTTTCAAAGACGACAGGAGCCCTTTCACTAGCCAAATGTCAAAGTCTCCTTCACTTCATTTTTCTGTGTGTTTTGTGTGTGTGTGTGTGTGTGTGTGTGTGTGTGTGTGTGAGTGTGTGAGTGAGTGTGTGTGTTCGGTTTCCCCACAGGATGCCTGTCTGCCTGTGGTGGTGACAGGCTTGAAGGGGAGGGGATGCACACAGGGGAAACTTGAAAAAAAACCTGACAACGTGAGGAGTTTAAAATACAGTGATAGCAAGCTTATATATGTTAGCCGAGCGCCATATATCTGAGGTAGTTTTTTAGTTGGATGTGAATCACTTGTGTGTGTGTGTCCTCTCAGACTGAATGAAAGTGAGGAAGACGAGATGTAGTCTTTATGTAGCAGGATATTTAGTGGTCATTTGGTTGTTTATAGTCAATGTAAACATCATTTAGTATAAATTATGTCAGGAATAATTGTACATGTCCGTCTTAAGTTGTCCATGTGATGTCTTACAGTGTGTTCACACCGGGCGCGAGTAAAATATTCGCCTCGCTCTACTCGCGCCAGTTTGACCGCTGGAATATTTGTTTTTACTCGCGACATTCACGCAAGTCATTCGCGCGAGTAATAGAGTACACAACTTGCGAATATTCGCCCAAAGAGAAGAGGAGGGTACGGGAGATGGCCCTTTGGGCTTCCGTAGGAGGGGCTAATGCTAGTGCTAACTTTGTTGATAGAAAAGTACAGCCGATAGTTGGAATCAATTTTCAAAACTTACCAGGCAGACCAACCTCCTCACTCACTTTCCTCCACGCCAGGTCTTTCTTGGTCCGAAGCTTATAATTTGGGGATGTAACGTCATAAAGCTCAGGGTGGCCACAAACAGCTATTATTAGCTTGTCCTCCATTTTCGGAACAACGTGGGGCAGGGGTGGGCGGGACAGCAGCACGTCAGTGACGTTGGTGACAACAGGAAAATCTCAACGCTGATAGGCTGCCCCGACACAGCATCAAGCGAATATTTCGCTCGAGTTCAATATTTTGAACTCGAGCGAAGAGGCGAATGACGCGAATTTCGCGTGTTCGCTCCATTCGCGTCATTCGCGTCGCGCCATTCGCGCTGCCGGCACAAATTCGCGTCTATTCGCGTCTTTACATTGACTTTGTATGTAATCTTAAAACGCGAAAAATTCGCCTCGTGCCCAGTGTGAACACACTGTTAGAGTTAACTGCTCTCCAAGCTACCGCCCCCCTTAGTTACTGTAGATATATGTTTGTCATGCATATACAATTAACAATGAAAACAGTGGCAGATTTACAGCTCAAAATTGTTAGTAGTGTTTGAAACAATCGGTCCTTTTTTCATACAGATGCAGACACATGGTTAGAAAACCATGCAGACCGACATGTCCACTGTCGCCTGCTAGCTAAATAAGATAATGTTGGCTACAGGAGTTGTTTGAAAATGCAGTCACTGCTCGACTTGTTAATGTTTCCAGTTGACTGGTCTCAAAAGGGGAACACTTGTGAAAAGGGTTTTAAATATGCACTTGATGGCTACATACATGATATTATGCTAAAAGCCCCAGGCAAAAGCTACATGTCTTATGGGGGGAAAAGACCTCACATGTTGTAGATTCACCATGTACTGTCGAATACATGGAGATAGAGGAGCAACATTGTTCTTGTACTGCAGTGTGAAAGTAGTGTCAGTGTTTTGATGAGGGAAAAGGTCACATTAAACTGTTGTTTCTTTTATATTCCCCTTGAGATAACCTGTGCTGATGCTTGGCTTTCTTGTTTGTTTTTACAAGCAGTATGTTTTCATGATCAAAAGATAAAGATCTAACCAATGAGTCCAGTCCTTTTGTCTTATCATATTTAACCATAGTTGTCATTGTTTTTGTGGCGGCTGGTATGCGATAAAATTTAAGTTTTGAGCCATGACTCCTTCTATTCTGGCACTCAGTAACACCACAAGAGGACATTTTAAGACTCCTATGAAGCCTACAGCCCTGTGGTGGCGAGTCATGTTTTGCCTCCAGCTAATAAAATGACAGCATTGTGATGTCGGCCCCAAAAGAGTCTATTTCTCAAAAACCTCTTCAACTATTTGGATGCAATTCTAATGTACGTAACTTGTATCTGTGTTATGCTCATGAACTGTATAGAATAGGGGACATAGCTACCATAACGTCACCCATTGGTTTGTGGACTCCTGTTTTGAAGCCTTGAGTTTGGCATTGTGGCTGCTGCCATCTTGGATTTTCAGAACTAGAAATGACAATACTTGGACAAAAGGATGGAGGTGTGAAGGAGCATGGGATGGATCTGATGTTTAATATGTAGCGACACCTCACAGGAAGCCTGTCACTCAAGCAGCCCTGCCCTTAAATATACCTAACTTTAAGCCTAAATAAATAGAATGTTTACGGGTCATTTAAAAATGTACCTCCTGTAAAGTTGTCATGAATGTTAGAATTAGCTTTAGAGAATGAACCGTTTTTTGTACCAGGCTGTAAAGATGTTTATTTCGACATTTTATCATAGGCGTCTGTGGGGATTGAGTCGCTTCCAGAGCCAGCCTCAAGTGGCCATTCAAGGAAGTGCAATTTTTGGCGAAAACTTGGCTTTATTTTTTCCGCCCCAGAGGTTGCCACTTTTACTTGTAAGCAGTCATCCAATGTTCCAATCCAATTTGACAACCAATGTTAGAGTCACGATATTAATTACAGCACTAGAGGTCAAATGTTACATCTTCCCCCACATGCAAGGGTGATCGTAACAGCATGTAGGGGCAGTTGTAAGTACCAGTTGCAATACTAAGGACAACGATCAACGATCAAGAATATAGATATAGTTAAAACACTTTAATATCCATTGTACAATTAGTTCCAGTTTGATTAAAGCAGTATAATTTTTCATAAAAGCAAAACTTTGACAAGTAGGAGACATCAGTTTGTCAGCAGCAGTCAGGGGGATCACCACAGAGCACGTTCAGAATTTGAGTCTTGTCTCTGATCGGTGCACTTTGAGATATTATAAATATCCCTTTCAATACTGCTCAGTTTCAATAGTAATTCAATTTTACGCTACTATTACAAACTAGTGTTGTCACGGTACCAAAATTGGGACCCACGGTACGATACCAGTGAAAGTATCACGGTTCTGAGTAGTATCACAATACCACAGCAAAAATGAGGCAGATGTGCCTTTTGTCATTTATAACAAGATAAATCATCACATCATAATACATCAATGATATTTCAATGGAATAAATTACTTATTGACTTATTCATACTTCAAAAACAGCATCAATAAGTGATTAACATAGGGGGGATCAAAATAAAATAAATAAATAAAATAAAAATCAACCAGCCACCCTCCTCCCCTGACAGTCCCTTCATAAGTAAAGAACAGTCCCTAAAGTGCGGTGAAGTTTGTGGGCCTCTGACACGTCACATACCTGTGTGCCGCCACGACTCAGCTGTTTAGGTACTTCTGGGAAGTCATGACACAAATGAAGAGGACATTATTGGACCTTGAGCCGGGCTTCTCGGTCGCCGGTAAGCCACTATCTTGCGGTGGCCATAGTGCTCCGCCATATTCCTGTCTGTGACCCCCGTTCAACCCACAACCAGCAGGATTCGCCTTTTTGTTTTCCACAGAGCTCTATGGTGCGAGCATTTTACTCGCATTTGCGACTAAAAATAGTTTTGTGCGAGCAAAAGAAATCATTCAGGAGTATGCTGTGCGAGTACAGATTTCTTTTGCTCGCACAAAACTATTTTTAGTCGCAAAAGCTCTGTGGAAAACAAATCATTGTAGCATATATAAACAAATCTAGCCTGCAAGTAAAAAGAAATACTGCTTAAAGACACTCAATAGCTCAGCTAATACCTGACATGTCAGTGGAAAACAAACCACTGCAGCAGCATATTGAGTGCCAGATGGCCAGTGCACGCCGTTATTGGACGGTGCATGGACACTCACCCTCTTACAATTGGACTTTGAACTTATCCCACAGTAGGGGTACTGTGAGGTACCGTGGTACTACGGTACTCCAACATTATGGTATCATATGTACCATGGAGTTTAAGTACCACGGTCTACCGTTGGTACCAGTATACCATGCAACACTATTACAAACATCATATCATAGTTGAAAAATATGCTGATTTCCTGCCATTATGGCAGTATGTAAAGTTAAGACAACTTCTGATTCATAAACACTGCATATTTTGAAAGCATTTGTTTCTGATTTGTGCCATTTGAAATGTCACAACTGCCCCCGGTCTCCCGTAGTTTACAAGCAAGCAAAAATGAGCAAGTACTTGATATTTTCTCTTGATGAACTCACCAACGAATCAGTCATGAAAACTGTCAATGTTCTGTCAATTGAACTGACTAAATACTTAGCATTTCTCTGTTACATAGAGCATAAAAGTAGAGGTCTGACATCTCTGTAACCATTTCCTCCCAACGCAGCAGTAGCATTGAGGCAGATGCAGCTTTCAGTACAAGGATGCAGCATCATCTGGGTCATGATCAGGTGAATTAGAAGCTGCTGTCAACTTTTATTATCATCTCATATAGAAAATAATGATTCTTCCTTTCCCAGTGGCTCTCTGAAACCACATCCTGGAAAGTGGGAAAAAAAAACACAAGGGCCCTTATAGAAATGCCTGTCTCTCTGGGGGATCACAGTCAAGTGCTTGTCTACTTGAATATCCTCAACCAAATACTTAAATAATTGAGGATTCAGACTTAATGTCTAGCTTTTGAGTGTTCACGAGCCTCTTGTGGGGAAGATATGAGACTTTTCCCATTCAGCTCAAGCCCAGGTTTTAGTCAGGTGTCACCCATAGATATATTCAGCAATTTCCTGAAAACTGCTGCTCAGTAAATCTGTGTACCTGCCACTGAACAGATCTGTGTAATATGTGTGGATGTACAATAGGTAGGTGAGGCTTTTTTATAGTGAAATCACAAAGTTCCTGCACTTTGTGGACATGACTAGATCATGATATCTGTGTAACTGAAGATACAACATTTCTTTAGTAGAATAGTGTGACACTTAAAGGGACAGTTCACCCCCAAATCAAAAATAGCTTTTTTCCTTTTACCTGTAGTGCTATTTATCAATCTAGATTGTTTCTGTGAGAGTTGCCAAGTGTTGGAGATATCAACTATAGAGATGACTGCCCTCTCTTGAATAAATTGGAACTAGATGGCACTCAGCTTGTGGTGCTCAAAGCGCCAAAAACACATTTAAAAAACTCAACAGCAATGTCTCTTTCCACAAATCATGACTCGGTTACTCAAGATAATCCACAGACCTTGTTGTGAGCAGTTTCATGTAGGGACTATTTCTTTCTACAGAATTGCTCCCGCCAACCGCATCACCACACAAAAGGAAGTGTGCATCTACTGCTAGCTCACCTAGCACCACTGGGCTTCCTTACATCACAGCTCAGCTGAGAAGCACGCCATTAATGTTAACATCACGCGCTGTCAGTTGCACAAGCCTCTCATTCATGAGTAGATGCACACTTTCTTCTGTGCAGTAATATAGCTGTCGGGTGTAGTTTGGTAGAAAGAAAATAGTTCCTACATGAAACTGCTCACAACAAGGTCTGTGGATTATCTTGACTAACCGGGACATGATTTCTAGAGAGAGATACTGCTGTTGAGTTTTTCAAATATATTTCTTTCTTTTGGCACTTTAAGCACCACAAGCAGAGTGCCAGCGCTTCCCACACATTCACTTATTTGTGGTAACCCGCCATGAAAACATCATCTAGTGCTGTCGGATTGTACACCACTGTATCACACTGGCAGTGCACAGAGCGTACTCTGGGCACAGGTGGACCAGCAGTACATCAGGGGCAGTTAAAGTGAAACGTAACCGTTCATTGCCCTGGGTTTAAAAGTTTGCTTTCACTTGCCCATGCAACAGCGTCTCCTTTCATCCAACGATCTGATCTGATCAACTCTGTTCAGATCAAGTGATCAGTTAATTATCCACCCGGAAATGTAGGTCAAATATGCTCAAGACAAGGCAGACATGTCTAGGATATCTCCAACACGCGGTAACTAAAACTTGCATTTTTGATTCGGGGGTTAACTGTCTATTAAAAGAAATACACCTCATTCAATCATTCATTCATTTTCCGAAACAGTTTATCCTGTTAGGGGTCGCGGAGGGCTGGCGCCTATCCCAGCTGACACTGGGCGAGAGGGGCTGACACATAGAGACAGACAACCATTCACACTCACATTCACACCTGGATTGCAATTTAGAGTCACCAATTAACCTGCATGTCTTTGGACTGTGGGAGGAAGACGGAGTACCCGGAGAAAACCCATGCTGACATGCAAACTCTGCACAGAAGGGCTCCACCACCCCGGGGGTTCGGACCAGGAATCGGACAATGCTAACCAAGCTACAGTGCTAACCACTGCACCACCGTGTCATGCCCTACTACATACCCTTCCTGAGAGAAAACTGATACCATTCTCATGTCTCTATGGTAAATATAAAGCTGCATCAAATTAGCTTAGCATAGAAACTGGATGCAAGCCAAAATCTGCCCACCAGCTCCTCTAAAGCTTGGTATTCAACATACTATAATGTTTGTTTCTGTACACAAACAGAAATTGAAAAAGGAACAAGCTGTGGTTTTCTGTTGTAACATCGGAGTCGTCGTGACGTTGCTGGTAGAAAAAGGTTTTTGTTCCGTTTACAAAACCAGGCCTACACAAGCACTGTTATTAAGATGAATAGCTCAGCAACCACCTAACGACATCAGAGTTATCACATTGTGACTGTTTCTGTGTTTCACTGAGCTTTTAGCCAGGTAGAAATGTACTGTATGTCACCGCTGAGCTGACAATGATGCTTTCACTGATGGGAGCCTCAATGCTGAAAGCAAGTGAATACACTGCGTTCAGCTTGAGGATTCAGTGTGGAATATTTGTTTGTTGATGTACTGACGTAACACCTCAGTCTGCAGTTTCAGTGCAAATGTATTCGTGACAAAGCACAAGAGAAACTGCTGCAATTTACTGCTATATATAAATATATATATATATGTTATTTGTGCCCACCTTTTTTTCTAAAACATGATCATTTTCCTGTGGTCCTATAGGAAGGACACTTGCAGATTATTATGCTTCCAGACACAATATCCAGACAAGAGTAATGTGATTTGTCCTCCTGATAAATACTCGTCTGCAGATGCATGTGCAGTGTGTGTGTGTGTGTGTTTTGAGTGAGAAAATCTGTGTATCAAATTCAGCACTGTGGTCTTGGGTCATCTATTATTTCCTGGCTCCAACGACAGTTGCAGGAATTTAATTATTTTATGACTTCATTACTGTGTATGTATATTTGCGTGTGTTTGTGTGTAACAGAGGGAAGGACAGACAGGGAAGGGACTTGGCAGAAAAAGTTTGGCGCTGTCAAACATGGTATGGAACATCGCTCATGATTATGAAAGATTGTTTTTCTAATTTTGTCAAAAATCAATATATCTCCGTCTCTCTTTGTCTGTCTCACAGTCTCTCTCCCTCCCTCCCTCTCTCGATGTCCTCCTTTTGAACAGACGCAAGGCCATCTTATTATAATTCAGCCCTTAATTACCAGCAGGGGATCAAGGCTAATGAAGTCTCTGTAAATACTGAAGCGGTTCATTTAGTCTCACCAAAGTGTATCTTCTCTGGTTATCTGACTTGTTCTCAAAACAGTGGCAACCCCATTAAATTAGTCCAGATTTGGCAAAGTCGGCCATGCGCTGGAGTGACAGGTCGTCTGAAGATGTGACTCTTTGGTCTATAGTGTCGACCACTGAAGTGGGACGCACTTTATTGATAGAGATTGTAATTAACTGGCTGTGTGGAGACAAAGGAAATTGCACATTCATCATATCAAATTGGCTCAGGGGGCTTAGCGAGGGCCAGATAATGGCTCTCTTCATGCCTGAGCCGTGACCGGAGTGCAGACAGCTTGAGATTGTCACACTTGTATGTACACAGTGTGTTCACAGATGCACACAAAGAAACAAAGTTGTTAACGTCTCACACGAAAACACCACCAAACACTAATGGTGAGATTAGATTTCACTATATTTTTGTCTTTTGAAATAATGACTGCATCAGCGAAGCTATTAAAGTCTTACATTATTGGGGTGACTTTGCCAAGAGTCGCAGCAGACTAAACTTTAGACCTTGAGCAGTCAGAGATGCCGTGTTTCACAACTTACAAGACATACAGCAGTGACGTATAAATTGCAAAACTTGGTGAAAGAGGGCAAACAAGCTCAAACATGATGAGTCATTTTGGTAGGGCGTCACAAAGTGTCCCAGATGCTGCCTCAGTTATTTTCCACTAATGCACACTACAGTGGATAAAATGAGTGATGTCCCAAGTCTGACAGTTCGGCCATTGTTGCGCATAAAGCAAACAGATTTGAACACACTTGACCCATAATGCAAATATGGCTGCAGTGAGTGTGAGTGTCCCTCATCATTAAGTCATAGATTCATCTTTTCATTTGTCTCAGGGCCCTATTTAAAATATCTATAGTGCATTTTCTTAAGTGCTTTGCGCAAGTGCATTTAGTGTCTGTCCAACCACTTCTGCTAGTTAAACGGTAAAACTGCTTTATTCAGTGTTTTTACTGTTTTTCAAATCACCAGGTCCATTTGTTTTAGAGAGAAAGAGACCTTTGCTGAAAATTCGTCTCCTGATAAAAACCTCCTGAACATACTGGTCTTAAGTGATTACAGAAAAAATGTGAGCACACTTTTGCAGGTGCTGGATAAGCGGCCCGTCTTGAAACCTGAAGCAGCCTTATTCAGTCTTGTTACGGGTTTAAATCTTCTGGTGTGTTTGTTTGGGAGAGGAAGAGACCTCTGCAGATAATTGGGCTCCTGGTAACAACCTCCTGAACAATGAACACTGAAGGAATTCTAACTGGAAGAGGTTTCAGCTGGTTGCAGTCTGCAATCCTCACCACTAGATGCCACTAAATCCCCTAAATCTTACACACTGCTCCTTTAAATAATCATAGGTGTGTTTTTGGGCATAACATGAATACAATCAATCAAAGTGTCATCTCCCATAAATCCGTCTATGTAGGCGCATTTTACTGTCTCAATAATACGTCCTTTAATAGCAGGAAAATACTGTGTGTTTTGGGTTTTTTTGGTCAATAACGCAATCACTTTCTGCTGCCTCAAAATAGCAATGTGCCTGACTGCACCTCATGTTAAGACCTACAGGCAAATGGGCACACAGATGGGCACATGTACGTTTGCTACCTACACAACGTGGGCACTGGCTGTGAAAATGACAACTGTTGATTACAAACTAGCAGGGACACTTGTGTCTTGTGTCTGTCTGTCCATCCATCTGTATATCAGACATTGAACTGTTCAGACTTTAACATGTGTTTACCTGTTTACTTTTGGAGAATAACCTCCCCACTATGATGTTGTATTTTCAAAATGAGGCCAAGATCATCATGTGTTTCATGTGTTCACTAATCATCAAGTTGTTCTACTTAATGCTGCTGTTAAAATTTGACAAAACTTGTACACACATCATAGCTGCTGCTTCCCAACCATATTGCCAGACAAGAACATCAGTATTGGATGATTCTGCGAAACCCAGGATGACTTTCAGTGGAAAAGGGTTTTTTTTCTTGGTCTAACATTCAATTCAAACTTATGGCAAAGGAATAAGGTATGGTTAGAGTCAGGCTAAAACACATCTGTTTTTTACTTGCTAATTTTCATGACTAGTTGGCTTCTGATCAGATGTAGCACTCCTAATCTTGTTATATACTCATTGCAAAATGACAGTAAAGGCTTTTTATTATATGTTTAAGTTTAGGGATTAATCATGGTTACAGTTAATAAAATGTTATGTTGAGTGCAGGTCTGCTACAGGAGGCAAACTCAAGTCCTTTGTGAAAGACGTTTTAATTAAGTCACATTTTGTTTAGTTAAATACTTAAAGTTTCCATACTTCCTCCGTCTTTCCCCTTTATTCATCTTTGGCTTATATTTGATGTCATGTAGCACAGAAAACTCCTGACCTCTGAGAAGGAGAGTACTAATCTTCCAGACTTCCAGATGGAGGGCGGATCTGTGTTAGTGTTGGTGTTGTCCTAGACTCTCCTAAGAGCTGTTATTTCATAGGTGGTTGAATCTGATAAGGGCTTTACAGCTCTGTCAGCTCCTCATTGACAGCTTGATAACTATTGTCTGCTCTCTTCCTATTTTGTCACCTCCATTTCTCTTCTTTTTAAATTCACTGTGCAACCTCTCTGGCACTCTCTCTCTTCCCCTCTCTGCTCTCTCCTGTCACTCTTTGTGCTTATACTGTCGTTCTTTCTCTCATCCAACTTTTCTCCTCCATTTTACATGACTTTCTTTTGCACCTCCCTGTTCTCTCTCTCTCTCTCTCTAGTGGTTCTGTTGGACACCACGACAGTGCTAGGAGAACTGGACTGGAAGACCTATCCTGTCAATGGGGTGAGTGACATCAGCTTAAAATAGAATTATTCAATAAAGCAGTTTCTTTCTTTTTTTTCATTTCGTACAATTCACAGCCAATATTAAATAAAACAGTCTGATGTACGAATTTTACTCATTTAGTAAAGATCTGAACATCCAAACTGTCCATAACCTGACCTACGACCCTTTCTTTTCAAAATTGAACTCTTGAGCCAGAGTAGTCAAATTTTTTTGCGCTTAAGTCTGACACAGGCAGGAGACAGGACCCTGGGTCTCATTAAAAATCATACAGGCAGCAGGTTACATATTTTATATGTCAACCCTTCTGACAGTAGTCAGACCAACGTGTCATCCAGTGAGCACTGATCTCTCAATTTGCAGGTTAAAAAAGAAAAAAATGTCTTTATGTCAAGGTTATAACCTAAAGTAAATGTGGTTGAAAAGTGAACAATATTAAGGAGCAATCATATTAACCCCCCCCCCCCACCCCACCACCCCCCGATGGAAGGTACAGTCAGAGCCTACAGGTGGATGCTGGGGTGGAGGTGGGGCTTTTGAAATGCTGCTATGAACAGTGGCAGCGGTGGCAGTAAGTGACAGCATAGCTTTCAGGTGTGGCAGCTGCCATGCAGAGTGCGCGGAGCTTTCATGGCTTAAGTACACCACCATGATTGAAAGGGTTACTTAAAGTGCAGAGTCATAATGCAGTATGGTCCCAGCACACTTTACCATTAAACAGAGTACAGAGTACAAAGCATATAGCGAGCAAATAAAATAACAAAACTAAAAATAACACAACCACATTAAAATCATTAGTGTTTAAAGGATGTTAAGTAGATGATGGACCTGATTGAGTTCGAGGGTAGGCTGTAATGAAGTAAATAAAGGTAGGTTTTCAGTCTTGATTTAAAGATTTCAGCTGAATTTGTTCCTTAAACATGTAACGGAAAGCCAGAGGAAAGGGGCATGGTAGGTCAGTGTCAGACAGAGCACATTCAGCACCCTCGGCAAGTTGCCCCTGGCACCACCCCGCAACCCCCTTATCTTTTGTACTTATTGCATTTATTACAAACAAAAGCAAGAGCTAATGAGAAATAAACACAAACAGCTTAGATAAAAAACAATAATAAACAATAATGATTTACTTTTTTCTTTTCATCTCCTCGCACTCTAACGCTCTCCACACACACTCCACCACACCCATCAATGCTTTATCATGTAACTGTGATGACCAGTCACCGATGAACCAGCCTGTTCCAATTCCGAACTCATCAATACCGCCGCTTTGTCAGTAATTTTGGCATCAGACACTGACACAAAAAGGCACCTTTCATGGCAATATGATGCACTGCCAGTTTATTATGCTGCCTGTGACAACGTAATATCAGGAGCTGAAAAGTCCCTATAAAGAAGAGGTGGTGGACTGGTCAAACATACCCCAGACTTTCACCCTGGAGGTCTCTGTACACTTAAACATTGAGCCAAACCAAGACGTTTTTTTCCAAACCTTACCATGTGCTTGTGTTGCACAAGGAAACTAATGTAAATATGAGGTTTTACTGACCTTGTAAGTTTTCTTTGAAAAAGATATATGCATCTAACCGGCAGAAACTTTACATTTCCGGTGAAAACTAAAGTATATTTTGAAAAGACACAATGCATAAAACAAGCGATAATTGACACGGCAACATATCATATATACACGCGAAAGTCCACTGACAAAACGGCAATATTTGATGAGCTGGGAGTTGAATAAGTTGTACCCCTTCTGCAGACCGGTCCTTAACATTAGAACTTTGTATCACTTTTACCTCACGTACAATTTTTGTAAATGCCCATAAAAAGGCAGTTGTATCGCCGCTGCGGTAGGCAACCTCCTTTTTTCTAAACTGAAGGATTGGTCAGCATCAAGGGATCGTAGAGGGCGTGCCAGTGTTAATAGTGTAATTAGCTCAGTAAGGGGTCGCAAGACCATGCAAGGCCTTAGAAGCTCTAGCTTGCACTGGTAACCAGTGACGAAAGGCCAGAATGGATGTAATGTGGTCAGATTTTCTAGTTTTAGTCAACAATCTGGTTGCAATATTCTGGACAAACTGAAGACTTGTAGCAGCAAACAAGGAGGACCAAGAAAAAAGGGCATTACAGTAATCTAGTCTAAAGGGTACAAATGCATAGATTACAATTTCAGCATCATACAGTGATAAAATAGGTTTAATTTTGGCAATATTACTAATATGGAAAATATGCAGTCTTGGTATTCCTTAGGTAGCCTTGATATGAGAACCGAATGTTGGGTGAAAATAGCAAATGGTTGAGCTTTCAGAAATAACACAGCCACCAATGTTAACACTCAAATTAACCTACAAATGCCCATATTCGGCTGTACCAACAACTAATAGCTCGGTTTTATCAGCACTGAAGAGTAAAACATTTAAGTCCACCCACTTTTTTAAAATTTCTAATAGATATGCCACTAAATTTAGGAGTTGAGAAAGGTATAGTGGCTGAAGTTGTGACTGACCTAATGCTTGCAGGTTTCGCTTCATTCATTGAAAAGCAATTTAAACAATAGCCATATGTATGCAACCTCAACATCTGAAATAATTTACTTTTAACCAAACTTAACTGAGACGTTGTGTTTTTTCACCCACAAGTCACCAAAACAATGCTCACTGGGTAAGATGGCAGAGGTCTAGGGACGCTAAAATGTTGGTTAGAAAATTAGGGACTTAATGCGCTATTTTGTTTTACTACTACAATTAAACAGAGAACACAGAAGCAAATTAAGCTGCCATTTCTGACGGCGGCTTTTCAAAATCCTGTTTACATGTTTGTGCTAGAAAACATGTCATTGTTAGAGAAACCCAGACACATCATTATCTTACGTTTGAGGAAACCATAATGTGTGATCCTGCTTTCTCAAAGAGAAACAGGAGCACTGTGTCGGGCAAACACCACATTCAGCTTCAGGATTCCTGATGGCTGTCTGAACATGCACGTCGTTGACTCAAGTGACAAAGTAATTAGCCAAAGAAACAAACAGTATGATTAACAATATCACAGCCTGTGTGTTGGTACAAGTAAAAGCCACCACAGACACCAGCGTACATGGAGGGTACATTGAATTTCATGTGTCACTGTCATCCTGTAGCTTTAGCAATACAAAGTCAAATCCAGGAGGTTGTTAAGATAAGTGGTGGCAACCACTTGGCTTGTGGAAAAAAAGCAGTGTCTGGTTGGGTCCCCATGTATGTGAGTTGTTAGCAGTTCCACCAAAGAGGCATTTCCCCAAAAGAGGCATTTCCCCTCTACAATTCTCAGATGGTTTCATTTAAATAACTGTTTGAGCACCAAAGAGGTAAAATTACTCAATATTCCACTAAAAAGTAAACACAAGAGAAAAGAATAAATACAGATTTGTGTAGCAGAACTTCATTTTTCCGTCTTTCCAAACCCAATAATAATCCATTCTCAGATTTATCTGATCTGAATGTATCTATAGTCAATAAATTAGCTCCAGCTCAACCAGCCACGACAGTAAAATGTTGCTTACACATGATTGCATCAGTGTAAAAAATGTAATAATGTCATATAGTCGCAGAGGACATTTTACTGCAGAACGGGTGTGTTTAATTTTGATACCTCTGTACTCTTCATTAGGATATTGACAGCAGGACTTTTATGTGTAATTGAGTATTTTGACATTGCTGTACTGGTACTTTTAATTAAATAAAATATCTGAGTTTAAGTGGGTTTATACTGAGTTGATGACATGCCTCCTTAGACAGTGATCAGACATTTGGATAATGTTATTATCAAGTGAAACTGGGTTGCGTTATTTCCCATGTAACCATCATATCTTTTGGACAAGACAGATTCATAACAACTGTGTGCATGTAAACAGTCCAGTCCCCAAAGGCTGGATCTCCACTAGTTATCTCCACCTGGAATGAAGCTGACATGAACCCTCTGGACAGCAGGTAGCAGGTCGTGCCTATTTAAAGCTTTAAACGTGAGTACTGCAGATCATTAATGCACATGAGTTCAGCAAATAATTAAAAAAAACACCTGCATAATGCTTTTTACATGTCTAGTTCTTCTTTGCCCTAAAATAAAATAAAAATAAGAATCCACAAACAACACACTGAGAGACCATTTCTAAAACATAAAGGCAGATTAAATCTCCTAAAACACAAAACGTTGACTCAATAGTCTCTAGTTGTCTCCGCTGGTGTTTTTTATTAAACACTTACAACAATGTGTACGTGCAGTGAATACAGATCTGATCAAGCCTTTAGAATATCTCGATATTAAACTAATTTAATTGTAGCATATCATTCTTAGAGGGCTCAGCCCCGAAGCGGGGATGCTGTAGATTTCATTCTTACAAATATTTCAGCTGGGACTGAGCAACCATCAGCAACAACAATAATTTTTCTATGATGTTGCGTCTAATTCGGGACACGAGGTGGTAGCGGGACTGTTTGTGCTTTCGGGCTATTATTAAAAGTGTAATAAATCCTTTGGAGCAAAACCAATAAATAGAAACAAAATACTGAGATATTTTCAGGGCCAAATACCAATATTGAAACAGCTCCCATCCTCCCTTGCACACAGCCTGAGCAGGTTTTTGCTACGGGGAGCAACAGCACCATTAATTGGGTGAACAAAAACACGACGCCACCACCCAGATTCACACCAAATCAATAATTCATCACAGCTACAGAGATTTAATGATATTTTCATAACACCTCTTTCTCTCTCTTGTCCCCTTAGTCTGACAATGATAAAGTGTCTTGTTTTAATCAAAACCTCACACCTCTTAGCCTCCACCGTTGTTGTTAATACAACACTATCTGTCTGTGCAGTGAAGGTACAGTAGGTGTGTGTGTGTCGGTTTTCTTAATATGCTAATGTCATGCAACAGTGACATGAAACAATGGCAGTCAGGCTAGAATTTCACATGTATTAGTTATTTTTTGGTTGGTGTGTGATGTTCTTGGACTATCGTCGGCCCCGGACCACGGCAGCCCCAGGTCCAGGAGGCATGAACCCAGTCATAGAAAGACAATGGTAACACATGGGATCTCATTCCACGGTGAAAGCGTACTGAGATGTATCACAGTCTGTGCTCATTGGTTTATTTGTTCTCATATTTGGTGGCACTAGTTGATGGGGTTTAAGTTAATAAGATTAGCACTGATATTGAGTTTTGATCTTTGCTTAAGTGTGTGATGTGAGAGTGAATGCATATACACCCAGCCCCCTCAAGACACCTCAAGGGCTTTGTTTTGTAAAAAAAATAAAAAAATTAGCTGAAAGGAGGAGAGACTGATCTACTGCTTCTTTATGTCGTATTATTAATGCAGCTTTATATAGTGCTAAAAGTCTAGTGAAAGTTCGACTGCCTCACAGGAAACAGTGGGTGGTTAAAGGTTAATGAACCGACTGTTATTCAAAAGCAAAGATGTGTAAAGTTTCTCTCCAGGCATTGATTAAACCTTTAAAAAAATCATCCCTGTTCATCAGCATTACATATTTAAGAGGTTTTTCCATTTAAAAAATCGTTATAAGTTCTCGCCTTAAAATGCCTTTTATACAACTCCTGCGCATCATTTAGTATTCGCAGATCAATATAATGCAAATTAACCCCGCCCCTCAGCTTCCATTCTGCAGCTTGAGCTTACCTGCTCACCTTCGACGCTGCTTATCAGACACACAAACCTCCGCTTGTAAACAATAATAAATTACATGAGCCCAGAGCTTGACTATGTTATCAAGCAGCTAATAATGTGTTGCTAATGTTAGATAAACCTTGTTCTTGGTCCCCAAAGTTGAAGTTAAGTGGAACTTAACTCGCGTGTTTCACCGAGTCCCACCCTACTGTGTTCATCACGTCCACATGTCAAGGTCAAAGGTGGTAAGGGTTAGGGTGAAGAGGTTCAGGTTGGTAAAAGCCAATCACAGCACAGTAGGGCAGGACTAGGTGAAGTCACGTACCTGACTTCTCTTTTTGTCATAGCGTTATGGAAAGCCTCACCCCGCAAGTTGACGTAACAAACCCTGGAATTCTAAATGCAATTTTTAGAAACGGTCACTGTTAAGGCTGATTTTATACTTGTGTGTCAGCTCTTTGCAGAGCCTACACACGTGGCTACGCCGTTGTGAGCAAATACTTGTGCAGAGGTGTGTCTGTGTCACTTTGCAGTTACACCTCCAAAACACTGGTCGGCGGTGGGGTTTCTGTGAAGTGCTGTAAAGTTTAGTTGATTCAAAACACACATTAAACATGGCTTAATAGAGAAAATTTCAAACACAAGGACACAAATTGGCTTCACTATAACTCGCAGCATTCACAGACAAAACATTTGTCAGTTGCTGGACACAATTTCCCCACTAATTCAACATGCTAATGTTATTAGCACAAGCCTATGGCATTTTACATTGTATAAATTAGCCTAGTGGCTAGCGGACTTTTCCTCTACTCTTATAAAGTGAGGGACAACAGTAACATTTAACAAAGCAGTGCAGGCCACATGTGTAGACTACAGTGTAAGCTCTGTATAGAGCTGAAGCACAAGAATAAATCTGCCTTAGCATTACATAATTTGGCTCCATTACAACTCACTAGATTCACCGAAAAAACAACTGTCTTATACTAAACATGTTTTCCAAGCAAATACAACATGCTAACGTTGTTAGCACAAGCCTATGGCATTTTACATTGTAAAAATTAGCCTAGCAGCTAGAGGAGTTTTCCACTGCTCATATGAGGCCAGGATAAATCACACACAAGACTTAAAATGTTATTTTGTGGAGGCTTTACTTTCTTCACAATTTGTTGTTTCTTATCTGTGAAAAAAATGTAATTAAAGCTTTGTTTCCACTGAGGGAAATGGTTTTCAGCTTACAAAAATAGACAGAGGTCTGTGTCGCTGCAGTGTGTAGTTACATTTCTGCTGAGGTGCACGTCAGGCTATGGCATACGTTATGGTGTTGGTCCTGCGTTGATGCAGAGCCGACGCCGTAGCTCATACTGCAGCTCCAAGTGGAAATGCTGCTTTTTTGCTTTTGATATGTCTGTAGCAGATAGAAAATGGACATGTAACCAAGGTTACAAACTTGATTTTCAAGTTCGATTGTCAACGACTGATATCAAGCATGTGAGGAATAAGGAGTGGCCCTTTTCATCAAGAGGCAAATAGCATCGTCAAACTTGGGGGTTCCCATCTTTCCACACTCTGTCCTGTGTTTTGGTGATAAAAGTTTAAACGCTACCAACCCAAATTCACACACATTATGATGAAAAGTGCTCAGATGTGCTATTTTTGGCTGGTATTTGCCACCTGTGTCTCACATAATCTGTGATATTGAGACAAGTAATTGTTCAGTGTCAGTATGTGAGTATGATTTATTAAAATGATTACATAGTGCAGTTTATAGGTTGAGGCCAAATGCAAAAGCTCGACTGAAGTGTCTAAGTGTTGTTCAGCATTAAAAGCACTGAATTAGCATTAAATTATCGCTATAAACAGCACCTCTTTTGCTCCCTTTCTCTTGCACTCTCTTTGCTCATAGTTCTTCCATTACCACCACAGGCAGAGTAGTTAGCTTAATAAAATACATGAGCCATGAGTGGGCGAGGAAAGGCAATCAGCTGGGAAGAGCAGTCGTGTGAGGCAAGAGTAGAAAGTACTACAGCTGACTTGAGTTGAACTTAGAAATGAATCTAAAGTTCTGGTCATACTTTCACACCTGGCTGTATTTCCAGTGAAGTTCTAGGTGAAATAAATCATCAGTAAATATTTAATGATGGAGCCAAATTAAATACACTTATCCACCTAATTGAATGTTGGCTCTAAAAACTGACACGTGCATTAAATATGACTATTAATAACGATGGTGATAATTAGCTGAAGCCAGGTTGTCTCACTTTTAGTGGAAGGAATGGCTTCTGCTGGTCTCTATAAAGCCATCACTGATTTGGAAGATGATGTCTTTATCTGTGAGGGAAAAAGTTCCATCTGAGCCTCTTTTCAGCAATGAACAACTTTCCTCACAACTTTCCACTGACTGAATTCAGTGGCTGTCAAAGATTCCTGTCAGCAGCTGAGTGCAGACCTTAAGCTGCCGGGAGCCATGGTGCCAAAAAAAAAAAAAAAGAGAAAAGACGTCAAAACAATAAGAGTTTGAAACTCACCACAAATTTTTAATGTGTGAATGTCTATGCACAATGGCTTTGCAGCTGCTTCTGAATGTCATAGAGAAATGTGTCCCTCTGTGAAGTCAGTGAGGGGCTGTTAAAAGCTAGCATCATCAATTTTCAAAGCAGGATGCAGAACGCTGCTTTACCTGAGAGGTAGGTAGGCCGCTCTGAAGCTCTGTCCAGACAGGACTGGGAATGAACATATTGGGATTTACATGCACAGGTTGCAGCTGCTCTGCCCTGCATTCAGCACAGGGACGAAAACAGTACAGGCAGGAGATGTGGGAGAAAACAGGCCGTACTGTGTTCCAGCAGCATTCAAGTCAACAATTGTGTTTCACATTAAGCAGTCGCTGGCAAAAATTAATCAACTATAAATAAGTAACAGAAACACTGATTGATTAAAATGGCAATTTAATTACAAACCCAATTTTCAAAAGGCAAATGATCATCAAAACAAAGAAAGATCATAACTCTGCATTGACAACTGCATTTTGCATTTTGATCAAGACATTTAATATGTGTGTTCTCCTGCAGTAACATGACAAAAGGGGATTTGAAATGGATTTTCTTTTTTCTTTTTTTTCATTGAACTTCCTGTCTCAAGGCATGTTCAAAGCAGAAAGAAAAATAGTTTACATTGGTAAAAGCATAAATGTGTCTCTGAACAATACAACAAGTGTCCTGTATGTTGCATCTATGCAGCATTTTCCACTCTAACAGGGTAAGATTTGTGTTACTTTAACCTGGACTCAATTTTCCCCGTGTTTTTGTGTCTAAAATGGGACCAACAATTCTTGAAACTGGTTTAGTTTTAAGCAAGACGCATGCAGCCATCAGCAGCTAAACAGTCTGCAATTTAACAACCCAGGGCATTTGTGCACCATAAATTTTAAGTCTACTAAAATGACTTGTTTTTGTCACTGACAGGCTCAGATTGTTATCTAAGTGTCTGACAACATTACGGAAAGGATCCCTCCAGAGATAGACCTTTTTATCAAAGAGTAAGATCCTTTTTGTTTAACATGAAACAGTCCCGGAATTGTATCCCCAAACCAACCAGACTCTATTTAAATAAACACTAATTTAATCATCATAAAACACACTTCATTCAAAGTAGACGAAAACAAAATTAAACTCACAGTAACCATCTTGGTTCATCTATCCAATGTTCCAATAATCACCAACTCTGATTTGGTTTGATAAAACCCTTAAATCACTTAATTAGATATGAAAATGCTCTGGCCCTAATTACCCTAAAATTACTGCTTTTTTAAATGGAGTCTGGTGTCAAGCCAAGTAGTGGACGTCCTTCGATGGTGCACAAGTGGTCGGAGAGGTACATTGCAACCTGTTTCGTGGCTGCCAACTGCAATGCTCTCAATACTTGACCAATTTCAATAATTGTTGTGCCTACTAGTCACTTACGCACAAAAACTTGGGAAAATAGAGTCCAGATTGAAAAATACTGAAGTTGCCCTTTAAGGATGCTCCATACAAGGACAATCGCTTTAACCACAAGTACTAATTCACACAGTACTGCTCCAATTCATTAATATGGCTGCCATAATGAACTGATGTAAACTGAGCAGTGGCTGTGTGTCAACCTCAACTCTGAAGAGGGACTGAGACTCTTGAAGTAAATGGTCATCTACAAAGCAATAATGATGAAGTCTTCCATGATTCTCCCACTCTCTCCTTCAAATCATCTGTATGCAGACACCATAGCCATTAATTGCTGTGTTGCAAACTTTGTTAAAATCCCTTTGGACCTTGAGAAAGTGCGTCTGAACAAGCAAAAGTCAATAGGGCTCTTAACAGGGCCAGGTGGTCTAATTGTGGTGTGAGTGTCATAGTGTTGATATAAAGTGTTTTAATTGCTTTTTGGATTAAAGGCCTTCACACACCAGGGGCGTGACAAATGAACAGCACGAAAATCTGAAATACTTGCCTGCGAATATTTTGCATTAAAACTATTCATACCAGCAGCAATGCGAATATACGACAGTTGCAACACCAGTTCAGTAAAAGGTTTGAATAGATTCATGTCGGCTCATTCTTCAGAAAAAAGGATGGATCTGACATTATCTAGTGATGATGACTTTGTCCTCCTCCTCCTCACACATAGAAATGATTTTGGGTACATCCCATCCTACAAGGTAGAGAAGGAGAAGTGGATTTCCACTGGCTCATACAGGAGCTGAACCTCTATCATTGCCGTCTCCTGTCATATTTTAGGCTGTCATATAAAAATCTGTGCTAAAGAATTTTAAACACTTTGTCATAATACAGGGTGCTGAGACAAAAATGATCAACAGGTCCGCCATTTTCAATATGCTGTGACATGAGGTCCGTCCACCACAATGTGATTGTTTGATGCATTTGTTTGCAGTAAGAGACCTCAAACAAATCAACCTCATTCTAAAACATAAATAACATTACTTTTTTTAACAGGAAATGCCAAAACAACGGTTAAAAAAAAAGCATTAATAAACTGCCCTCCTGTGTGTCACAGTCTTAAAGTGAGAACATTTTTAGCAAACTCAGAGGTGATGCAGTCATGGGCAGAGTTGGGTATAAGTACTTTGATTACTTTTTGCAGTAACGAGTAACCTAACGCGTTAGTTTGCTGTTTGAGTAATCAAATACTTAAGTACATTTTCAAACAAGACATCAGTTACTTCCGTTACTTTTGCTGGTCCTTCAGCTCCGAAACAGCAACGGCTGTCGTTTGGTTCTAATAACGGAGATAACGTTAATTCTAATAACGGAGATAACGTTAAACCTATCAGTCTGAAAGAAGCCACGGGGCTTGTGGCTCGCTATGTGGTCGGAGAAATGCTGCTGCTGTCTATGGTGGAGTCTAAATAGGTGGAGTAGGACTCGCTGACAGACATAATTCAGACTCAGGACTTGCATTATGCCTGGTACACGCTACACGCTGGTGCTCACCAATTATCCCCGGTCGTCTTTCACGGCGTGTGTGATGTCATCGGGTTATTCTTGTCCTATTGTTATTACTTTAACTATTATTTGAGTACTGTGTCTGTTCATGTGCCAGCCGACATGTTGTTGTAGTCACCTAAAAGCGCCAGCAGATGGCAGGAGCGACATTTGAAGCACCGTATGTAAACATCAAGTTACTGTATCCTCCACAACCAAGTTCCTACAAATGTTTCAGAATAAAAGCCTATTTAGAAAATGGAGGGATTCTCTAGCGAGGTTATAAGGGGCTTTTAATTTGAAACAAGTGTTGAGTTTGAAATGACGGTGCGATATTTTAACTTTACAAAGACAACGGAGTGGATAAAAAGTAAATATATAAACACACAGAGGGATTAATAAATAACGGACCGTCGATAATGTAGTTTGTTTCAAATGAAGCTGGGAGCCTCTGCAGTTGTGGTGAGTAAAAGCCCCGCCGCTATTTGTTAATGTTATTACTTTATGTCCGACCGTGAGGATGTACCATTGTTTGCTAGCTTGATGCTAATGACAGTAACGTTAACTCAGCTTGTTGACAAAGTGCCTCTGCTGTTNCTTTAAAAGTGCTTGAGTTACTTTTCTCAGGGAGTAACGTTGGAAGTACTTTTAAAGTAATTGAGTTACTTTACTCAGGGAGTAACGCATTAAAGTAACTGGTTACTTTTTAAAAAAAAAAAAAAAGTAACGCAGTAACGTACTTTGATTACTTTTAAAGTAACCCTTACCCAACACTGGTGGTGAATTATACGCCAGCTAGTTAGCTTGATAGCTAACAGTAACATCCTGTGCTTCGGCTGATTCAGATGCTCTCCACATTGTTTTTACATTCGTACAAACAGTGCCTAAGCCGTCATGGCAGGGACAGCCCTGAGTATCTCTGGTAGAGTGAACAATTACAGTAACGTTGGTGCAAGTTAGAAAAGTTACAGGCTAGGCTTGTGTCCACCACCCACACAACTGCCACCAAAGATTGGACACTCTTTGCAGTGGCCTGGCCTGACCTCTCAGATAGCTTTGTGGCTAATTTGATTGGTTGAGTGTTGGTAAAGTGGTATGTTCAGGGAGAGTCCCTCAGCCTTGTAGTGCATTTGTACACACTCATTCCAGATATATTCAACTATCCAAAGCAGATATGGCAAAATCATTGTCACTTACAAATCAGATTGCGTACGTGCCTGAGTAAAGATCACAATCCTGTAACGTGATTAATCGTGCAGCCTGAGTTCAACACATTCATAACTTCTACACCCCATACTCAAAACCGGGTCTGTGTCTGCTACATGCTGCTAAGCTTGGGGCTAATAGGCAGAGCGATTAGTAGGTGCATATCTGATTGCCTCAGAGAGCGTGGGCTGGAGCTCATCTTTCAAACTCTGGGTTTGCATTTGTTTTCTCTGCTCTAAACCATGCCACATCCCAAGGGGGCATTTTAGAACACTGAGGCACACAGAGTGACAAATTACCATTTTCTCTTGTTTGTATGCATAATGGAACTTCAATTACTTAATGCTGATCTTATGCAAACCAGAAAGCCTGCTTTCTTTAAAGATACTGAGTTTTTGTTTCTGGTCTGTATTGAGGGCACTGAAATGTGTGTAGAGGTTGAAGAAACTCCTCTCATGTGAAGTGTGTGAGTTTTGCTTTAAGTTACAATTTATTTCTTGGACTTCTACTGCATTTCTACAGTAGCAGAAAATCTCAGAGATGACAGGTTAAATGGCATGTGACAAAGGGCTGCGGCCTTGCAGTCTTATACTGTACAATACTGGGCTGCTTCTCACTTTAGTGAACACAGAATGAACGTATGAATTTTAGATCTTTGGTCATGCTAGTGATACGGCTGGATGGGAATGTCGGCCTGTCAGTCGCTTCACCACTTTGGTCCAGTTTGAAATATCTCAACATCTATAAGATGTTTAAACCGCTGACTTTTCATGTAGATCCATCGTTAGCTAACACGCTAACCTAAGATGTTATACAATAAACATCAACATGCTAGCATTATAAATAACAGCCAATTGCCCTTATGACTATTAAAACCACTTCTGCTTGCTGAAACTCTTCTATTGCTCACGCTGGCCATGAAGAGATCACTTCCGAAGATGCTCTTTAATTAGTCAGTGATGGGGGACAAAATCCACAGTTCTCATTCAGTGCAACAAAAACAAAATGTAATCCGAAGATTATTAGAAGTTTTTCGAAAATACTGGGCCGCAGCAGCCTGAGTTAATTAAACCAAGTGTGTATCTTCCCAAGTTACAGTCTTTTCGGTGTAATATTCTCTCTTTTTGTTTCCCCAGACAATGTTTCTGTGCTGAGCTGCAGAGGAGGGATGGTAACACAAAGGAAAAAACATTATTTGTACCAAAAAGACTGTAACTTTGGAACACATCTGCTTGATTTGTCTGAGACTGCAGTGATGCACAGAATGAAGACAGTGAATTTTGTCCCTGTGTTTCCAACACTAAATGCATTAGGAAGGCATAATTACAGCAAGCAAAACCTGTTTCATTGTTCGTATGTGAACCTATCCTCACAGCCTGACAGACCTGGTAGTATGGCAGTAGGAGGTAACACAAAAGAATTGCGTTAAATGCTAATATTATAGATTAATTATGTTGTAATCACATGTCATGAAGCATATGCCATGTTAGATTCTGCTTATTTGTTTCCTATAGTGTTGATATATGCATGCTTACATACTATCTCAGAGTCCACTAACATCATAAGGTGCTGGCATAGTGTTGTTGTCTGGCTGGAGTTCCAAATGAAAGAGGAAGTGATTATGATTGATTAATCATTTAGCCCCTGGGTGTCACATAGAGCTAATTTAGATAGCTTAATTAATATTAGATTAATTGCTTTTGCACGCTCTAGTCAAGGTTAAAGTGTTATTTAATAATTTATATTTGAGAACACTTTACCTCAGTTGTTTCAATTTCCTCTACGACTCAACTCTGTCTGTCACCACCTCCACTGGGTGCCTCAAGGACTGTGCCGCCAGTGTGTGTGTGTGTGTGTGTGTGTGTGTGTATTCTAAAATGAAAAAAAAAAAACGCATATCACATTCAACACAGCAGCTCTGGACAATGTTCTCCTGTTGAACACCCCATTTCGCAGATACAGAATTACATAATGTAGGTACCAAACATGGTGGAGAGTGAAATCAATAAGCAGTCTCGGAGTGCTTTCCATTTAGCTACTTATGCTTTCTCACGTCTTCCATATTCCATCTTGTGGACCTGGAGATGGTAGTCTGCAATCATGGAGGAAGCTTTAGTCCTTAGTGTCTTCGAGAAGACTGGAAGAGAGGAGGGAAGGCTACATCCTATGCATCCTGTTGCATCCTGACTGGATAGTGACATCACTTCAGTGGAAATCTGTTTAATAGGTTGTTATCTGTGGTGTAATGCAACAAAATAATAATACTTTGTTACAATACTTAAGTATTTTTTGGGAGTACTTGAGTTTTTATATTTCTGTCAACTTTCACTTTACTCCATTTCCTAAATAAATTGTATACTTTTACTCAAATACATTTTTATACATTGGAATAAAAGTATTTTACTTCAATATCTATGTTTTTTTATGCCCATAGCATTTTTGTTATTTCTTTAGTACAACATAAATCAAAGGAACTAGTCCATACCCATTGAGTGCACAGTTGCCCACGTACAGTTTCACATGGTGTGTATTTGGGATGCAGGTCATAGGAAATTGCAGATTAAATAGTCAAGTGAACCCATTAAGAAGACCAATGTATTCAGACAGAGTTTTTGTGAATTTGACAGTACGACTGCTTTATTGAAAGTACAGTAGTACCATTGCCAGTAGTGGGAGAGTTAGCGGGCTAAAACTGTACATTAGTAGTTGAGGTAGCACGTTGAAAGGCAGATAGTTAAAGTGTTTATATGTTGTACTGACTTAAAAGTGGGGCGCACTGGTAGTTCACATGGGAAAGGTGCAGCATACCATACCATGACTTAGTCATACCAAAAAAAAAAACATTCGGCCACAGCGATCGGTCGCATTTTAGCCATTTTTAAGCATTTTTCTGTTGTTATAGTGCCACCCAGTTGCCAGTTAGAGTTGAATTTCTCCAGTCACCTTGAGGCGTCCTGTTCTACACATCTACTAAGTTTAGTAAAAATCGATGTGGCGGTTAGGCCTAGATAAGAAATTAGCTCTCTAGCGCNGCGCCCCCCTTTGGCCAATTGATGTAATATTGCTTCATTCGCATCCTCCCATGACCCTCTACCACTGTGCCAAATTTCATATGGATTGACCAAGTCAGTGAGGAGAAAAACATGGAAAAGACACACAGACACACTCACACAAAGACACACCCACAGACAGAGTTTTCGTAGTAAGATACTTCGCACATCTATTTCCAAACAGGTGCATAGGAGAGGGATGAGAAGAATAAAACTTACAGACAGCAATGCAGCATCATTGCAGCATTAAATCATTATTTTTGCAAGTTAGACAGTGTGCAGGAGTCTTTTCTACAAGTTTTACTACAACATAAAATAGGACGCTTTGGCAAATCAGTGGCTCTAGCTTGCAAGTTAGATCATAGGTTAATCACATAGAGGAAGTGCAAACAAGTGCTCTTAGTTAAGTTTAGATTTCCAGTTAAATCCAGGCTGCATGTCAGATTAGATGCTCCCTGTTAGCGACTACACGATTAAAGCAGAAAATGGCATCCCACAGCAGGGAGTGTGAGTAATGATTCAAGGATATAGATCTGTGACAGATAACTGCTCAGTGACTGCTCCACTGCAGTGTCAGCCCGTGATAGTCAAGGGGTTTCTTTAAGTCCTTTAAGGTATGAAGAACACTTAGTTTTTCTTCAAGTGTAGTGTATGCTCCATTTTAAGGTGGTGTACATGTTAAGATGAAATAAACTTCACAATCCTCAAATGCTGACTGTATAGTTATACTTTTACTTTCAATTCTTAGTAGCATTTAATATAATGAACATACTTTTGATACTTAAGTACAGTGAACCAATTGGAAACCATTGCTTTTAGACTTTTACTTAAGTAATATTCTCATAGGTGACTTTAACTTCTACCAAAGTCATTGGCTCTTAAGATATGTGTACTTCTATTCAAGTGTGGCTTTCAGGTACGTCATCCATCATTGATTGTTATAATCTGACAGGGTTGCTCCAGTCATGGCTGAGATATGCAGCCTTTTTCGCTCACATTAGGAGGACACAACACATGGAGTTTTTACAACCCTCAGGATCCTATAATTCCACTGTGCATCACATGTTTAATGGAGCGTTTGAGTGATCCTTGTCAATGTAAAGGTCACATAACTGCATTGTATTCATCTGTAATTTAGTCTCAGGCGTTTCTCTCTTTCATTTGTCTCATTCATGGGATAAAAACATCAGATGAAAAACGGCACTGCTGTAAATGATGGAGGGCAGGTATAAATTCTGCTGTTAGTTCTTGTTTGCATTATGGATTTTTATCACACTGCACTGTTGAATGTAACTTCTTCTGCAACTTAGTGATGCATTTGACCATGGGAATTTGGGGCTTGAGAGAGACACAGATGCACCATTAGGTTTGATCTCTCTGAGGAGCAGGAGCAAGAACCCCCCTCTGTGGGCTGCATCCTTCAGAGAATCCATGACATGACTGTAAACTATAAAGTGGTCACTGCAGCTGACCTGATCAGAGTGTAAATAGTGAGCTGGTGTGAAAAAGCATTACTGCTATATAAATATTAATGAATTCTAATAGAACGCAACATCCAGGAAATCAATTCTCCATTAGTCCCCAATAAAACAGATGGATACGATGGCACGTTAAACAAATAAAAAGCGCCCACGAGCTCGCCCATGTATCTCATGCTCTCGAGATATAATTATGTCCAGCTGTGCATCTGACACAATCTCAGCTGCCCATTTGTTGCCAGAGGAGTTGTGAGAAAGAAGTTCTGTCAATACACGTTAGGGCTTTTGAAGCTCTGATCATCACACCGTTAAAGCGGAGCAGACAAATGAGAGAGTCTGGCTGATGCAACAGCTTGAAAACATTGGTGAAACTAACTCGGTGTCTCTCAAACGTCATGTTTCTATAGAAATTAAGTTTCACTACATGCAATAGGAGGTGCACAGGTTGAACATTACATGGAGCAGCTCTGAAACCAGATCATGCATGTACTGTTATCTCCAAACATACAGTAGTCTCCATTTTTTCTACACTAATCTGCAGCCCAGTACACACAAATATAATAGATACAGAATAGCATATCAGCCAGCTCTAGTTGCTCACACCAACACACAAATTACTGCCGTATTAAAGGGTCAGTTCACCCAAATGAACTGACTAACTACTCTGCTTGTTACTTACGCACTTATATTTGCTTTCTATATTTCTATCTACAGTGGGACGCGATCACAGAGATGGATGAGCAGAATAGACCTATTCATACCTTCCAGGTTTGCCATGTAATGGAGCCAAACCAGAACAACTGGCTACGGTCTGGATGGATCCAGCGGCAGGCTGCACAGAGGGTCTGGAGCATATCACAACACACCTTCAAACACATTATGTACTTTGCCAGATATTTGAATCAAATGAAGTAGTCTTGAAGCAGGGCCTGGTTGTGACATCGTCTAAGAGATGGGAAAGTATCGACCTATAACTGGAGGGAACGCACTCTTTTACATAACACAGCAGGGAAGAAAAAAAGAGGCAGGCACAAGTACTTTAACACAATAAAAAACGTGACTTAACTGTGATGGAGAGCTGCTGATTTTCAAGTCAGTACAGAACAACTCATAATAAAAATCAAAGATGATGCAGGATTGTTTCTTTACACACTGATTGGAGTGCTGCTCGTTATGTCTGAAACAGAGCTGGATTACAAACTACTAAAAACCCTTTAAGTCTGCCACTATATCAGATTTTCAAACGACTGCATTTCAAAAAAGCAGAAGCCTTTATATTTTTGCTATTGCTTGCTTGTAATTTTATGCTGTATTTTTTTTTGCGTCATTGTTTCATTGTTGTTGTTTTTGGTTCTTATAGACCCTTTTACAGCCGACATCATTAAAGATAAGCATGCCCATGTTTGTAACAGAAGTGGCGTTTTGCCCTAGCCATCTAGATGAGTTAGAAAGCTTTAAACATTGAATTAAAACTGGGTGTCAGTATCAATGTTCCAACACGATCACAACTGTTTCAGAGCAACAGGTTTCATTTTAACAAGTGTCTGTGCTAACTTGTGACTCAGCCGAAAATGTCAGCGCTGCTTGTCTTGACAGCAGGTGTTGAAAACACGAACAAAACATGCATGTGTCGTTGTAAAAGCCCTCAATTTTACTTTATCATTCATTCATTAACTGTAACCGCTTATCATGTCCTGCTGTGAGGCAACAATGCTAACCACTGCACCACCGTGCCGCCAATATTACTTTAATCAATTCTAAATACATACTCATCTTTGTTTATTATCTATGCATTTACAGACGGACACATTAGGCTAAAGGTCACCTGTTAGCACGGTTACTCGTTAAACTCAAATACCGGCGGCGTCTGTGGCTTCAAGCTGTTAAACATGTCGACTACCACTGGCCTGAGGACACGATCAAAAATTCTCTTGGTACAGTAAAACAGAAGCAGAATTCATGTCGGCTCAGCTGTCAGCTGTAACCATTACAGCTATATCATCGAGCACTGAACTAGCTAGAAGGCCAACAATACAAAAAACACTGTGCCATGCAGGTGCAATTCTCTGTTAAGACATAGTTTTCAGGTTTGTTGATTATAAAGTGAGCCTCATACGTGGTAGTCTTGTCTCCTTGTCTCTGGGCTAGGGATGATTCCTGATTTAAAGACACAAACGTCTCTGAGTCATGGTGTCTGACATTCAGTACATGACCACAGATAACGTTGTCATAAACATCTGTAAACCACTGAATGTTGAGCCACTTGCTTATGTCTTCTAACCGTTCACTAATGGTACACGGATCTGGAAGTTGATCACCATTTGTCAAAGTCAGTATGTCATGATTTTTGGTGGTTAATGCCCTTGCATAGTTTGACAAGTTAATGCACTTCATCATACTTCCGTTGCCATCCTCCTTGCACATGCTTACGAACATCATAATGTTTCTAAAATGTAAAAAGGTCAATAATATCTAAACCTGAAGAGCTAACTGAAAAAGCCTGTATTTGTAAAGTCTAATGAGCTTGTGATCAATCAGTTTTTCTATCTGTATCTTACCTCAGGTATATGTGGAGCTGCGCTTCACACTGAGAGACTGCAACTCCATTCCTTGGGTTTCTGGCACCTGTAAGGAAACCTTCAACCTCTTTTACCTGCAGACAGAAGATCCGCTTCCTGCAGGGACACGGTTTCGACCTACTGACTATGCTAAGGTTGGCTATCTGAGCTGTATCATGAAAAGACTGTTGTGCCATTGGTGTCATTCAGCAGTGATGAACTGTGCTTATATGTTTTTTTGTTGGCTTTAAAGGTGGACACCATAGCGGCGGATGAGAGTTTTACACAGACAGATCTCGGAGATCGTGTTCTTCGTCTCAACACCGAGGTCAGGGAGGTGGGGCCGGTGACACAGAAGGGCTTCTACTTGGCCTTCCAAGATGTGGGAGCTTGTATTGCGCTTGTGTCCGTGAAGGTCAGTGAACAGAGGTGGTGCAGCTTATGTTTGCATGAACTACAGCCATGAACCTGTCAATTCTGTTTCTTTTTAAAAGACTGGCAGTGCTTCAACATCCTGTTTTTCCTTTTCACATAAGGTTTTCTATAAACGCTGCCCGTCGACTTTAAGGAACCTGGCAGCATTTCCTGATACGGTGCCACACATGGACTCCTCCTCTCTGGTGGAAGTAAGGGGTGCATGTGTGGAGAATGCAGAAGAAAGGGACACGCCCAAACTGTACTGTGGTGCTGATGGAGACTGGCTGGTACCACTGGGCCGCTGCGTCTGTAGTATCGGCCACGAGGAGATGGATGGCTACTGCCGGGGTAAGAAAGTGTGTTTGTGTTTGCACTAATTTTAGAGCAGGAATCTAACCAACAGTGCACTGAAGCTGCAGATACGGAGAAGGAATCAAACACACAGAGAGAGAAATGGGGAGTGGGAAGAGAAGGCATTGCATTACATTAACAGATCTCAAGGGCCTCACCAGTCATCTTCAGGAGTTTGAGTTTACAGAACTGCTATTCCCTCCTCTCCTTCTAAGATCCCGCAGCCTTGTCTGATCCTCTCCATCCACATCTCTCTTCATCTCCTCACAGCTCCACCTCCCCCTCATCATCTTCTCTCCTCTCTTGTCCACTTTGTTTACGCTTCACTTACGCCCCCCTCTTTCTCCTCCGTGTCCCTTTTATTTGCTCTCTTTTCATTCTTCCCCTTTTAATTCTCACGCTTGCATACTCTCATCGCCATCCTTTTCTGCTATGACATCCTAAACAATGTGAGTATGAAAAGATTAGTGTATGTCACCAAGGACTTCCTGACATTTCAAAATCATTACTTTGGCTCTCACGAGAACTCTCTGGACTCTATCAATTATTTGGTTCAAATAGGAAAGTAATTTCTTGTAATATTAAGCTGTTTTTGGATTCTCTGCTGTTTATACGTCTGCTGCTGCCTTGATAAAGGCCATGTTTTGGTAGATGACTGCATACACTTTCCCTCATAACCTTTGCATAAACACTCTGAAACCTAAGAACTTTGATAAATACCACAAAGCCTCTATAAAAGCCTTTTTTTTTTGGGATGCCTCCTCACTAATTAGTCGTATCAGCATTACCCAAATGTGCTCCATTGTCAGCAAAACAGATTATGAAAAAAAGTTTAAGAAACTGTTGAGTTGTTCCAGATAGTCTTTGGCCTGGTTTCTCAATTTGACTGTGCAGACAGACTGGGGGCTAGCTGGCTAATTGCCTTCATTTGTTAGTTTCACAGCTAATTTAGCCCGCACCTAGTCTTTTTTAAAAACTCCCCCAACCCTCTCTTTCATTTACGCAGCTCAGACTTACTGTTGTAATTAAGGCAGGTGCTAAATGGAGCCACACTGCATGATTACAATTGGAGTGCACCTCGTGTTACTCGCTACGTTTTGCAGACTTACAGAAGTCTCAGCTGGTTGGGGTAAAATTCATGTAGTGCCCCTGTGGTGATGTGGTTACTCAGGTTATTACAGAGAGAACTCCAACAGTCATTAGCACAGCTGATATGTAGGACAGGCTGTAATATCTCCTTTATTTGCTCCTCGGGTATAATTTTTTCTTTTTATCTTCTTCTCTTTTATCTGCTTCTTATTTATCCTTTCTCTCTCTTGCTCTCAATCATCTCAAAGATGTAGTTAAACAACACAGAAGCCTGTCAAGAGAGATTACTGATGAGACGGCAGCTTAGGAGCAGCACTCTCATGGTGTCCCTCGTATATGTCCTACATCTATATCCTCCCCGTTCCTCCCCTTTGGCTGACAGTAGTTGCTTCTCCCGTTTGTACTGTAGTTGCAACAGTGTCTAGGGGATCTTGGCAGCCGCTGCGATGAATGGGTCAGTAACTCATGTAGCAGTAACCCACTTGGCATTTGGAGAACAATGCGGTTTGTCTGTTTATTCAGTCGTACTCAGTCGAACTAACAAAACTAAGGTGTCAGACTTCTGAGGTAGGGCTGGGCAATATATATTGATACTGTATCAATATGAGACGAGATATTGTCTAAGATTATGGATATTGTAATGTCGTAAGTGTTGTCTGTTCCTGGTTTTAAAGGCTGCGTTACTTTAAAGTGATGCAATTCTCTGAACGTACCAGACTGTTCTAGCTGTTCTATTATTTGCCTTTACCCACTTAGTCATTATATCCACATTACTGAGTTGACAGTAGGAATGTAATGCAATTTTCTACTGCAACACTGACATATATTTTGATATAATATTTACCTAAAATCTATTTAGAAACTGCTCATGCATTAAATAACCAGGCAGGAATGTCTGTTTTCAGCTAATTCAGCAAATTAAACAACTGAAAAATCCGGTATTTTGTCACATTCATGAAAGAAAGTGTAGAAATATAATATTGCCATAAACCACTCCTGTTATTGATTCGTTACACTGCTCACAATGGTCTAATACAGCCAGAGATATTAAAAAGGACAGCTTCCGACCTCAGTATAAACGCTATGGCAATATCTCTGACAGTTGACAGATGTACAGTGTATCGGCTCACAGTACACAGTATATCATCCTGCTGCCCAACTCCAGTTGGCAGAACTGAGCTCAGGAAGATTTGAGGATGTTTCAGGGTTCTCAAAAAAAAAACAAAAAAAAAAAAAACACTCTCTCTTGGTGTTTGGTATCTGTTAGACTGCAGGTATTATTGCAACTCTAGTTTTGGACTTGCTATTAAACCTTGAATAATAGCTGGATAATTTTCAGTGAAACAGTAGTGAACAGCTTCTATCAGACAGCACAAAATCACACTTTATTCCTTCCTTTCCTTTATCCGTTATTATCATTGTATGTTATACAATGAAACTTTGTTGGAGCAATCCATTAGCAGCATATAAATATTACACAAGCACCAACACACACACTCGCTCATTGCATCATTCATGCATGCATATCTATATTTTTCAAAATATATGATAAATAGTAAGTGTAGTACACAACGGTTATTGCACAAAGTTCATTATGGCTTTATTGTCAGCAGTAAGAGAACTGCAATATAATTCCAAGCATTAAAGCTGCACATTAATAATAATATATGTGAATGTAGCCCACATACTGCATGATCTGATACATCAGCACTAATACTGACATTATTAATTCAGTTTATCAGTGTGGTTATAAGATTCAGTGTTTCCGCTATCAGCTATCGTTCAAGCATGGCAAGCTGTGCCACAGCAACCCCTGACCTCATGGTACATTACATGAAAACTACATGAGAATTCCACCAAGTTATACAGATATTAAATTTTGTGGAAAGAAACCACTAGTATCAGGAAGAGTAGAAATATATAGAGAGAAGAATCAGTGCATCTATAAGACATACTGTGTAATAGTTTCTGGAAATCCCAAGAAATTAAGAAAAAGAAGAATAAAATTAAATTAACAAAAATAAAGGACTATAAAGATAGATAATAAAAAATAAGATCATATGAAATAATATAAAATTATACAATACAATACAATACAATATAAATTAATATAAAATTTTACAATACAATATAAAATTATATAAAATTATACAATACAATATAAAATAATATAAGATTATTCAATACAATACAATATAAAATAATATAAAATTATACAATACGATACAATACAATACAATATAATATAGTATAATATAATACAATACAATATAAATCTGTTGTCTCTAAAAAATAATAAACTGTCACTACTACCTTCTTAATTACTGAACATAAAAGTTAGCCCTAGCATGTGTATACATGATGCTAAAATTAGAAAATTAGTTAAACACTGGTAACTTAATGGCTGCAAAATAGCTGTGGAAACACATTCCTATAATCTCAGTACTAACATTAGCCTTAGCGGGCACAGCTAAATGCATCTATTGTTTAGTTTATAATTAATTACAATCACAGAAAAATGTAATCAACCACAATATTTTAATACAGAGTTTAAAACTAACACAATGAAGCACAGCAAAGTGCCACACTAGCGTTAAGGTTAATCAATAAGAGTGCTGACAAGGGTTGTGATACAGAGCTATACAAAGGTACCTATGTGATAGCTGTGACCAGTTACTACTAGAAAATTTAGTCAATGTGATGATAATTGATATTTTACTGCATGTGCAATGTTAGCAAAATCCAACATGCCCTGTAAATAAAACTTGAAAATTGAGGCCTACAGTATATTTCCACTTTTGACAGAGCTAGTCTGGCAGTTTCCCCTTGTGTCGAGTTTCTGTGTCTGCTACACATTTCCCAGAGTTATCTCTGCACTGGATGAACAGACATGAACTTATCATCTCACTGTGTCAGAAAGAAAACAAGTATATTTCCCAAAATGGCTGTTCCTTTAAGACTCAGCCTTCTCTGAAATACTGTTGTAGCATCCTGGGTAAAAGAATCCAGAGATATTGCTATGCTCTTTTGTTTTGCTGTGCAGGAGTTATAGTCGGGTTCAGAAATGTCAGGGACCATCTATTGAGTTTGAGCTGCTGTGCGATTCTCAAACGGCATCTTTGAACTCATTAACATTAGGTTAGCAGAGGTGATCAATGCTAACAACACATTATGGCCTTGCAATTAATGATTTATGGGCTTTAATGAATTACGGCCAATTCTTTTTTTCCTCATCAATAATTTCCATAGGTCTCGCAGAGCTTGTGCTGTGCTGAAGATGTGCACTTTGCAAGTAGTTGCAGGAAGTTTAGGCATGAACTTGCGGTGACTTCTGCTTTCTCCTCGTTTTCATTTTGGAACACTGCTTCAAAGGGTACTGTGATCAAAGCTGTCTGAGAGGCAGCATGGGGAAAGAGCAAAAGAGGGAGAGAGAGCGCGCTCGAGAGTGAGCGAGAGAGAGAGAATAGGGAAAACCCCAACGCTCCCAAATATAAGCAGAGCTCTGCGCTAACACGTCCATCTTTCCCTCCCAGCTGCCTAAACAAAGGCATCAGCGCTTATCAAACCCTGCTTTCCACCCCAATAGCATTCTGCCAGACTGTTTTGACATCTCAATCGAGTGCTTTATTATTCTATTCCTTTCATTCAGTGTCAGCCACAAGAGGATTACTCAGAGATAGGCTGGTTATATCATGACCTAGATAAGGCAACATCATAGTGCTAATGCTATTTGTTCCACATCCTTTCGTCACACCATCATATTCAAAAGGAGGCAGTGAATTGTGGGGGAAGCTAATAGAGAAGTCCTTTTGAATTTCATTTGAATCAGAATAAATATGCAGACAAGACCAAACACCAGTTGGCTAAGTGATTATATACAATAGCAGAAAAATCTTCTATATTCAAATATTCTAGTCTCAACAAAACCTTTTCAGTGATAATGTTTGCAGCTAACACCTCCTGTACTTTTCACAGAGTCGATACCTACGCAGCCCGGTTTCTCTTCTTACTGTAAAAACAAATAGTGAGGAAGCAAGTTAACAGAGATTTTCAGAATCGCACAAAAAGTCCATTAGTGTTTTCCCTTTTCTCTTTTTTACCCGTGACTTATCCGTGACAGAGTTCTCCAGAAATCGACAATACTTAGCCTGCTCACTGATGACCTCTGCTGTCTCGAGACACAAGATTGATCAGGCAGGAAAAGTACAAACTTGTGACCTTGAATTCAGGTAAAGTGGAATGGGAAATGAGGAAATCAATACGTTCTCTTAGTTGTATCTGAGCCACTGTGCCCCTCTTCTGTCCATTAAGGACTGTGTTTACTCCGGCCTCTAACGCAGCTCAGCCAGACTAGAGCATCACTCATTCTCTGTGAACTTCCTATCTGCATATCAAAGCTGAGAGTCCAGAGTAAACATAGTCTCTGGCTCCATCTGTTTCTGACAACGTAAAGCCAAGAGAAAACTTCCAACACAACACACCCAAACAACTCAAAATCTCTTAGTTGGCACGTCATTACTTTCCTGCAAATGTGGAGGTGATGAACTTCCTTTGACCGAGCCCCCTGTAGGTTATCTGTTGACACTCCACTCTCAATCGTTCATAAGCAATAACCTGAAGGCAAAGTTTAATCATTGCAAGATGTTTTTTAAAAAAGTGTCTTTTTTTAAGGATCAAATTACAGTGAGTAATTTAAAAGGGATCACCTGTTGAACCCGTAGTTAATTATCACCAGACGGCAGTTTCCCTCAGCTCTGCGGAGCTGTGCAGCATCTTCCAGCTCATTGTTTTGCTTTTCCGGCCCGCATCTTTACTGTTTTGATTCACTTACTGCTCTTATCAGCAATGTTTACAGCAGGCAGGCAGCCTTTTTCATGGGAAAACACTCTTCAAAATGCACTTTTCGCAACCTGCCGAGCACCAAACGGCACAAGTGTTTAGCAGCTAAAGAGCCAATTACTTCCCTTAGTAGTTGGTGGAGGGAGTGAATTTTGGACACAAACTCAACTCCAAATAAATGTAGCTCCATTACAACATGAGGTGCATGGAGTGCTGCTGGGTGTAGAAAAAGTGTGCTTCTGGTGCTCTTCGGTGTGGGGATCAAAAAAGTGATAGAAAGAAAATTAAAAAAACCGAGGCACTCAGGGAGTAGAAAAATAAAAAAGCCTTTATTAAGTCATGGCTTTGTTCTGATTAAAAATGTCGACATGTTTCGGCCGTGTGGGCCTTCATCAAGACAAATAAAGAGACTCTCCTTCAGACAACCTCTTAACACTAGTGAACAGTCACATGATCAGCGTGGCCAGGTGGAATCTCTTCACCTGACTGGGGTGAGCAAACAGATCAATTAGGAGCAACAGAGAGAACACACATCATACCATCAAAACATCACAAGCAGGAGAGAAATATACAATAATAGCAAAAATAACAACAATAATACAAAATACCAAAGATTCTCAATGAAAAAGTTCTATTTTTTAAGTGTTTAATTTTTTAAGTGTTTCAATTTTAAAGTAATATCTTCAAAGTGTATAAGGCATAAAAACACTGCCAGGCAGAAGAAAAAAAATAAATAAATAATAATAATAAAGTAAATAATTCATTGTTTTAATTTATATAAGTAAGATTTTTAAGATAGAAGATCTAACAATTATTTCTCAAGACTATGACTATGTTCTCAAAAACATCTTCGAACCTTTTCTAAATGACCTTAGAATGCAAATGATTTATTTAGTTGGAAAAAAAAAAAAAAAGAATAAAGAAAAAGTACTCTGAAATTTGAAAGTGCACTGAGGGAAGACAACCCTCAAAAAATATATAATACCAAAAACAAAGAAAACAATATGCCTTATAATACAGGGAGCCCAAACACTTTACAAAAAGGGAGAAAAGTCCAGTTCTCCATTTAAACCTGGATATTGGGTCGCTTTCAATGTATATATCCAAAAAGATTCTCTCTGTAAGAGCCTTTTTAATCTGTCTCCACCCCTTATAGAGTTTGCAGTGTGGTCAATGCCAGAAATCTTTAAAGAATCACAGCTTCCATGGTTAACTTCTTTATAATGCAGAGCCATAGGGTACAATGGATTACCAGCTCTTATAGCTTGTTTGTGTTCAGCCAATCTTACCTTCAGTTTGCGTTTAGTTCTTCCAACATAAAAATGACCACATGGACACTCAAGTCTGTAAACTACAAAAGAGGTATTACAGTTAATAAATGACTTGATATTATATTTACGTCCTGATGTAACATCTGTGAAAAAGTTAGTTTTTGTCATATTACTGCAGTGATTGCAATTACCACACTTATGGTTACCTGATCTAGTACTCAACCAGGTTTTCTGTTGTACAGGGGGAAGATGGCTCTTTACAAGCTTATCATTAAGTGTTGGAGCTCTCCTGAAACTAATGGTTGGAGAATCTGGAAGTGCCTCTCTGAGTAAACTGTCACATTTCAATATGTCCCAGTTTTTTTCAATAATTTGTTTAATTTCATTTGCTTCACTGCTATACTGTGTCACAAAATACATTTGATTAGAACTCTGTTGTTGCCTCTGTTTTTTAACCAGTAGCTGTTCTCTAGTGACACTTTTTGCTTTATTGTATGCTGTATTTATAGTCTTGTGTTTATATCCTCTTTTCTTAAATCTTTGACTCATCNTGAAGGCCCACACGGCCGAAACATGTCGACATTTTTAATCAGAACAAAGCCATGACTTAATAAAGGCTTTTTATTTTTCTACTCCCTGAGTGCCTCGGTTTTTTGAATTTTCTTTCTATCAAATGTAGCTCCATATCTGGTGCATATAAAGTAATAATGTAACAATCTTGTCTTTACAGCTTGTTGTGCCGCCCCCAAGTGGCCAAACACTTTTGGTATGGTACCTTTGGAACCAAAAGTAACCCTTCAGACATGGTACCTAGACCCTACAGTAGCGTTTCCACTGCAAACAGTACTCTTGAACGTGGGCAGGGTTGTTGTCACTCCCCGTCCAGCACTCCTTGTATTTCCTCATTACCGGTGACACAGAGGGTTGTTTATTGTCCACAGAACGAGGCTGCACGCAGACATTTTCACAACAAAATGACACAGGCCACAATGAGATATTTAAAAATAGCGGGTTTGTGTATTTAGTCCCTCTTAGGCAAGCTCGGGGGTTTGGTGTTGCCGTAGCCCACAGGAACAAGGCTCCATAATGCTTTTTTTTTCTCCATGTGAGGACTGGGATATATTCAGTTAACATAACCTGGTCCACATTAATATATATAAATGCTTGAAGAGCCACTCATTACTAAAATTTTCTGTCACATAAAAACTTAAGTGATGGACAAAGTTGTTTCAGTGAAATTTAAGGTGTATTGATCGATTCCGCTTGTAAACTCTGAGTAACATTACAAGTTAAAGTTTCCTCTTAAAACTTGCTGGCAGTTGGCCCAGTGAATTAATTTTCTTTTCCTAAAGGCAGAAAAACATCCTTTCATTCTATAGTTAGAGTGCTAATGAAACTCTCTACGGCATGAACAGTGGTTACATGAGCCTCAAACCAGTATTGACCAATCAACGGACTGCAGTGTTCACAGCTCCACCTTTTAGTACCAGATCTGTGTGCTAGGTACCCCAACAGAGGGGGGACCAAAAATGGGAACGGTATGGAACGACATCATTGGTACCATCCACAACTTTTCACAGTGGAAACAGAAAAGAGTGTTACTTGTTATGTAACACTCACAGCTAAATAGGATTTAAGAGTCAAAGAGAAGCTATGGCTCCACACCATTCACAGTATATCATCAAGACCAGTAGCATGCAGGTGTCATCAATTAAAGACTCCCAAGCTATTTAAAGCTGCAACTATTTGTGGAAAATAATAACCAAAATTAGTTTTTTAAATAATTCTATTAGTCATTTCAGTTATTTTTAAAGCAAAAATGCCAAACATTTATTGTTTCCTGCCTCTCAAAGGTAGGGATTTGCTAATTTCCTTCATCATATATGATAGTGAATTGAATGTCTTTGGTTTTTGAACTATTTGACAAATAAAACAAGACATCTGAAAATAATCTCCTGACATTTTTCACTGTTTTCTGACACTTAACAGACCAAATGATTAATTGAATAATCAACAAAATAATCTGCAGAGTGATTGAAAATGAGAAAAGAATGTCCGTTTCAGTCCTGAAGCTATTAACTGGTGAAACGTACTGTGTCTGCGTCACTGTTGTGTGTTTTGTGTGTACAGCAGGATTTGCTCTGAATGGGATTCGGTGCCAATATTGTCCTTTTCATGAATAAGAATGTGTTCCATGACAAAAAGCCAAACAACTGATAGTGTACAAATTGGATCTCATTATGTGCCTGTGTGTGCACATGTGTGTGGGGGGATGTTTTCAAACTTTTTGATAGAAATAGTGGTATGAGTATTGTAATTGCTTTTTGGTGGTGCTCTTCCCAGCGAATACCAGAGAGCAGGGAGCAGCTGGAAATTCAAATGAATCTGTGTGTTTGTTGCCTTTGGCAGGAGCTCAGTGTAGGAGGAAAGTAATATCCAAGTGACTGAGGTGCCTCAAAAATTGGAAGCTGGGTGACAAATTACTCTTCTCATTAGGAGCTTAGCAGCGACGGTAATTTTGGCGCGGATTTCTGTCTGAGTGTCAATCTTTCGTCTCATCCCTTTTACATATCTTAATACTCAATTATGTCCACCTGTTTATGCAGATTGTTTTTCCTTGTATCTTTTTTTACTTCTTGCATATTTCATTTTCGGTCTGCTGTGCATGTCATCTCTCATTCGCTCCCTCATTTAAAAACACTGACCATTGCTATTTAAAGAAATGCACTTTACTGACCTTTGACCACTGCATTCTAAGGAAATAAAGCTGTGTAAAATACAATGGAGAAGAATACATAGCTATGTAGAAAGCAAATTTGAATAGCATTCAACACTGGTAACTTAAAATTCATAAACTAAACAACTAATCAAAATAATTACCCACAGATTAATCCGCATCAGAAATAATTGTTAGTTGTAGCACTAAATCCGGTCAGGTGAAGCCAGAACTGGTGATTTTTACCTGCACACACTGGAAAAATTGGCAAAAGTTTTACTTAAAGATGTACTTTCAAACATCTTTCTATCAAACAAAGACAAAAAGAGGTTGGCAATTTTTAAGTTATTGGTATTTTTAGCTTGAGGTGCCTTTATATATAATTTATGAAGACCTGAAAGCCAATCAGAAATGAGAATTTTAAAGCGTATAGTTATACTAACAGGGGTATCATGATATAATTTTAGTTTAGCTGGGAACAAGAGATGAGTTTTATTCCACTCGCTCATATTGGATTTATTATGGATGAAAAATGTTGAAGGTCAAAGCTCGGCCAGATCAATCTCAGTGGGAGGGGAACAAGGGGAGACGTATTCAAAACAGTCCTATTTGTCTTTTCTCAAAATAATTTTCCAGGCTGGTGTGACAGACTTCTGCAGGGTCTTCACACAAAGGCCTGTATTATCAGCTGAACGAGCAACTGAACTGCTGATGGTGCGACTGGAAATACTTTAACAAGTTTCTAGCCTCGGGTAGCCTCACGTAACAACAATCTAGCCCGAGGTGGAAAGTCTTATCCTCACTCAACCAGTACTCTCCCACCGGTCTCCCAAGCTGACAAATATTTAGATACTAGAGGCACTGCATCACTTGGTCCGCATTATAATCTGAGGGATTTAGTGTTTCTACAACTACTGAATTTATTGGATCTTCATCACTGCATGAATATTACAAGCAATTTAATTCAATTTACTTTTTTCACCAATGATAACCCACTCAGTGACAATAATTTTTTACGAGGAGTCCTGGGCACAGTAGCGGATACTGTACGGGGTAGCAGCTGGACATCATTCATGTAGCACAGTATGAAACTTATCACTCTATAATAAAAAGGGCTGATATCAACAGAATGATTATAGTGGTAATGTTTCCTCAGTGGAGGTAATAATGCCTCAGACAATAACAGAATTATGTAACATGGTTTGTCACTGATGATGTGAGGAAAAAATAAATAAATGAGGCTCCCTACTTGTAGTAATTTCGGGAAAAATATCAAAATACTAAAATTATAAAATCCTGCTGGCTGTCTGGCATGAAGTAAAGTCTTGATTGAATTCCCCAAATGAGTTACTTTTTTCCTCTATCATTCTCCGTCATATAGCTGGCATATTTATTTGATAATTTTGAAAATTATTACCCCGCCCACGCACATCTATTCTCATAGAAAGCACTCTGAAATAAAGTTATCCCCAGATTTCCCAGAATATGATATAATCACACTAATAGCGCTTTATTTTTCTCCGCTGAGATAAGTCTGGGAAGAAGGAGGCAATCTGCAATGGTTTTGCATTCTTCTGATAAGCCTTAAGGGAAAAAAAGGACAGCGTGTGGAGAGATGGGAAAAGGAAAAATATTGGAAGATGGGAAAAAAAAAACAAGAAACTCCACTGAGAACTGTGGCAGAGCACAACAGTTAGAGGAATATTGGAGAGATAAGGAAAGGAGAGTTGGTTGAATTGATGGGGGAAAAGGGAAATGGAAAGGTAAAATAGGAGAGACCTGGAGGAAGTAATGAGGTGGGAAAGTGAACTATGGTGAGGATGGAAAACTGAAGAATACTTAGGTCAGCAAAACGGACCAGGTAAGTGGATGGAGGTTTTAGACTGAAAGCAGGCTATAATTGCATTTTCATAATACATTATTTGTATGTTAATATGTAGGCCTGTTTCTTTAACCCGCCTGACGAGAAATAAAAACTTTCCTCTGTGTGTATTCAGGGGAATTTGGGAGTGGGGACTTTATTAAACCTGCTGATTAAAACAAATGGACTCGAGAGTATTTTCCATCGCTTAATTCTACAGTATCCTTTACCCCTATAATTTCCCCATTGAAACTCCTGAAAACTTAAAAGCCTTAAACATATGTATTTGTGTACACTGTAAGACGATATTCCATATATTCTGTTGTTACACCATTTTGTTTTAGCTGTATTGAGCTGATTGCACACCGCCATGTGGTAACTGCCCAGGAAACCGTCGACATGCAAGCAAAGTATTTTTAAAAGCGACTACAACCACTACAGTCTGCGGCTGCAATGAAGGGCAGGTGCTTCGGTGAACGCTGGAAGAAGTGCGGGGTAGCTTGTAGCTGCATAGTGTAGGAGAACAATGGAAATCACTGTAATTACCAAAGATCTCTGGATATTTGGACAATTTACCATTCATCTGAGGTGTGACGGAAATGTTATCCCAACCCAGTGTTTCTTCTGGTTGTTGTCATACGTTGCTAGCGCCATAACTCAGGGTATTCAGACACCAGCATTATCAGCTCCTCCATCTTGTCTTGCTAACTTGACGTTAACGTTAAATTACCTGTTTTACGTCAGTAAAATATCTGGTACTTGCTAATAGCTTTAAGTCTTAATTAAAGAAGTATTGTGGTGGTGAAAAGGCCTAGAAATATTTGACCCTTAAGGTCAAGTTAAAAGCAAAACATGTTTACTAAGATTGAGCAACCCTGAATGGTCTCACTCTGGGGAGAAGTCTAAGAGCAGAGTGACCTGGCAAACATTGTGATGGTGAAACACTGTGATGTATACACAAGGAAAGTTAGGTATGATGTTTATCTGAGCAGGAGTATAAGAATGTTCGGTGAACTGCTCTATGGGGCTGTCTCATTGTTGCGGTATGTGAAGTTGTACGTTGTGTCTTCAATAAAGTCCCGCAAGGCTGCAAGAGTGTCTCTGAATCATACGAGTCTTTCTTCAACAGTAGTGTAATTTAAAAACTCAATTATTATCACAGTGTTTACACATTACTCCCATATTTTGGAGGGTGCCTTGTTAGCTCTCTTACTGAGAGTTGGGTGCGCTCAGCAAAGCATCTCAATAATGCTGATGCATAGACATGAGCTGGCTGATCAATAGTTCTTCACGGTAAATCATGGCAACGACCGAGAGGAAAACCAAGGAAACAAATATTACTGACGCAGAAATTGAGATGCTTGTTTGTGAGCTGGAGGTTAGAAAGGACATAGCCTATTTGTCATGTAACAGTTCAAGGAGGACCCAAATGACGAACCAGACGAACTGACAAAGAACAAAGGGAAACACACAGAAAACTAATCACAAGAATGAGACACAGCTGGAGTAGGAGGGCACAGGCAAAAGGAGGGAAATGGAGATTGGCTAACAAGGGTGTGGTTGGGAACACTAGGGTGGAGCAAACAAGACTAATACAGAGCAGGTGTGAAGGGAAGACTGTAGGAACAGGGAAGGACTAACGAGACAGGTGTGACGACACATGAGGAGAGAATCTACAAAATAAAACAGGAAGTAGATTAAACATGAATCAATTACATGAAACAAGGAGCACAAACAGAAACCGCCAAAACAAAGTCCATAAGCAGCAAGTGGCAACATGTTGCTGCCGCTTTTAGGACAGGACACTACCTGACTTTCTTTTTTAATGGATGCCAAAAAAAAAAAATTACACCCTGATGTATTTGCTAATTTACACAATCCATATGTGCAGGTGGTGAGGATGTGCCAGGTGAGGAGCAGAGGACCGCGGTGTCTCCACTGCACTCTCTGCACCTGACAGCACACTTGTGTTCACTGCACCCATTTTACACACAAAAACTATCTGACAACTAAAATCATTCTTGGTGATATATGCATGGTATTAGAGGAGATTATTGAAAACTGTTGATGCAGTGTACTGCAGTTATTTAATGCTGTTTGATGTTAACTTGGATCTCTACAACCGACAACGTTAATTTCATCAGTTAACCTAGTTAAAGTGGTTTAGTGTGGAAACTACTCAGTATATTCACGCTTATTATCGGGTTAAGAAAAGCCAAACTCTCCTGATTCCTGTCACCTGCCACAGCCTGGCATCATTCAGCTGCACTTGGTGATCTCCACAGCTGACTATGAGTGTCAGCAGCACACAATCCGGCCCTGACCCTCTTCTCGGTGCTCCAGTGGTGGGGAATGTGATGGTGAGACAGCGCTAATAAAATATTAAGCAGGATTTGATTTTAGATTTAAAGTGGCATATCTTTTGCAATTTAAAGCTGCTTATGGAAAAGTTATGGCTCACTGGCAGAAACACAAATAACGCTGCTGCATTTGAATGTTTATGACATGGATGTATGAGAAACATGTGACATGAGGTAAATTTAAATGTGTGAGAGATCATTATACGTACAATGATTCCTCTTACAGTACATCTAATTTCCACAATCTGGCTTCAATTCACCACCTCACCACCTGTGTCGCCAATGTCTGTCTTCAAAATGTGCATACACATGGGTCAGAGTTTTCCTAAATTTGGGCACATTTCCTCATCAAGTTTTTCTTTATAAATCCCAATTTATGCTTAGAAAGTGGCGTATGCATATTTAAATCCCTTTTTTGTATGTAAGCAATGGTTATAAATATGGCCTCTGCTCTACGTCAAAAGAGGACAAACACTGAAACGTTACATTCAACTACCTTCAAATTTTTTTTGTTGCTTGCAGTTTTCCTGTAGCTAACGCTAGCTAGCTTACCAATGGTACATCCTAATTCGGAGTATGACTAATGTACAAAGAAGTGAGGACAGGACTTTTGTTTGGGAATGTTGTGTACATTGACCTGTGCTACGTAAGCCATTGATGATCAGTTAACAGTTTTAGCTTGGTAGCACGTAAAGTTAGCCTTATGTACCTCCTGTCAAGTAATTTGAAAAGTAATGTGATAGGTGACTTGCTCATTAACTGATTGATTATTTGAGAGTTTTTGATTAGCTTAATGCTGTCAAGTAACTTTTCCAATACTTGTCTTGCCTGCTGTTGAGCTTTGCCACCACAAATGCTATGAGCTGTTTGTAATCTGTTTATTTCAAAACATGTGTGTGTGTGTTGTGGGAGAGAAGAGGCAGTACAGGTGTGTGCCATTTGTTAGGCTGGACAATGGACAGCACCATAAGCATGTTGCTTAGTGAGCTAATAAGAAGGTGACAATGATCCATAGTATCTTAAGAAATAAGGTCAGACCACAGGTGAGGAGAGAAGCAGCTGGGAATGTAATTAAAAGTATGTGTGCTGATGGAAATGCAATCGCATGAGGAACATTAGCCTTGTGTAACCAGCTTCTTCCTTCCCCTGTCTTTTTCTCCAGCATGCAAGCCGGGCTTCTTCAAGGCATATGCTGGGAACACTAAATGCTCCAAGTGTCCTCCACATAGCTCCAGCCATGACCAGGCCGCCACCATCTGTCACTGCGACAAAGGCTTCTACAGAGCTATAAAAGACTCCTCCACCATGGCTTGTACAAGTTAGTAGAGTAGTTACAAAACAAGCAAAGGAAACATTCTTAGTTTCTGTTTGCATATCTGTAATTTATTTTAGTCTGCTGTGCCATCTTTCCCCCCATCCATCTGCTCTTTTTTTTTTTTTTTTTCACAATATGATTGAGCTAAATTTAGATATATGCCTCCATAACTTCTTCCCTCTATATCTCAACTTAAAAAAGCCATCTGTTATGATGTACCTCATTCATGGATATGGGAAATTCTGACAGTAGCATCCATGAAATTGACAAGTAGCACGCCGGAATGAAACACTTGGGGCGCTCGGAAAGCTTACCACCCACATGCCTGCACACGGTTATTCAAAGTCACACTTGCAACTTCAGTTCTGATCACTTTGCCAAACCAGACATTGTACAGTTGTGAAAAATGGGGCAAAAAAAAAAAAAAAAAAATCCGATCTGTTTTCTATCCAGAAAATTGACACATAGGTTGTTGGAATGAAATACTGTAGAACAAGTTGAAAGCCAACCACCCACACACCAACCTACACGCATACTACAGATTCAAATTAGACTCACTTGCTGCAAAAGGTCCTTAAATTGACAGATTTTGATCAACGTGGGCCCACTTCAGCTTCATCCTCAAGGTCAGATGAGTGGTGTATTTGCTGTTATACTTAATACTGGTACTAACAAACCTTCTTTCTTGCACAGAAGTATGCCAGAAGTAAGATGTTATTGCTGCTCATTTCATCATTTTTAGTAAACTGTAGACTGTTAGTCACTCTCCCAAGAGGTCTCCAGAGTCTGAAATGGTACCAGTGATCACAGATCATGTGTTTTGTCCACTCAACGTTCAGTCAGACAATAATCAAACCCCTCTGTATGTCTGTTGCTTTATTTGTACAAGCATATTTGTTTAAAAATAAATCAGAGTTATCAATAAGTAATCTCTCTCTAAATACCTTTCCTCTCTCCTCAGGGCCTCCGTCAGCTCCCAGGAACCTGGTCTCATTGATCAATGACACGGCTCTCTTCTTGCAGTGGATGCCTCCTAGCGACACAGGTGGCAGGAAGGACATCACTTACAACATCCTGTGCCAGCGCTGTGATGGAAGAGACGGCGACAGTGGTGTGACACAGTGCGAGCCGTGTGAGCCAGACCTGCGGTTCATCCCACGGCCGCTTGGTCTGACTGGTACCTCTGTGGCAATACTAGATTTTGCAATGCACGCCAATTACACTTTCCACGTGGAGGCCGCGAATGGCGTCTCTGGACTGGGGATGTCTGCACGCTCGCTGGCAAATGTTACCGTCAAAACACACCAAGCCGGTGAGTTGCAGAGCTCTTCAGTGCAACTTTCTGTCTTCAGATCCAACTATGGCGCTGATGACAAGCAGCTGTACCACCAGGGGAATTACAGGATTGATTTATTGATATGGGTTCTTGACTTGGATAAGATTCACAATTGATTGCTTATTTTGTGAGTGCTTAAACAGATTAATTGATTAATCAACTGACAGACAATTAATCACAAACAATTTATATAATTGATCACTAGAGAAAGTCATTTATTAAGCCCAAGCGCCAAACATTCGCTGGCTCTAGCTTCTCCAATGTGAGGATTTGCCGGTTTTCTTTGTTTCACATCACTGTAATTAAAAAATTCCTGGTATTGGACTGTTGGTCGTGCAAAAAAAAAAAAAAAAGCAAATAAGAGACTTCACATTGGGCTCCACAGTCTTATTTGAACACTATTTTCTGGATTAACCTATGACTTAAAAAAAATGTGAAAGATTAATAATAAAAACAGGTGTTAGTCGCAGCCATGGAATTTTGTAATTACAGAGATCAATTTAAAAAACATTTTGCAAGGCTGAAATAGTACATGGTAAGCTACAAAATATTCAACACATTCATCATTTAAATCCTGCTGGCATGGGCAAAATGGCCATCTGGAATAGTGGGAATTTTCCCAGTGGACCATTCAGCCTGTGGGATGGCAGGGAGCCAAGCAAAAGCGATAAAAAACAAAGTTTACAAACTTGCGAAAGAGCACAACCAAAAACTATTGCTGCCCAACAATACTCTAACTACTTAATTTACATGAGCATTAAAAAGGTGTTCACAAAAATTACCGTAGCAAAATATTATGTGCAGAAATAGTTATGTGCATTTCTTGTAGTCTGTTCGTCCACGATTCACCTTTTTGGGGCATCTGTGGACTGGATGTAAGGAAACAAATGCTCAGATTGATTCCTGCAAGTATGACCGTCAGCTGTACTTGATACATTAAACTGTGTCTCGAGGCTTTGAGTTAAAGTCTATAACTTTGGTGCACAGTGGCTTTAGGACATAGAAACTGCAGTTCTTCCTAAAAATGGCTCCTTTTAGTTTACAGGACATCTGCAGTTTACGTACTCCATATGTTCTCCTTTTTCTGGACAGATTGCCGTGGGTTAACATTCACCTAGCCATATTTAGCTCTAAATTATATATAAAGATTAAATTTAGATGATTATGCTTGACATATGCATACACTGTAGTTACATAATACCTGACTCACACAGCTCACAAACGCTGTGTTTGCACTGGAGCAGACGGAGATGTTGATGCTACAGCAACAGGAAGTTTTATTTATTTTGCAGCTAGATTTGCCTTTGTCTCTCCCGAGCACCCTGTGCTTCCCCTGTGTCTGTCTCTCCCTCCAGCTTAACGTGTCAATAGGTGAAGCAATCTCTGACCCCTGAATAGCTGACAGCGCTATTGTGACTTGAACCTAGTCCTAATTAGCAGTATCCGGCTGACCTGAGATCAACTACAGATAGATGTCCTCAAGGCAGCGGTGTCTTAGACTTGAACTGGGGAAAAATAAGAGACCTGAGTTCAACTACAGAACCTGATATTTTAAGGGCAAGAATATTGATGGAATAATTGATGGAGAAGGATGAGATGAAGGAAGGAAAGGGAGTGGATTAATAAATTATACTGAGATGTACTGTATGTGCACATTTTCTCTCCCTTCAGCAAGCGCAGCAAGTTAGTATTGAGATGAAATTCTGATGAGAACAAGGCAGACGCTCATCAGTGTCTGAGATATAAAAATAGAGAATTGGGTATATCTGTGCTAAATCGAAAGAGATTGTTGCGGTTTACCATTTGTAGCTCAGCAGAAGACAATCTGAAAAATACTTTTGGCTCCTAATGAAACTGAGGAGAATGAAAAGAACATTTACATATCACACAAAGGTTTATCATATTTTCCACTTTTAGAGACAATAAGTAGACTGCAATGCACTTGTATAGTGCTTTTCAAGTCTTACAACCACACAAAGACTTTTAACACTACATGTCACAGTCAACCATTCAACCACAGGTGGTCGAGGCTACTGTACAAGATGCCACCTGCTACTCGATAGCCATTCACTCGCACTCACACACCGATGGAACAGCCATTGGGAGCAATTTGGGGTTTGGTATCCTGCCCACTTCCACATGCTGGCTGGAGGATGAATGACTGGCTCTACCTCTGAGCCATAGCCACACATATACAGCTAATCTGCAGGCTTGGAACAAAGTCTCTTAAAATCCAGGTAAAGAAAAATAACAATGTGTAATGAGTTTTTCATGCTGTAGAAAAATGTGTTAATAAGCATCCAGCAAGGATGGCAGAGGAGATACCTGCACACCAATACATCAGGGCTGTACAGCCACAAAAAAGATTCACAGGCTGAGAACAATTTATTTAGAACGTCCACGCACAAAAAGAAAGGTGCTCAAAGTGCAAAAAATAATAAAAAGTAATTAAACAACAGCAGCAGACGTTTCAGTCCTTGACTATCATTAGTGCTGATCAAGGACTGAAATGTTTGCTGCTGTTTTTAATCACTTTTTATTAACTCTGTGATAGCAGTTATTCAAATTGCCAGTGTCAGGGTTAGTGAAGCCAGATAAACAAAAGATACCGTGGGTGTGTTGAACTGGCTTCGTAGTACAAGCCTCTGTTGTGGCTAACTTTTTAGGTTTAAAAGAAGTCAGTCTGTATCCTCGTGAGATTGTCTAACTTGGGTTAAATTTATGTCAGAGCAATATTAAGGCTGGCCTAACACTACAGACCAGTCTCTTTGTGAGACCGTCCACTGGTCTGAATTCCTATTTCTCGGTTTTGTTACATTTAAACAAGATTAAGTCTTGACAATGCTACTTTGCTGATGCTTAGCAAGTATAATGCTTACCCAACATGGTCTCACTCCAAAGTCATCGAAATCCGGTGCTTGGGCAGTGACTTGTGGCGTCAGACATCGACGAAAAAAGCTGTCCTTAAACTTGGCATGCTACACAGCTGGTTGGTTGTCATTATATTGTAACAGCCCTTGGTGATGTCAGGGGGAAACGCAGCGGGACAAGAATGAAATTTAAGGCTGCAAAAGTCAGAGTGGGGTGGGTTGAAGCAGTAGTGGATGGGTCCAACAAACAATGACCTGGGAGAGTGGTGTTTGGTCGCCGTTATATTTTAACGGCACTCTGCAGCAGCAGGGGACAGGCAGGACAAGGACGAAAGTGGCAGGACAAGGACGAAAGTTAAGGCCAGCAAACAATGACTTTCACCTAGAAGAGTGGTTTTCGCGTCCCATAAGGTTACAAAACCAAACCCTATTCTTTTACCTAAGAACAACCATGTTCTTTTGTTGCCTAAACAAAAAATGGCAATTTGTGTTGTTGAAGTCATTCCACTACCGACGTAGTGCTTTTATTTTGAAAGAGACTGCATGTAAACTATTTCCTGTAAAAACAAAAGTGTATTTTGAAAGAAGACAGTACATGAAATATGTAGAACTTGACACGGCGTCCCAGAACATAAACAACCAACGCACTCAGGGTACCTTGCACGTTGTATCTGGACGTGAAAAGTCCATAACCGAACGTTGATATGTGACGAGGTCGGAGTGAAAATGTGTTGGCTTACCATGTTAAGCATCCTAGTTTAGCATGCGAGCATTTGCTAATTAGTACTAAACACATAGTGGAGCTGAGGATTCATGTCATTATTTTGTGGTTGTTTAAAAATAAATCAAAGTAATGCCCAAAATAACATTTTGACCTCATGGTGGTGCTAGAGAAAAAAAGTCAGGCATCACCATAGTAACTTAATTTCAACCTGTGGGGAACATAGATATCTGTAAACAATTTCATGGCAGTCCATCTAATAGTTGGGTAAGTGCTGTTGGTTAAGCTGCAGACTTTAAAGTGAAATTGAATGGAAAGTGACTGCATTTATATAGCGCTTTTCTCGCCTAGGCAACCACTCAAACTGCTTTAGAACAAAAGTGCCATTCACCCATTCACACACATTCATACACTGATGACAGAAGCTACCATACAAGGTGCCGCCTGCTCATGAGGAGCGATTGCCATTCACACGCACATTCAAAGACAATTTAAAGCTCAGTATCTTACCCAAGGACACATGTAGACTGCAGGGGATCGATCAAGTGACCTTTTGAGTAGAAGACGACTGCTCTACCTCTTGAGCCACAGCTGCCCCATTCAAACATACCACCATTTAATTATAAAAATTATTATCAATGCCAGCCAACCTTTCTGTGCTTATTGGCTCACTGTAAGGATTTAGTGTGGTTTTGTTTCAGGCAATATGGAGCACATGGTCGGTAAGTGGGGACCCAATTGTCATTTCTCGTGGCTAATTTTCCCCCAGCATACAGAGAAGAAATATTGCATCAAAGTATTATTTTTAGAAATGTTTTGCTGATAGGCTGTCATCATATCATGGAAACCAGATGTCAGGTGTGTGTGTGTCACTTCATACTCGTCTCTCTGGCAAAGGCAGCTAGACTGACGGGAGGAAGTTGGAATGCAAAATAATCTCTGTAGAGGAGGAGAAGCAGCCTGTGGGGATGTTTCCATGCGGATGTTTAGAATGGATTAACTTGTCAAACTGCCTTTCCTCAGCAGACACACTGTATGCACACAGAGCCAGGCACGCATGCAAACAAGCGGGGAAACAAATCCATACACATATGACATTTGCCTCACCCATGTAGCATCTACAGCCACGCATATGGTGGTCGGTTAGTTATTTACCAGCTCTTCCATGTGATTGCTCTTGATTTTCTCTCTTTCTCACACACACACACACACACACACACACACACATAGTTTAACTATATATCCGTCCTTCACATTTAAAGTGATAAATAGGCTAAATAAAAAGCAAAGAAAGCTGTAAGTTTGAACGCTGTAGACCATTCATGCGGTTTGAATGCAGTTTTCCATGGCACATTATCTGCACTTTATTGGACTGAAATGTTTACATCAGTCCACAGCATCATTCGCAATATTATACATGTGCTAAATTCTTAATGAATAATTCCCATGAATGCAAATGAGCAGGTAACATGCATGTGGCATTTAATATATAGGGTATATGTTTTTCATATATAGGGTATATACTTCCAGGGAGCTTTTTAATGACGTCTAATACAGACCAACGTTGGAAAATCTATTTAAACACTTCAAAGCACCGTATGCCTGTTGTTAAATGCAAAACATTCGTCAAGCACTGGAGAACGTACTATAAATTCAAATGAGGTGGAACATTCATTAGGTTGAGAGAAAGGCTTGTTGTAAATCTGTGCTTGTCCAAACTTATGTTTGGATGGACCCAGGATGGGCAGGCTCATTGGCAATTAACGCAGACGCTTGCAAGGTGATTCGTGTAATTGATTGTGATATTGTGTCAATGATGGAATAATAGCCAATCAAAAGCAAAATTAGCAATTAACTGGATTTTTTTAGCGAGAAGGAGGGGGCAAGATTTATTTTCTGTTGGCATGCTATCTGTTTGTAAATTGCATATTAATGCCTCATTATGCTTTTAATTATGCTAAACCTATTTATCAGACTTACTAATAATTTCTCTTCCCTATTGCCTGTGTGCTTGTCTAACCTTGATAAGTTATAGCCTAATACTCGGTTAAGCAAGATGCACGATCAGTCTGTCTTTGCACAGAGTGAAGTGTTATGATCCACCGAGTTATCATTCAGTTTTGCAGCCGTAAGAGCTGAGCAGTATTTATTTTTTTGTGTCACAGAATCTCAGAAGACACATTTGATCATCTTGAATGCCTCTTTGTGCGCACTCTCCTCCACACTTAATTTCACTTTGTAAAGCAGGTTGCTGGTTTTCTGCTTGTTGAAGCTGATGAAGGTCAGCTGTTTCTAACGTCTCTCAAGGCAGCAACGCAGAGCAATGCGAGCAGGATGATCTCTGTTTACGAACAGCGAACTGCACTCTGCTCAAAATACACTGTAGTTATTGCTCAGCAGAGCGTCTCTCACTGACGATTGCTCCCACAAAGTTCACTGCAGTATTCTGTGAAGAGACACAGAGAAATCAGTGCAAATTTGTGAAAGGTGTTTGCTGCGCCGAGGAAGAATGTGCTCGTACAACAGCAGAGCAGAGAGAACCACAAAGATAGACTCAGTCTGTGTTAAAAGTAATCCTTATGTAAGACGACTGTCCGAGCAGAGGCTGAAAATAAATGTTGAGCTTTTGAAAGTTTGGACTAAATATTACACTTCTGAAGTTTACATGTGTTTCTGTCGGCGGTGCAGGTTTTTATTTCTGGAGCCTTGAAGAATCAAAGTTAATTGAATAACATAAATCAAATCATTCGCAAAATGTGAGATTTAATGACGTATTGATCCTTTGCTGAAATAATCGAAATCGAATAGCTGCTGGTTTAAATGGTTAAATCCCTACAGAGCTGTGCTCATTGTCTTTCCGTTCATTCCAGACTCCACTGCTCAACCACTCCACTGCAGCAGATTGTACTTGTGTTCACCATACTACTTTTTAAAATTCAGATCGGAAAAATTAGTACTTATTCTTTTTTGGGATATTTTTGGGCCTTTTTGCCTTTGTTCAATAGAACAGCCACAGCATGAAAGGAGGAATGACATGGAAACCTGCAGCCACTGCGACACAGCCTTTCTACATTGGGGCCCTGCTCTACCATGTGAGCTAGTAGGCGCCCCATAAGTACCTATTCTTTTTTTTTTTTTTTAAGATATTTTTTTGGGCCATTTTGCCTTTAATCGACAGGACAGTTAAGTGTGAAAGGGGGAGAGAGAGAGGGAGTGACATGCAGCAAAGGGCCACAGGCTGGAGTCGAGCCCGGGCCGCTGCGGCAACAGCCTTGTATATGGGGTGCCTGCTCTACCACTAAGCCACTGACGCCCCATAAGTACCTATTCTTAAGTAATTAGTAGTACCTTTTAATGTTACATTTTGGATTGTCCTCTGACTCACTGTTGAGAAATGACTTTAACATATGTTTTCCCAATCAGTCACTTTTTGACTTTATGACATTGTTTTGGGATGGCCACATTTTAGAGCCCGTACCCTCCAATCTGACATTAGTCGGTCAATGCTGTTGACCAAAGTGGTCTTTGCGGGGCTTATCCTCAGCACATTGGCTCTACTTGGGCTGCCCACCCAGGCAGATAATGTCTGATGTGTGGATGGCAATAACGTTTGCTGTACTGGCAAACATTCTGTTGGGTTTGAACTGGCTTAATTCGGGTTGCTACAGCCACCGATGGTCAACTGCTGCCCGCTCTCCTCCCGATGAAGTAAGGCCAAATTACACCACTGCCCAATGGTGTACACTGAAACAGCTGGTGCTGTAATTGACCTGAAGGGCATCCCTCCTTTCCAACAATGTCTCACTTTGAAGTCGTAGAAATCTGGCGCTTGGGCAGTCCCTTGCGACGTCAGACACTGACAAAAAAGCAGTAATTTAACGTCAGCGTGATACACAGCCAGTTGCTGTTATAGTCTAACAGTGCTTGGCAGCGTCAGGGGGATCAAACACCAACAAACACCGACTTTCACCTGGGAGAGCAGTGTTTATGTCCCATAAGATTGAAAGCCAAACCCTGTAAAACCCAACCACGTGCGTTAGCTGTTGAAGGGGAAAAAAACGTCAATTCGCGTTGTTGTACTGACGTAGTGTGTTTAATTTGAAAGAGACTGTATGTTAATGGTAAATTTCCTGTGAAAGCAGAAGTGTATTTTGAAAGAAAACAATGCATGTAACAGACATAACTTGACACAGCGTCCCAGAAAGTCAACAACCAGCGCACCCAGGGTACCTTTCACGTCATATCAGGATGTGGAAGGTCCATGGCCAAACGTCGAGGTCAGAGAATGTGTTGTCCTTTCTTGCAAACTAGCCCTGTATCAGCACCACGGACAGCAGCTGAAGCGCCACATTTATAAACACATTTATGCCCTGAACTCTAACTACCACAATCTGAATTCTCCAAGCAGCAAAAAGTTGTCTTCCTACATGGGCCCCTGACAGCTTCTGGGCCCCGCTGTGCCACACTGCTTGCACGATTGATATTTACACCATTACTGTTGGCTCTTTGTTGAACATCTGGGTCCACAGCATATAGTTTTTGTTTTTGCTGTGCCTGGCACTGTGGGAACTGTCTAAGGAATCAGCCATTTCTCTCATTTAGTGCTTTTTTGGCTAATTTATTACCTTCATCTTTTCTTTTTATACAAACAAGAAACCACAGGCTGACAACTGTGCAAGGGAAAAACTTACAGTTTCAGTTGCAGCTTTTTAGCAGACATTCACAATTTGTATTGAGCATATGTTTGATTAGTTTAACAGTGGAATAAAAATGTTTACAAACCCTTACTACTAGCTAGTTATACCCTCTCACAGCGGTGCATAATATAGGTGAACGTTTTGTTTTTTTATAACCATTCCATCAGCATTTGGGTCAGCTTTGAAGAGCACTATTAAAATGTACATATACTGTGAATGTAAATGTGCCAGGTGTGCTGTGCGCATGTCTTTCAGTGGACTGGTGCTGTTAGTTTGACCAGTTAAAACAGAGGTGGAAAGGTTCCTCACAAGGTTTATGTAGATAAAATTCATATGAAACTCGAGGCCACCTCACACTGGAAATGACGGGCTGTTGTTTCGTCTTTTTTTTTTTTCAATTTTCTACAAATTCCATGAAAACAAAAAACAGTTTTGACTTTGGTTATCTTCACCACCTTAAATATGTCTTTTACAAAACAACAACAGGAGTCATGCAAAGGTCTCACATGCGTATTCCACGTGTGAATATCTCCCACTGTTCTGTGGTGTCCTGATTCAGGAGATTTTCTCTCTTTTACTTTGCTCCTTTCTTCGGAGCCTTCCCTTTTCCCCCAGTGGATTCTCTTCTGTTTTCATCTCCTTTGCTCTGGGAATAAGGCTGACGTCTATTTATACGCTCAGATGCTGGGGAGATGCAACCTCATGGGATTTCTTTACAGCTCTCCCTGTTCACTCTTTCTCTCGCTCTTCTTCCCCCTCTGTCCTTTCTTTATGTGTTTGAGCAGCCATAGTCGAGGGTTAACCTATTTTTACATGTTGCCAATAAACCCAACCACAGAGCTCAAAGATTCTCAATTATCGTTTGATGTGTGAGTTGTGATTGAGCTGTAATGACCGAAATTGTTTTCCTTGAGCTCACGTAGTGGATTTCTAACCAGTGGATTGATTTATCCTGAACCTAAAATAGCTTCTTGCATAAGAGTTTAGAGGGTTTTCAGAGTTTTCTCACACTGCAGAAATGTCCACGCACAGAAAATTCCACTTCTCGAGCACACTGACACACACACACACACACACACACACACAGGCCTGGTGATAGATACATAACATTATACTGTATGCTGCAGACAGAAATCCCCTCTGGTAATGTGATTCTCGCGGACATTCTTATCCCTTAAGTGGGTTATGCATATTTATCTGCCTGGTTTCACTGGTGCCAGCTGGAAAACATCATCATTTCCTATTAAAAACATGACATTCGTGATTCATTCAAATCACAAGCAAATATACTGTAGTTACAAATTCAAATTATGGGATATGTTCATGCAGGATTTTGAGAATTTCATGCAAGAAATTCTTTTTTATGGTTTTAACTACATTTAAAACTAATAATGAGCTCTCACTAACTCACTCAGGATTTGTTTGGGATCTCTGTACAGTGGTTTTGATAATTAACTACAGAGTGACAAAGCATGACTTTGGACCTGATTTTGACTCTTGACATCTTTGCTCGTCTGACATTGATCGACATGTATTTTGTAGCTGCTCCTCTTCAGATTAGTCGATGTTTACCTCAGGTTTTGCACGTGCAGAGGATAATTAAAGATGTTTCTCCGCCTGTCAGTTCTGAATGCCTAAGCTAAGTTTAATCGATTAGACAGAAAATTAATTTCCAATTATTTTTAACATCACTGCCCCTCGAAAGTTGCGGATTCGAATCGTCAGTCGTAGACCTCTCAGTGGACTGAGATTGCTTCAAGTTGTCATTCATTCGTTTTCATTCTGTCGGGGGTCGTGGAAGGGCTGGCACCTAGAGACAGACAACATTCACACTCACATTTACACCTACGGCCAATTAAGAGTCACCAATTAACCTGCATGTCTTTGGACTGTGGGAGGAAGCCGGAGTACCAAGAGAAAACCCACACTGACACTGGGACCAGGGACCTGACAAAACCTCAGTCAACTGAGGGATCTCTGCCCAATCATCCTAATTCTAATTTTCTTTGTTTTATGAGATAGTACGTTGATCATGTTTGGGTTATGGACTGCTGGTCAGGAAACACAAGTACTTTGAAGACACTGGCTTTAGAAAGATTGCCATTGTTCACCAATTTCTCACATGGTCTAGATCAAAAATGGTAATGGACTGTACTTGTATAGTGCCTTTCTAGTCTTCTGACCACTTAAAGTGCTTTTACACTACATGTCACATTCACCTGTTCACACACATTCACACACTGGTGGCTAAGGCTACCATAGATGGTGCCACCTGCTACTCAGTAACCATTCACACACACTCACACACCAGTGGAACTGCCATAGGGAGCAATCTGGGGTTCAGGATACTGCCCAAGGATACTTTATCTTGCCCAAGGATACTTTAACATGCAGACTGGAGGAGCCTGGAATTGAACCACTGATCTTCCGATAAGTGGACGACCTGCTCTACCTCTAAGCCACAGCCGCCTCAATTATGAAAAATGAATCAATTAATCAAGAAAATAATTGGCAGATTAATCGACAGTGAAAATAATTATTAGCTGCAGCCCCACTGTGCACATAATTTGTTTTGGTTTAGAATAACAGTGTACACAGTGTATCGTCAATGTGGTCATACAACAATCAGACTGAACGGATAAATGCCGTCACCTGAACTTGCTAAAAGATTTGTCAAAGGACGTGGTGTTAAATATCGTACGTGTTGTAATAATGACTGCTCTTTTTCTCACGTGGACACTGCACTAGTCATTATTAAGATAGTCTTCAGGTATGGCACAGGTGACATTTGCATAGGAACTCAGTAGATTTTGTCCTTGCCTTGCCTGTGCACTTTTGCACTGCAGTGTTCTGTCAATACATGGTGTATATTTTTGTTGTTGTGTCTGCTGTTTGCCATTAATAACTGCAGCAGGCAGCCAGACTGAGAGGCTTGAGATATTCCCCCAACATCTCCAGGCGCTCTGTGCAGCTCAGGCACCACCTGCCACCAAGATAGAGAGGACACATGTTACCTGGAATAACATGGCTGATGTGTGATATGGCTGTGCAGACTGACAGCACAGTCCAATGATCCTATCATATCCATGTGTGGTGCTGTGTGTATAGGGTGTGTGTTGGTATTTGAATGATTGACACACTCGGTTTTTATCTCTTTCGGATAATCCTGTAAGAAGTGTAAAATTTTAATTGATGTGACACACCTTCGTTTCTGTGTTGTCAGGAGAGAATGCAAGGATTTGTGGCTCAGTTTCACAAACAGGACGCAGTTTCAGTTCATGAGGAAATGTGGGTCCAAACAGACCCAAGTCAGGAGTCTGAGTCTGTGCATTGTAATTCAAAAGTCGGACACACCTTATATTTACATATTTGTCACCTCGAGTGTGCATTTTTGCAGGAGTCAGCATCAAACTCTTGCTTCCTGTGTGCACCATTTTTCTCTCTGCTCTTTTTTTGTCTGAATACAAGTCAAACTGGCTGAGCTGCTGGACTGTGAAGCGTCGTGTCTGGGCCAAGTTGCATCTGAAGCCCAATGCGTCCGCCTAAATGCAGCGACACGTCACCTTTCTGAAGTGCCCCATCCGGTCTGAGGCCTCCTGTGTGTAGTAGTTTATCTGCTTCTCCGAGCATGAGGACAGTTTAAGACATCAATCTGGGCTTGAATTTGTATTCCAACAATGATCTCTCAGACAGCACACTCAACAACAGAGGGACTGGATCTATTAGTTTGCCAAATCATATTCTGTTCAAGCGAAGGCTTTATGAATAATTGATGGTAAATATTTGAATCTCTGCTGGGTGATTTTGTGTCTCCTCAGCAGCCTTGCACAAAATATTCCCCCAAATTCAGCAATAATGACAAACATGATAAACAGTTGCTGTAGGTTTAGTTGTTTGGTTAACAAAAACGTTTCTCTCAGGCCGCACATCATGCTGGAGCTGGACAGTAAAATGCTCGTTTCCTCGGCCCGCCTTTCCCTCCGGGTATTCCTGTGAGACTGAAACAATTTCTCTTCCAACTGGCAACGAAGTTGTTACATCTCTCAAAAGTTGTTTTTCTCGAGATTGTCCTCTGTAAGCTGGAGAGTGAAGAAGATATGTTTACAGTACTGAATCCATTTCTCTCAGGCTCAATTTCAGTTTCGAAACTTTTTTGTTCAGTGTTGACATCCTTTTTCTGATGGCTGAAGATACTTTTAAAAAGTGTTTTGCAGTCATGTCTCTGAACTCAGTGGATTCACTTTAGAGTTCAGCGCAGTGGCTCGAGCTATAAATGGCTGGAACCGCTCATTTTCTCATTTCCCCAGGCCTCTTGGACAGGTGACTCTGGGTGGCTCAGTCCTGCTGCAAACTTGCCATTTCTCTTGCTCCTGTTTTTTCTTTCCCAATCCTTAGACTTTTATGTCAAGAATCACCCTTTTGAACATATACATTTCAGTAAGCTAACCCTTCAGTCAGTCACTAAGCCAAATGAGCTGATTATTTTGTAATTGCAGCTGAAATCCCTGCTCTCTGTGGCTGCATCCTCAGGTCCTGCTCTGGTGGGTGTAGTCAGGAAAGACTGGGCCTCTCAAAACAGCATCGCCCTCTCCTGGTCAGAAGTGGAAAAGCTGCCCTCAGACATAGTGGACTATGAAGTCAAATACTTTGAGAAGGTAAAGACTTTTATCACACTAAATGAGATCATTTGATATTTAAGTTTATACACCATATGTGTTCATTGCTTAGCTTTGGCTGTTTTGTGTTACATTTATCTTAGCACTGAAACACATCACAAGTGATCACACACACACACAGAACAGTCACTGCTCACAGAACAATGTGCATTGTTGGCATACAGAAACCCAAATGTAAGTGCAGAGCATCCATAATGTATTGCTATCTCCACTTTGCTCACCATCTGCTCAGATAGTTAATAGGATGAAAATGATGTGTTTTGTTCAAACGTTGCTGTGATAATGGGTTTATGCAAACACATGTTTGTCTGTCCTGCCAAAACTTGCTTTTGTTTATCGTCTCTGGCAATCTGTTTCTGCATTTCTTTGTTGTTTTTTTTTTAGGAGCAAGAGCAGCTGAGCTACTCATCAACGCGAACCAAATCCCCCAGCGTGGTGGTAACGGGCCTCAGACCCTCCACTGTCTATGTCTTCCACGTGCGCGCTCGCACTGCTGCTGGCTACACAGCGTACAGCCCCAACTTTGAGTTTGCTACTGCAGCTGAGGGTACGACTGTAGTCTGTACTGTGCCTTTCATTTGTCTTTATACTGCCTTTGTTTCAGCGAGGAACAGATCTGATATTCAGTCATGCAGTCAGTTAGATTTGTGTTTAAAGCCCAATTGATATGTAGTTTTGCTTTAAAACAATGCACAGGAGAAGAAAGGAGTTTTAAATCCAGCGATGTGAAGTCATCGGTGTTGATCAACAACCTTATAAAATCCCCGGAGACATTTTATGGTCATTCTTTGCTATGGATCAGTGAAACTCATCAGTGCCTCTTCAGGCATGAGCCATTTATTTAAATGTTTATAAGCTCTGTAAGTTCCTGATGCACACACACACACACACACACACACACACACACACACACACAGCACGCTCTGCTGATTCTAATCCTGAAATATGCAAGAATGCACATCCTCCTACAAGATACACACTTAAGGTGATGAATATGTAGATGTCCACCTTCATATTCTCATGCGCCCATATGCCAGTGCATATGACACAAGTCCATTTATATACTCGGATTGTGCTTCTACAGATGTGCCGTCTTTTCTCTCACCTTATTCAACCCATACTCTCACAGAATGTAGTGATCTAGACTTTGTTTATGTATCTAGACTGTTTTCTTATACACGGTGTTCACATATGGTTCTCGAAGTGCTTTTTGAGGGGGGAAAAAAGGTCCTGGAATTCCTTGAAAAGTGCTCCCTTTCTAACAACGTACTTAAAAGTCCTTGAAATGAACCACACAATTCTGTCTTTGATTTCGACCAAAGTTTGTTCATTAATATCAAATTGCTCAGCATCAGAAATTGCTCCGTTTTTTCCTCCATTGCCCAGGGCATGCTCTCCATCTTCTTTCCTCCTGGCCTTTTTGATGACCCACGTAACACTGTAGTTTATTTCTACTTTGCTCCGCTCTTAAAACCCCAGCAAAAGCAGTAGGCTTATGTTGTCATTACAAAACCTGACATGACTTAACTTAATAAGCCAGATTTTGATTTGTTTTCCAACCTCTTTAGCTGTGCTCTAATATTATAGCTCCATCAAACACTGAAATTGAAACTTAAGTTCAAGTTGCCATTGTTTCTCTCTTGACAATTTTGTCTAACATCATGCAAGCACAATGGGGTCTCCTCCCCTCTTGCATGTGCAGGCAGTCAGTAGGTGTGGAGCAGGCAGGAGAACACCCATCGTGGAGTTCTGTTGTAGAGTGTTTGTATGGTTGCATTGACACTCCTGCTCTGAAACTTTCTCTGGACTGAAACTTTTCATGATGTATTATAGTGTAGTATAAGCAGCACCATAGCTTGTGCCATTCAGATGTGTTATTGAGGATTTTTTCACAGTTGATTGACATTGATCACATCATTTATTTATAGTTCAATGGTGTTCATTATGTCTTTAGTTTCTGATAATGACTTTAGTTGTTCTTTTATCTCAGACATGTGTTAGGATGTTACATACCTTGACATGTTTCGGCGGAAACTTATGCCTTCCTCAGAAGTGTCACTTGGTGGTGTTTGTCAAAACTGACAGGATGGTCACTGTCACGTCTCCCTAATATCGGCTGATTGACAGACCAGCTGATAAAGACACGTCACAACCAACACCAAGTGACACTTTTGCGGAAGGCGGAAGTTTCCACCGAAACATGTCAAGGTATGTAACATCCTAACACATGTCTGAGATAAAAGACTAAAAAACTAAAGTCATTATCATTTATTTACAGTATGTTTTATAAGAAAAACATTTAAAAACGAAATAGTTGCTTTGAGTCAAGTCCCTGTAAATTAAAAAATAGTGCTAAAAAAAGTACCTGAAAGTCACTGAATTTCTTGATGAACCCTGTATAAAATTTCATTTTATACCAACCATTGGAGAAGTCCACCAATATTGAAAAGTTATCCACAGTTAAATGTAAAAATAATGTCTCTTTGGATTACTGAATAAATGTATTCACTTTAACAGATGTCACTGAGATGTCAGTCCATTAAGAAATATTTCTGACCTCTGTCCGCTCCTGTTTGTCAGGTTTTTGTCAGAAATAGAGAGATACACCGGTAAAAATAATGGTAATATTTGCCAGACACAACAATGCACAATTAGTAAAGTTTACCAGTACCATCTCATGTTCAGTTTTATCCCAATTAGCAAAGCAATTTGTCACTAAGTTGAGTTATAAGGACCTTTTTTATCAAAATGTTCTTCTTAAGATTATTTTGCCTATGAAAACAAAACCATTTCATTGTTTGCTCACTGGTAATGTTCAGAATACTTTAAATTGCTTTTAGTTTGATATGTAGGAGCTGCATAGAAGCAAAATTACTTTCCACATACCAGTGGAAAAGGACAAGAAGTCGTGGTTTTGAATAGATTATGTGCAACAGTGAAATTTCTCAGAGAACATGATGAACTGCTTGTGTGTCTCGGTCTGTTTATTTTCTGGATTATCACAGTAGAGTCTGATTTAGGCCCTGAGTTCAGAACAAAGCAGAGCAATTACAAGAATTTTAATCAGCTTTTATACGATCGATATGATTAATGCTGTTGTATTGTTCATAGGAATGTTTAAGACTGGAAACCTGAGTGATACATAAGGGATTTTATGAATGAAATGGATGCCTTCTATGGTGATACATATGGACAAAGTTGTAATTTAGCTACACAGAAACTGAATATCATTTTTATTCCACTTATTATGCTCAGTAAATTGTGACAGCGTCGTATCACCAGGCAGTGTGTCACTTCTCTATTTGAACTCTGGTGGTATGAACAGGTACTGACTGCTCTGGCTTTGCTTTGCTCTCACTTTCCTCAGATCCTGATATCGCTGACCAGGGTCAAGTTCTTGTGGTTGTCACAGCGTCTGTAGGAGGCTTCTCCCTGCTGGTCATCCTTACCCTCTTCCTCCTCATCACTGGACGGTAAGACACCCACTGCTTCTCCTTGGTGCCGGCTTATCGTTAACACCACACACACAGACACAGACACACACACACACACACACACACACACCTCTGTGCTTCTCCTCTCATATTCTCCAGAGAGACGTTACAACCAGAAGTCTGTTAATGGACTCTCTTTTTGCCACCAAGCAGACACTTTTATTTTCCAAATGGCTGAACCAATTTTCTGCCTAATTACTCAGCATGTAATGCATGTACCAGAAGTTTGCTCCATTCCATTAACTTCCACAGGTTAGCTTAGACTGTTGTCTCCAGTCCGCCCCTGGTTCACAGAGTTTTACCATTAGTGGCGCTTATTAATAAACAATGAAAAATGGCCCAGAATGTGAAGGTAATTCGTCTGGATTTTTACCTGATTATTATACAAGCTAACGTGATAATCTTTGATCACACAGTCTGCAAATGTCATACACTGAAAAAATCTGAGCTCAGGAAGGGGAACAATGTGTCTCACTTTACAGAGAAGCCTAGATTCAGGTACTTCCCAGACTACACAGTCGGGCCTCGTGCAAGAACATTTTGTCCCCCATGTCTTTTTTTTTCTGCAAGTTGCTCATACAAGTGTTCAAAGTCAGATTCACAAAACTTTCAACTGCACAAACTTGCCGTAATTTGCTAGTTTCAACTTAACAAAAACCCCTCGTTAACAACCAAGTGCACATTTGTAAGATATGATCATTTGCATAATCACAGCCTCTAAGCTGCTTTATGAGGCTGCTGCGCTCAATTTGTGAAAAAGTTTCATTAACAAAAATGTTAACCAGTCATATTTAAACTCAGATTAAGGCAAACAAGTGTTTTTTTTCCCTTTATGGAAGAAAGTAGATCTGCACATCTTTTGCAGGACATGAAACTAAAATTCAAAGTATGAGAAAATTGATGAATGCGACAAAATCTCTGAAATCACTTGGTGTCTCTTAAGAACTGTTCATACAAGTGGTTTTTGCATGAGATCTTAGAAGATACAGTTTCCAAACATGTCCCTTTAAGATGTTTGTGTAGTCCACTTTGCAACATATATTAAATATGTCAGAAATTCTGCCAGTGTATTTTAAGATTAGGCCTTTTTTATACTGCAGTTTGAATTCTACCAACCCAATCCTCATTTTGAACTGAAATATACTTGTATATCATTGGGGACAATATTACTGTATACACGAGCCAACATCACATCTAACCTGATATCTGTCAGAAGCCTGCTGCTGCCCGTCCATTAATTTAAGTGGATAATCCTCATATATTGTTTAGCCTCCTCAGGTGCCAATAATGGGAGCCATAGGAATACAAAAGGATTAAAGTATGTGAATAACAGTACGTGCTTTGTCTCGTATTTCTCATTGACCCAGGTTCAACTGAGTCGAAATAAGGTGTTTTTTTTCCTTAAAAGCAGCTTATAAACTTTGATTTCTTATGTTCAACACTTTATTTGGTTTTTAAACAGACATAACAACCTTCAACCTCTCTCTGACAGACAGCGGTTTGTCGGAGCTAGATCAAATGAATGATTCATAATTGATATATTATCTGAAGCTTCATTTTTATACAAGTAATATTCATACTGATTTAGATAAACAACTGGATTGTATCTCCCATCCTTGCTGAGCAACAGTTTTGTGTGCAAGGACATGAAGTCTGGCAAGGGCCAGGGAAGAAACCAGCCTCCTGAACCACCTCCTGAGCCACATCTGCCCCTAAAAAATAAATTATTATTATTATTATTATTAGTATATATTTTTTAAAGAGAGAATTATAATGTCAGCCTGAAGGTCCAGGGCCATAGCAATGTGGAGCTTATTCAGCGTCTGACTGCGAATAATAAATTGCAAATAAAAGGGCTGCTATAACTGAATGTGAAAGGTTTTAAGGGCTTTTAATATGTGTTCCATTTCAGGCAATATCTACCCACCTCATTTTTAATCCCTAAAAGACAATTTCTCATAAGCTGCGAAAATTTCAAGCTGAGAGAACTATACATGTGCTGGAGGTGAATCAACAGATTTCCACTCTTTAACAATGATCTCCATACCCAACATAATTGCTGAGTGAATCCAGTCGGCTGGAGGCGTAGAGAGGTTGCTTAGCAGCGACGGAGCCCTCTGAATATATACAGTAGATGAGATGTGTAAGGAATATATTGGCGCTTATAAACTATTTTCATACAAATAAACTCTTCTAAAACTCAGAACTTAAAAAGTATTAGAGCATTATGATTACATTTTCAAAGGACAACCTTCTTCTGTGTGGTTCATACACAGAGGATGCAAATTGTTCTTCTTGCTGAATGCTAGAGTTTGATTGTTACTTTTGTCCTGGCTCCCCCTCTCTATGGAGACCGAACCTTGAAAGCCTTGAATGTGTGGGACTGTGAATAGGATAAAAGCTGGGAAATAGAAGAAAATATAAAAAAATGACATAGAAGGCAAGAAGAAAAATTGCACTAAAAGAATGGGTTATAGAAAAGAGTAAAATGGCTGCCTGTATTTTCCACCAGAGACATCTTTGCAAACCAAAAAAGACTGGTGATGTGGCAGCAGTTTTCTGCTGTCAGAACAAATGTTCACTTCTCCCCTCTTTCCCATCAGGGCAGTAAATCTGTTAGATGTCATACTTGTCTTCTGCTGATAATGTCAACTAAGTCACTGTGTTGAGCACAAAACACTGAGAGGGTTGTTAGCAAAAAGAGAGACAAGGCGGCGAGGAACAAGACAGGGGATGTGCAGGGGTGTTTTAAGTGTTGATGAAGGTTATTCTCTCTCTTTGACTGGTTCACCTGCACAGGTGTCAAGGGTACATAAAAGCAAGGATGAAGTCAGAGGAGAAGAGGAGGACTCGCTTTCACAGTGGCCACGGTATTGTGTACAATGTCTTTTATTGTATGTGTGTGTGTGTGTTTGTTTTAAAATTGCTTTGCTGGCGAGCATGCATTCTCCAACAGACTGCATGCTCCAACTCCCAGGGCTTTCGTTTTGACACAAGCTGTACAAATGGTCACAGTTTGCCTCCGAGTTGCAATTTTTTTATAATGCAGTTTTTATCATGATCCCCCACTCACAGTATCTCATACACCCATTATTGGATTGTGACAAAAGTTGGGTAACCGCTGTTCCGTTGTAGGAATTACAGGATTGACCCAAGTGCGGTGTGACAATTACAGATAAAAACAGAGTTATTGATTGGCCCCGCAGGGGAGGCGTATCATTCTTGGGGAACAAAATGGTGTCCTGTTATTTACTTAGACAGTTCAGTGAGAGCTCTTGTAGGATTCGATCCGAGGCCTGCAGGGACACGAGTGTGACTCCTGAGATAAATCCAACCATTCTATCATCTGCAGGCCTGATTTGGGGATTTGCAATTGATCCAAGAAGAAAACAAGGCACTGTGAATAAAAAATACTGTAACATGCTGATGTACCAGTGCCTTTGCAGAGAAACGGACACGAGGCTGAGTGCAGTTTTACAGTTTGTGCTTGTCTTCGTAAGTTCTCCTTTTCCTCCAGAGTGCAGGAAGTTGGATGTACTTTTGCAGAATTATCTAGTCATACTTTATTATTTTAATTCTGCATATCATGGCATAGTTTTACTTGCAGCACATGACAAAAACTGATAACAGTGTTGCCTACACAATATGCATTTATGAGCCTCTTCTTCAAATATTATGGAAATCAGTTGACTACTAATAATCCTCACCTCCCACAGTCATTCCTTGTTGTCTGTTCTTTGCTGTTGTGTGCTGTGGAGGCATCACCCAGGCAGGGGATGCCAGCAGGCTCAACAAACTCTAAGAAAAGGCTTGTTCTATTATAGAGCTGAGCTTAGACACCCTGGAGACAGAGGTAGAGTGTAGACTCCAAACTGGAATCTATCTCAGACGAAGCCTTCAACCCTCCACAATATGAGCTGACACAGCTATAAAGTACATTTAGTCCCCTGCTCATCTGCTCGAGGTGTACCAGGGGCTGCTTCAACTTATCATTTGTGCCAGTCATCATGCACAGTGCTCACTGCAGTAACGTCCCCAGCCTCAGCCAGTGAGGAGGATGCTGAAGCCTAGGCTGCCTGCAATGTCTTTATACGCTGCTCTGGGGCATTTTCCGAGCTCTTTCTTTCCTTTTTTTCCCCGTTTTTCTCCATCCCTTGACGAAATAACAGAAAAACCTTACAGTATAATGGAAGCAAATACACCATTATTTATGGCCTCGTACAGTCGAAACAAGAATCAACTTCACTTGCACATTCTCAACAGAAATTACTTTATATGCTTCAGTACATCAGAATTTACCGCAGGGCTGTAGTCCAAAGATAACGTCTTAATGCAGGCAAAATGTGGGAATGAAAGATTTATTCTGCATTTTGAATAAATTAGGAAAATGAGGACAATGTGTTTCACAAAACCCACACAAAAAAGTGGATAGGATAATGGGTAAGGGTGTAAAACATGTTGTAGAGTAAAATGCAAGACTTTATTGTCTACATAAATTAAGGTCGTGTTTAAGAAAGGTATTTTAAAGTGTGGTGAGGGAACCTGTGGTTTTAAACTGCCAACACACTGAGGGGGTTTCACTAAATACATTATAATCAAGCTCTATAGTGCTTGATTGCATCATGTTGTAATGTCCAAAGGGATGCACAAATAATCTGCTCTGTTACCAACCAGCTCTTAGGCTGCAACAATGACGGGAGACTAGACGAGTGTGCAAATAGTTAAAAGCTTGTTTATTCACAAAATAACGATAAACAACCAATGGCGTGAAAGTCAGTAATCAGTCATGTCTGCATTTATGGGTGTGTAGAAATGTGTAGAAACCCAAAAGAACAGCAGCTGTGCCATGAGGGAAGAGGGATAGGGATTTTATGTTGTGACAACGCTGTTGTTAACATGTGGTTGGGTTTAGGCACAAAAACCACTTCAATCAGGAGAGACAGAAGAATGAAGAGTACAGATTAACATCTGAGCAGCAAGATAAATCCCCCCATGGAGTCCAGACACTGGTGGTGGTGGTGGTGGCTGCTGACTGCTGAGGCAGATGAGGCTGATGAATCCATAAAGACTAGGTGGTGATGGGGAGGTGGGGGACATGCACAACTACAGCAAGAAAGAACTATGGCGGAGGAAGTACCATATTTAAAATGAGGAGCAGTAAGATGATAGGCTGACAGAGAAGGTGTGTCGCTGTGCTATTGGTTGATTGTGAATCAGCTGATGACTCAGTTGACCTACCCAGACAATGACATTTAGAGATAGTGAGTGAGCAAGTGTGCAAGGAGCAAATGGCAGAATGAGAAAGAAAACTTAGCCTGAAAAATAAAAGTATTGTCGTCCTGACTGAACTTTCATTAGAGCGTAATTTAGTTAGAGTTGGGAAAACTTCATATTTTAGCTTTAAGTACACAATTTTGTTGCAACAAGCACAGTTAAAAATGTCCCAATGTGTCATTAAAAATAACCATTTGTTTTTTGTTGGTCTCCAAAGTGGTCTGCTGCCTTCCGTTTGTTGGCAGCCATCTCACCTAAGTGTCTCGCCATCCACCATCCTCTCCTCCTCCTCATAGGAAACTCAGCTCCTATATCCATGTAAACAGAACTACATCATTTTAGAAATGCTGATATGATGCATTCGAAACATACAGGTATATCATATCAGTGGTTTGCAGAAACGTAAAATGCCAACATTTTGTTCTGGGCTGAAACCTGTAAGCGTTCCCCATGGGAAGCTCTGCAGATCGTCAGTGTGTTTGAGATGTGAATCAGTGTCATAATAATCCTGTGTCTGTATTCAGCCTTTTGCTTTTATCTTGCCCCAAGTGTATATCTGCAATGCAACTGTCTGGGGGTTGTCAAAGTGTCATGTTCCAATACAATATGTAAAATACTGTATTTGTAACTTTTCTTTTCACTTCCAGTCCCATTCTCCGGGATAAAGACCTATGTGGATCCAGACACATATGAAGACCCTGCTCAGGCTGTGGAGGAATTCACCAAAGAGATAGACCCCTCATACATATGCATCGAGAGGGTGATTGGTGCAGGTAAAATGGGCACACACGCAAGCATTTACTCACACTGCATACTATACATTTGTTTCCTGTATTGACAACAGCACAGGTGTCATTTCTTTGCAGAAAAAGAAAGAAAATCTTAGAATACCTGACAGGTCACCAGATAGAAGAGGCTATTTAGTGTGTGCCATTATCTCAATATGGGTATTATTTCTTAAATCCCCAAATAGGATTACTCAGGCACATTGTAAAAATGTCCAACTGATGGTTTCCAAGCACCTGTGATAAATGGTCACATTTTATGTTGAGTAACATTTTTATTTTATAAGAAATGTTAAACCTCATAAAGTTGGAGTTAAAATTCTTTACAGCCACTCTTAGCAAGCTGATTTTAAAGTAATTTATAGTATTGTACCTTAGGGAAGCAAAGCCAGTGCTGCTGACTATGAATAATAATGTTCGATGGCTCATTAAATTGAACAGATTGTGTCTGCTGTTTAGCCCATGAGTAATTATGAAGGTGCCTCCTATTTGTCTTGTTTCTGTAACATGGGCTCCATCTGGTGGAGGCAGGAAGTATTTAGAGATGTTAAAACAGCAAGGCAGCTGCAGTATATTGTGTGTGTATCCACATTTTTCTCATGTTTACCACAAAAAAATGGTGACTGCAATAATCAGTGTAACACCAGAGATTCAGTATAAGTATAAGTAAGTATAAAATATGTTCTAGCAAGTCCACGAAGTCCTTACACCAGCTCTCCATGCTAAAAAACTTTGGTTTGCATTATTTCCAATTCATTATGCTGATTTGCTTAGTTACTGGAAGGTTTAATATCTATATTAACCCTTTTGAAACCTAAGCAAATTGGCTTAATTAATATAAAAACATGGGAAGAAGGCAATGAGCAACAAAAAGAAGAAATTACCAAAAAAAAAGGAGAAAATTTAAAAACAAGGAAATTAGCTATAAAAAAAGGGGGAAGAAAGAAATTTTGGAAAGAGTGCCTAAAAATGATAATTATTTAGTAACACAGTTTTATAATGTAATAATAATAATAATAATAGCAATAATATTTCATAAATATATTTTTCCCTTGCTTTTTTTCTTTTTCCCAAGTTTTTTAAAACAATTTTCTAAATGTATTTTTAATTTTATTTCATTTTATTTCATTTATTTATTTATTTTTATTTTTTATTTTTTTTACTTATTCATTTAGCAATTTGTGGGACATTTCTTACCAAGTTGCTCATTGCCTTTTTTCCCATGTTTTTGAACAAAATCACACCAAGTTGCTCAATCTTCAAAGGTTTGAATACTTGCGAAAGGTGTCTGAAAGCAGCACAAGAAAAGTGATGTTGCTCCAGGTTTCAAAGGGGTAAAGAAACATGGCACATTTTCAGTAATAGCTTAACAATGCTGCTAAACAAGAGGACAGTGCCAAAGCAACTGCCTCACAACCATGTCAGCACAATTTGGATAATGTGTGATCCATTTTCTTCAGTTTGCAGGGTGTACTTCAAGCCCTGTATTTTATCTTTATTTTCAAAAATCCTTAGCTGACATATTTTTTGATATTTTAGTGCTATTTTTGAGGGCTGTGTTTGAGTATACCCATGTCACTTTCCCATTGTTATTCAGTTTGAAAGTTCTCGTCAAAAGTAGCAGAACAAAACAAACTATACATTGGCGAGTGTGTGCTTCTCCTGCCAACACCCTTTTAAGTGTTGTGTTGTTTTGACAGGTGAATTCGGAGAAGTCTGTAGCGGTCGGTTGCGCATACCTGGACGGATGGACATCGCTGTAGCAATAAAGACACTTAAAGGGGGCTATATGGAGCAACAGAGGCGAGACTTTTTGCGTGAGGCTTCAATCATGGGACAGTTTGACAACCCCAACATCATCAGACTGGAGGGAGTGGTCACCAGAAGTAAGCTCACGTATTTGTGTATCTGTGGTGTTCGTCTCTTCAGCATCACTTCACAGCAATCTTTACTTTAGTTTCATCTCTCTATTCATCACTAAAATCCTGTCTTTTACCTTCTCCTCAGGCCGACCAGTAATGATAGTCGTTGAGTACATGGAAAATGGAGCGCTTGATTCTTTTCTCCGGGTGAGAGGAAAACATGTTCACAGATGTACACCTGTTTCCTGAGACTGTTGTCCTCCATATATCATATTTGTCCTTTCTTCCTCTCGCTTTCTCACAACATCTCCAGACACGTGACGGACAGTTCACAGTGCTCCAGCTGGTCGGCATGCTGCGCGGCATCGCAGTAGGCATGACCTATCTTTCAGACATGGGTTATGTTCACAGAGACCTTGCCGCTCGCAACATCTTGGTGGATGAAAACTTGGTGTGTAAGGTGTCTGATTTTGGCATGTCCAGAGTCCTTGAGGACGACACTGAGGCAGCCTACACTGCTACAGTGAGTGTGGGTCCAGCAGTTAGTGCAGGCATATTACAATCTGACAGTTATTGCAGATAGAAATGATGAATATCTCCCTAACAGGCTTATTCTGTTATTGTTTTGTGCCAGGGAGGAAAGATACCGATACGGTGGACGGCACCAGAGGCTATCGCTTATGGAAAATTTTCCACAGTTAGTGATGTGTGGAGCTATGGCATTGTTATGTGGGAAGTGATGTCATATGGTGAGAGGCCCTACTGGGAGATGTCCAATCAAGATGTAAGCTGCTGATCACATTAAAACTCCATAATCACTGAAGCCCAGTGCAGATCAGAGATTTGGGCCAGATGAAAGTGTTTGCAGAAAAAAGTTGGAGCAGTATAAACTGACTGCTCTCAGCTCGACTGAAGCTGCTGATGGTGTCACCTGGGGCTCAGCTTGTCAAGTTGCCAGTGGCTGGTTTTAAAAAGTACTGCATGTCATCTGTTTCAATAGCCACTCAGCTGAGCAATCACACAAACATATTCAGTAACACTTTACTCGAAGGTATCTACATGAGAGTGACATGACACTGTCATAACTATGACATGACACGGTCATGAACCTGTCATGAACATTATGTACAAGTCATAAACATGACATTACCAGAAGATGTCTTTGTCATAACAACTTGACATTAACAAGAAATGCACCTCTTTTTGTGTTGATGACAAGTTGACATAATGTTTATTATTGTTATGACAAAGACATCTTCTGGTAATGTCATGTTTATGACTTGTACATAATGTTCATGACATTATCCTGGTTAATGTCAAGTTGTCATTATAAGGACATCCCAAACAAATTTAATGTCAACTTGTTATGACAAAGACAACTTCTGGTAATGTCACTTTAATTAATGTCAATTTGTCATAATCAAGACAACCCAAACAATGTCAACTTGTCATTACAAAAACCGAATGACACGTAATGACAGCAGTCATAAACGTTTATGACATGTACATAATGTTCATGACAGGTTCATGACAGTGTCATGTCATAGTTATGACAGTGTCATGTCATCCTTATGTAGATACCTTCAAGTTAAGTATTACCACATATTCATAGACAGATTAATCAGTGCTGGTTATTTAAATCATTGTGGCCTAGTATTATGAGTCCATCTGATGCTCAGGTCGTTTTGTTTTTGCCATTTCATCACTACTAAAACTGCAACTGCAGCCAGTATCTCACTATCACTATCCTCATTCATATTTTAAGAAGCTACAAATTATATTCAGCTACAAAATGAATGTAAAAGCTGTGAGTGAGAAAGGAAGTACATTGAGTTGTTGCTATGGAGACGATACACTGTCTCCTCTAGTTATATCAGTGTAACCTGGCAGGTGGTCTGAACGTTGCAGACTGGTGCCAAGAAAAGTAGCTGCAAGTATCAGTTTATCTCGTCATAAATCTTTGGTCTGAACTGGGCTTTAAACATAATCAACACAAATATCATTTTGCATTTGTATTCAACTTACTGATGTTCATCTCAGGTCATTTTATCAATTGAGGAAGGCTACCGTCTGCCAGCACCCATGGGCTGCCCTGTGACACTGCACCAGCTAATGCTGCACTGCTGGCAGAAGGAGTCCAACCAGCGCCCACGCTTCAACAATGTGCTCTCTTTCCTGGACAAACTCATAATTAATCCCAGTAGTCTGCTCACTCTGGTGAATGATGTGCAGAGGTAAGTATCAGTGGATACAGACACTTTGTGAAAGGTGTTGTTCACTGGTGGTTTTGCATGATTTTGGCCCATTTACTTTAAGTTGTTTAGACTTAACAACACTATTTAAAGCATAGTGCACTGTATAGGTTTATTGCTTTTCTACCCTCCAGGCAGCCATTCCTTTCAGTGTCAGGAGGGAATAATGATCATCTTGAACGGACTTAAAAACTTGCAGATACTGTGGGGAAACCACACACTGAATATTTATTCAGTTTGGCTTGAAAAAGAGTGTGTATATTTGGATCTCTCGTGCCTTAAAGAAATACTTTGCCCACAAAATGATAATTTGCATATCAGTGACTCACCCTGTGTTACCTTGAATTTGAGAGCTCCATGGTGAATGAAGAATCCAAAAATGAAGAAAGTTCTTAATGGTGAAGGAGCCTGTGTTTAACATCAGCAAAACTATATCGAAGTTTAGTTTACAAACTTTCACACAGTATAATCCAAGTCTCATTTATCCAGTCGCATGCTCAGTACTTCAGACGTAGACGTCTAGCCAAGAATCTTACAACAGCTGCAAGATCTCTCCGAGCATAGGGCTGTAATGGCATCAGGCTTGATAAGTGTCCCATTTGAAAATCGCAGCCCAGTAGTTATGCAGCGACGCACATGACCAAAACATATGTGCATACGTTGCAGGTGTGTGATGAAATTTTTCACAAGAAGGGCCAAATTTTTATACATTTTAAATAGTCTCGCTTTGGTCCAACAAGTGTGATGAACAGTTTGACATTGAATCAACCCATGTCTGGTGCAAACAGGTGAGGTATGTACACATTCGAGCTACTCAGAGATCTTCTCGCCCCAAATCCTCCTCCCAAAGAGCCTTCACAGAAATTAGAGAGGTGGAAGAAAAGGTTTGAATTTGATTGTGAATATATGAGTAGAGGGATATTTTGATATAGATTTATAGTTGTTAATCATGGCTCCGTTTGACTCCCACTCACCAAGAGTTTTCTCCTTTGTTGGATTCTCAGTTCAGCAGAGGCATGACCAAGCCAAAGTTTTCTTCATGAATTCAACATAACAATGGGTGAGAAACTGATTTTGTAGCTGAAGTATGTCTTTTAAAAGCAGGTAAATCCTAAGCGTTGGACACAACACCACAACAACAGGTAGAGATGTTAAAACTACCCCAGCTCAATAATAATGTAGCTTTGGAGGAGAAAAATCAGTAAAGCTGTAATATTGGCCGCTAATTCCTGCAAGTGTCTGCAAGTTAAATTGCATACCAGACCTCATACAGTGAACTAAAACCATTTTTCTAAGGCAGGTTTATGCACTGAAAGACGATTAGCAGTAACATAGCATCTATACCGATTGTCATCCTTAAACAATCTGCTAACTTTTCTCCATGTATTCTTTAACTTTCTGTTTGTCATCTCAGTTTCCCTGACTCCCCAGAGGACATGCCAGACTACCCTCTTTTCATCTCTATCGGCGACTGGCTCGACTCCATCAAAATGAGCCAGTATAAGAACAACTTCCTTGCAGCAGGATACACAACACTGGATTCTATTTCAACCATGAGCATAGAGTGAGTGAAGATTATACAGAGTGCAGCTACAGTATCAGACACTAAAAGGGAACAAAGTAGCATCGAAGGAACAGAAAAAGTAGTGAAACTGTAATGAAACTGATTTAACTATTAAGTTCTGGCAAGAAATGATCTGTGACTATATTACTACTACTGCAAGTATTACAGTATTACAGGGAAGTATTTTTTTATGTGACATTCACAGCTTTACTGCATGCTTGTCATGATTTATAAGTAGGTCTACAGTTCTTCTCAAACTATAACTTTAAAACTGTAACTCCTCTTCTCCCCTTCAGCGACATCAGGCGTATCGGGATCTGTTTGATTGGCCACCAGAGGAGAATCATAAGCAGCATACAGTCCCTTCGCCTGCAGCTCCACCACATCCAACAGAGTGGCTTTCAAGTGTGAGACCACGGAGCTGAGACAGACTGTGTGTACACACTGAGCCGGAAACAAACCAGACTTCCTTGGCATCGTCATCCAACTAATTGCACAAACACCAGACTGTTAGGTGTAGCAGGTACCACACGCTGCTCATGCGAGAGCGGTCCGCTGCTAGACACACGTGGTCTAGTTAACACACACACACACTCATCATCTTATGGATCATTATCAATACAGCCTCCACAACAACCAACCTCTGTCAGCGTTGGCCAAATGCGGTCTCTTTATTATCTCAGCAACTACTAGCATTCACTTGAATTTAGGACTTCTTTTCTCTAGTGTCTTTTCAAGTGTTCACCGATACCTCTTCTCTTTCCAAGTGACAATCCAATGGTTTCTATTGACTTTGAATGGTCTCAAGTCAGTTACCTCATGACCAGAGAAGATGCGGAGAGGATAGGAGGTATGGTAACGAATGGTACAGTATGTGATTTTAATAACAACCTTTCCTGCTGGTTAATAAAACAAATTCACCAGAGATAAAGATCGACAGAAAAGTAAATACAATCATGTTTTTTGAACTGAAGACCGCTGAATGTCAAAAGATTTTATAGAAATGTACGTTCTATCCTCATGATAATGCAGTATGTCTTGTACAAAAAGTCTTGTGAAAGTTGTATGTTTTATTCAGTATGTTTGTTCCTTAATAAACAACCCTATTTTAATACTTCGTTTTCTCTCAGACTTTAACCACCCAGGGCCTGAACATCAAAGCGCGCCGTTAATTACTCATGCTCATTAACACACACACACACACACACACACACACACACAGGCAGGTATCCATGGATGCATGTTCTCTCATCTCAAACACACATGCACAATAACAGTGTCCTCTTAATTGTCACTCGAGAGACTGACACGTTTTCTGGACATGAAGAATCGTCAGGTGAGTTTGTCAAACAGGTCCTTATGGTAGGTTCAAGATTCAAGGTATACACACTGAAAGAGACAAAGACAAGGGCAAAATATGTAGCACACACTTTTTGTTCACAATAAAGCTTTTATTACTGAGGCGTATGTTTTTCATCTTATTTTCTAGATTTTACCAGTGTTGAGGAAAATACATTAAATCTTTCATTTATTAAGCTACAAGCTACTTCACAATGAAAATAAGTTAAACTTTGCAATTGCAGACATCTTGGTTGCAAACCAGAGGTGATTTTAGTCAAACAGCTGGTGACTGTCATTTAATGACAACTATGGCCAATTAGCTGTGGTGTTGTGTCACTATGTAGGGCAAAAAACGGCATGAAAATATAATAAATAGGTAGTCCGTAAATAACTTCATAAACTACTTGACCCAAAGTTAACAAATAAACAAGCTACTGACATTTGAATGTAGTAATTAAAATGTAATTAAACCCATAATTGAACTACATGTAGTTAACAACTCCCCAACACTGTATTTTTCCATAATTATCCATAAAAATTGCATAAAGTAACTTACAAATGCAGTTGCAGGGATACAACTCAAACAGGAAAAAGAAAAAACTGAGAAAACAGGTAAATAAAAAGCTTAATTTTTGAAAAAGGTAAAGTTGCATTACACTCAACATAAACTCTCTGCTTGACCATTCTCTTAAGGTGTGCTGCAATGATCCTCAACATGCAGTTGCGGGCAAAATTCAGCCTGCAATCTGATGAGACAAATGTGTTAAAGCAAATGAGAAAAACTGAAAATCATTACAGTCACATTTCTTTTGCAGGGCTGCAGTAGCAGGAAGAAGGCAGCCTTGTTTGTCCTGCAGAGGGCAGCCTTGAGTCAGCACACTGGTCTCCCAGCAACACAGTGTAAATATCTCGGTGTTTCCTCTGTTGGCTAGAGAGCATGAGAGAGTAGAGGAGAAATGAATGAAACACTGCCTTGACCCTGGTTATTTAATGAGCTAGTTTAAGGGAGCATTAGTGCATCCTGGAGGCAAGACCCTACGACAATACTACAGGTAAAATCCAGCTCTATAAAACAGTTTGGGCGAGAACAACATAAGCTAACGTTAGCGATATCGTCACTAGCTAAAATTAGCTTTAACTGTGAAGCTATAACGTTACGCTAGCTAAGTTAGCTTTCAAACAGCTTTATTCATGCTGTCTTACTAATGTAGCTATGTTGTAAACATAGATATAATGTGCTGTAGAGGAGTTGTCTAACGTTAGATACAGCCCATTTAGACCCAGCAAGCTGAAGTAATTAACCTAGCGGCTAGACGTTAGCTAAGGCTAGCTAGCACCAGTGACAACAAGAGATTAACTAAATAGCTGTTAGCGAATGTTAATTACGTTAGAACCTGGTTAGAGCCCACTAAGCACGTTAGCTTAAGCTAACGCTTACCGAATAAAAGTCGTCGTGTTTATAGCTGCAATGAGACATAGCTCTGTAGCTAATAAACACGAGTGTCTTCTCTCAGCGTTGACATTAATTAAGTTTATATGCCTTACCAGGAGAGGGTGGATGTGCTAATTCACTATGCTAAATGGTCCTGGAAAACATAAATCAGTTAAACGCTACGCATTGAGTAGGGTGTAAAAGTCCATTTATTGATGATTGCACTCCAAGTTTGCCTCAAAGCAGCAGAAATAATACTGAATAATGTGTATTTTTTGCAGATCCCCTGATCAGTACTTGTGCTCATCCTGCACAAAACAGTCCAGCTCTCATTCAAAAACAATGACATTTTTCTACTCTATGTTTTTTACTTTTTTAGATCCTTGCCTTTATTTTGATTTCCACTTAATATGTTTATGGTATGCAGACAACACCTACCTGGCAATAAAACTTCTGATTCTGCTGCATTAATATCAGCTGTATATCACACATAAATTGTAAAGAAAAGACAGCTCCATTGAGTTAACTTATTTCTTCTCTTTAACTACACTTGTCATGACAAGTTTTGGATATTGAACACAAGTTTGTAAGTTTTCAAAAGGTATATTTAAAGTGATCTATTGTCTTGACAAATGATGGGTTTTGTAGGGGTTGTTAACGTTCATTTAACTCATGCCTGTAAGTTATATGTTGGAAAAAGGGAAATGGGAAAGAGAGGAGGGAAGGGGGGATGCTAAGGAAATATGAAGTTGTGGCGCTGCCACCATTTTGAATAAGAAAGGTGAGAGGACACAAGTAAGACAGAGTAAGAAAGTAAGACAGAACTATTACTTTGAAACAGTGATATTATATTGTGACGCTAAGCAGATATCCACAGAGGATAAAGACATAGTATTCCAAAGACAGCTAAAATATTGACACTAAAAGCTGTGGACTACTTCCACCAGCGGTCTGGTGGAGGGTCACACATGACATCTTTTATCCAGAGCAAGAAATCTGAATAAATGTCGGTGTTTAAGTGCAACTATGCCTTTGGTGTCTAAACCTTTCAGACAACTGAGCTGCAATTTGTGCGAGAGATGCTGTTATCATCTAACCACTGGAGTATTTGTTGTCTTATTCTTGTAGATCAGACAGGCTGCTGATGGTTGCTGGCTAGCCAATGGGGCTGTTTGACAAGTTGGCAGGATGGCTGGGTCTGAAGAAAGAGGTGAATGTGCTGTGTCTTGGTCTGGACAACAGTGGAAAAACCACCATCATCAACCAGCTCAAGCCCACTAATGTAAGTCTGCCCAGTGTTTTCTATAATGATGTTGCAAATTTAGGAGTAAGGTAGCATCAAAGTGAAATTCTTACATAACTAATGTCAGAAATGTTATTTATTCACACAGATACACATGTGATAGACTTGTATCTACCAAATAAGGGATTACACACCCATATTCCATATTACTGATTTTGTTTTTCTATAGCCATCATTTTACTATGGCTGTCTACTTGTCACTTGTTTAGGTTTTTATTTACAATATGCTGCATTTATCTTTCAGGCCCAGGCACAAGACATCGTCCCAACCATTGGCTTCAGCATAGAGAAGTTCAAGACATCCAGGTAGCTCATCATGAAACAACAGCTTGTTGTCTGTTGTTTAAAAAATAGTAGTCTAAGATGTTGTGTCATCCTCTAACAGTTGCATATTTCTGTTTCAAGTAAATTCAAATAATTTTGGAGCTATTCGGATATATTATGCTGTTTTTGACAACCCTAATCTACAATTGCAATAAGTGCATCAAAGTTTTCTGTCTTCTCTTCTCCTCTCTTCTTGTAGTCTGTCCTTCACAGTGTTTGACATGTCTGGTCAAGGCAGATACAGAAACCTTTGGGAACACTACTACAAGTGAGTGAACCAGTGCTACAAAAAACACCAATGCTTTTTTCTGTTTGTTTTACATAATAATTCCTGTGATCTCTTTGTTTTTCTCAGGGAAGGGCAGGCTATCATATTTGTCATTGACAGTGCTGACAAACTGAGGATGGTAGTAGCCAAAGAAGAACTGGACACATTACTAAACCATCCTGGTACGCTTGTGTACATTTATCATGATTCTTTAACTTGGATTTAAATCCCAGCCCAGTAAATCGTTGTGCTGTTCTGTCTCTTTCTTGGGCTATTTTCAGTCTAAACTGTGCATTAAGCAATGAGGGCTGTTTTTGCTGTTGAAAAATGAGCACACTTAAGGTTTTGCCAATAGCACATCTGTCTTCTTTTTTCTCAAGCTTTTCACAATATGGTTCCACATTAGTAGAACCAAATGACATTACAGATTTATCACACTAACTTTCTGACGTCATCCCTCTCACTCTCACTACAGATATTAAACACAGGAGGATCCCCATCCTGTTCTTTGCTAACAAGATGGATGTCAGGGATGCTCTGTCTTCTGTCAAGGTCTCACAGCTGCTGTGTTTGGAGAACATCAAAGACAAACCCTGGCACATCTGGTATGAACACACATGTACACTAATTTCCGCTAATTGCCAGGATGTTTAAAAAAGGACCTAAAGGTTTGTTGCTTTTTTTAACACAATGTGTTGATTTGTTTCAGTGCCACCGATGCTCTGAAAGGAGAAGGTTTACAGGAGGGAGTCGACTGGTTACAAGGTATGATGAGATTTTATTCACTGTTATATGTAGAATACATGTATATCAGATCAGCTTTTACCTACATTGTATGCAGTCAATTAAAAAAATCTGTGTAAGAAATGTTGAGTTTGTGTGTACAGGAGCAAAATAACAGGAACAAAGTATCTGCCACATTTTGTCTGACATTTGTCATCTTTGCTAAACTAGCATCTAAATTTTACTTGGACATAATGATGGCAAGGAACACAACATTTTATTACGGGTCATTTGTAGAAAACCAAAAATGTTAAAGTTGTTTCACTGTGTTACGGATTTATATTAGTTGTATAACTTTAAATTCAATATTAGCCACCTAATGCAGACACAACCACAGTTAATAAGCAGCAAGGATCTTAGTGGTCATTTTCAAAACCTACGTTGCATTTTATGTGTTTTTATATTTCTTGAAACTCTCAACAATTGGCTGAATTAGTTTATTGTTGGACGGTGTCATTTAGGTTTTAATAATTTTGAAATTTTCCAGAACAAATTTGTATTTCCATTTTTCGCCCTCATTTTAAGCACCAACAATTTCGCTCGTAATCCTACAAATCTGTAGAATTTAAAAATGTTTTTCTCCACATCAGAATGGATCACGTTTGTTTTAATGCATGTCCATGTACGACTGAAAGATACGCTGCACATAACTTTGTGTTAATGTTCCACCACATCAACATCATTTGCTTTTCTTTGTATTATTTTTAATGCTCTCATTCAAATCCTTCCATAGATCAAATTATGCAGTGAGTACTGGCTGCTTTATATGTGGCGTGTTATTTATTGTGTTGCTGCTGTAAAAGATTGTATGAAAAAATAATTCCCCTACTTTTTCCTTACCATGCTTACTGTGTTATTGTGACTGTTGTCCTAAAGTAGCTGAGTCAATGTCAAGGTTGTGTGACGATAACCATACGATAGCGGTACGTGAAGGTACCCCGATGATGAGGTCATCATCGTCACCACCCCTTTTTCTTTCTTTATTTTGAGCTTCATGGTATGAAATTCATACCGTCACAGCCCTAGCACAGTATGTCTAAAACTCATCACCTCCAGTACTCCTTACTACATCCACTGATTCAAGAGACTTGATGATCACTGAAATTAGGTGGGGAAAAATGGACATATCCATTTCAGTATCTGTTATGGCCAAATAAGCTGTTACATACTGGCATATTGGATATCGGCAAAAAATCCAATATCTGCATCCCCAATAAATAACACAGATTTATCTTAGATTTTTTCATAACTTGCCTAATATTTTGCTGCTTAACTGCATTTCTCATGTTTTTCCAGATCAAATCAAAACAATGAGAACGTGAGGGCGTGAGGACGGACACACCGGAAGTAGCAGCATACCAGGAAGTCTTTTCTGAAAGACCAGTTGACCCAGTTTTCAGAGGTACCACGGAAAAGAAATGTTTTCAATGGGGTATTTCGTTGATTCTCAGATGTGTGTGGTTTCATGCAACAAATGAGTTCACGACTTGATTCCCTGGTACCAGTAATAACACAGCCGTAAAGATGCATCCACTAACAGTGCAGAGTCAAAGGGAACCATACAAATTGGCAACTTAAATACATTTATTTTGGACATATTCTTAATTTTCCATGCAAGCGTTATGAGGTCAAAGTGATAAACAGCTTTGCCGTGCAGGCTCACAGGGATCATGATCTGTGACATTATGTTAGTTGGTGCTGTCTTCATTTTAGGGAGCATGAATACCCGGGATGTCTTATAGAGAGGACATATTGTTGGGTGTGTTATTTTATATGTTTTAGCCCTCAACTATGTGCCAGCTTCCCTGCAGACACGTTTCACAGCTGTTTTTTTCACACTGGCATCACATGATATCACCAGTGATGCAAACTCAAGGTCCACTGTTTGTCCACTGGCTGACATTTATCATTTTCATACCAATACTATTACATGTAATGGGCTAATACATACAAGACGACTTGTAAGGAAGGCACTGTAGAATTTGTTTCCACCTCTGAAATATGCCAAATGCTCCATTTTTTATTTTTTCTTATGTCTCTCAGGGCTTCTGTGGAAACATATTATTATTTGCGTTTAACCATCACAACAGTTCAGTTAACTATAATTGACTTTTTCAGCAGAAGCAAGTTTTCTGGTATTTGTGTCATGCGTTTGAGAGCACATCGCCTTTCTCAGACTTGCATATAGGGCCATCTCACTGTCACATTAAAAATAAGAACTACTATATCTATACTGCAGCTAAAACTTCATGCAGCTCTGCTCATGTTTGATTAATGCTGCTCTTTTTTGAGTAGCTTTAAACATACATTTTGAATTAAATGTTTTAAGGGACCCTGTATATTTTGTTGTACTTGTAGCTAAGTGTACATGTCTAGTTAACTTAGCTGTAACAGGTGATAAAACAATTTGTCATAAAGTGAATGTCGAGGTAATTAGCTTGGTTCAAAGTCAAAACTCGTCTTTACAAAGCTGTTTTTCAACCAGTGTTTATATCCTTGCCTTATTTCATTGCTCAAAAAAGAAAAAAGTAATCAAACAAAATGCGTCGTACAATGTACTCATGGTACTCCGGTGATTCAAAGGCAGACAACTGAGAGGAAGAGTCGTCTGCTCAGACTGCACGCAGTTTTTAATGCAAGCCTTTGATCCTCTTCTCCAGTCTCGGACTGAGAGCTTGCATTAAAAACAATTTCTGCACAGATCAGAGTTTGTGGTTGCTTTTTAGTTTTGGTGCATTGCTGCAACCGAGCTGTGTGGGGCGTTTCACTGTTTTTGAGTAAGTTCAAGGCAAAAGGGAACAACTGACAAAAATGTATGATAAGATATTTAAGATAATAGTGTTTTATTTTATATAATCTGTGGTTTCGTGCTCACAAATGTCTCATTTAAACCTGCTTTTTAGTTCTAAGATACCCCAAAAAGGCCTTGCAACAATTCAAAAATATTTTCCTCCAATAACACTTGACATGAAACCGAATATAGACAGAAAATATCAGGATAAAATCACTTATGGGTGTCCTTACAGTCCTGGTCACATTTAGGGCTGCACCACGCAGCAAATCTAGGATGTTTGACTGACATTAAGACAGTTATGTCTTATTTTAAAGGGTCTTGTTCACTTAAGTTTAAAATATTAACTGTAGAATATATTACCAGAGTGTATGAGATGGATAGGACAAAACTATTCCTGTTAGATTTTATGTATTTACATCTTTTAGTTGTGAATCAGATAAAGTGAATTCATTTCAACAGATTTACCAACCACAGACAAGAAACATGAGCTAAAAATTCTGCTTCTGAAAGTTCTGAATCATTTTACTGTCTAACATTTTCAAGAAGACATTTCCAGTGAAAATTAGTCTGTGTGTCATGTTCAGCCCAGTTACATCAGTGTCCCAGTTCGGACGTCCACTGGGTGACGCCCAAGTCCAAAATATTCAAATCCTCCCGCTCATAGTTGCTTTAAGGACACAACATTGATTTTGTAATATATTGTCTATGTCTAACTCTACAAACATGTCAGTGATGATTTACTGGGATGAGCTTCATGTCCTTCAGACACTTCATATTTTGAAAACAAGGAGAGGTGTGTCAAGTCCTCCAGACATTTATTTCAAAACAGACTCTGTGAGCACAAGTTCACTTTAGTATCAGAGACTTTATAGATTGTTACTATCAAATATGTGTGTTCTGTTTATTACATTGTATGTGTTACTTTTCAAAGAATAAATACTGTGGAAAATGAGTATTGTTTCCTGATTTTGGAAGTAATGTCACTGTGGTGTTATCTCCTCTCTCTTCCTCTGTGTGGCTCTCACACACTCTAGTTCTCTCTCTCTCTCAGACATCTTGAGGGCTGCCAGCAACAGCTGCTCATTAAACCTCCAGTCCTTGAGCACTGAAGAATTTATTTGATTAAACATAAACATTCATTTATAGAACTTATGAGGGTTTCTGTTATTATATGTAGCACACCTGTTCATTTTTGTAAATTGTGTAAATTTGTGGATCTATATGTTGACATCATTAAGGAACATGTGTGTGTAGTTAGTATCATCAAGCTGTAAACACGCTTTAGCTTCAGTGTTTGGCTTGAGAAAGTGTCAAGGTCATGTGGCAGCCATCTGTCAAACATGCAGTTAGAAACCTTTCCAGCTGTCTGCCGGTTAATTTGGATTTTGGCATCAGTATCACACAGAATCGCTTGTCAGATGTCAAACAAAATCCAGTTCAAGTTAATGCTTCAGTTGCTCAACTATTCTCATTGTCTGTGTTTGTTACTGTATGTTTGGTTAATTTAAACAGGAAAGCACTGAAGAACACTGTTAAGCCTTTCAAGCAGAGTCAAGTAGTTTTGTCATAGTATTCCTAAATGAACACATTATTATAACGGAGAGGAAAATGGTCCTCAAGTGCTCTCAGGCTGAGCGAAGAGAAGTTATTACAAACAGGGGCTTAAATATAGACAGTGCAGGCAATGCAGTTGCATTGTGTGTAGCATCGTGTTCAAAGAAGAACTCTCCATCATGGTTTTCTGTTTTCGTAAGATAGTATCAATCTATAACAAAATGACAAGCTTATTCTACATAAACTATTAACAACTATAATGTAATTATAAAAAAAACTATTAAGTTTAACTAATAATTTCCTATTTTATATGTAGTGATGAACGCTGAGTAATTTGTTGATGTTTTCCAATATCAATGTAACGAGACAATATGATTTACAGTAGCTAGTTTAGGTGCAAAATCTCTCAAGACTGACACATCTGCAAGTGGATGTAACATAAAAGCGGCAGTAAGACCCACTGCTGGTAAAATACAAATGTGCCCTAAAACTCTGTGTGTGTGCTTCATAACTAGTAACAGGGCGCATAAGGGCCTGTCATAATAGCATGCACTGGGGCCCATCGTAACTATGGTATTCCTCTGATTACAAACTTTCATTTAGTGGAGTATATCGGTTAAAATGCTGATCAGTATCCACCTCACAGAATCTTCATCAGGGCAGGGATGGTAAAAACAAAGTAATTAAAACTGGTGTTCCAAAAAATGACTTGCTTAAGGAAATGGCTGACATATCCAGAAAAATGAACTATCACTGTGTTGTCAAAATATAAATATAGACAGAAATTAAAGCTGCAGGCAGCGATGAACAAGGCCCTGTCACCTTCTCTCACAAGACAGTGGAGATGATGTATTATACATTTTGTATCACTTCCAGTATCAACTAGGAAGCACTAGAAAACATGCACCCAACATGCATTTTGTTGCTGAGAGTCAAGTCAAGACCACACTGAAAATTTCATATAAATTAAATGATGATTGTCACACAACTCAGCAAACACTTTTCAGTTTAAAAGACGTTTAAAAAACGACTATAGTCACTGGTGAAAAGACGTTCAGAATAGGTAGGTGAAAGTTTTTCACTGACTGTTTGAAGATGTCATAGAACGTTCACATTTAGACCATATTTCACAATTTGCAATAGTGAAATTTTTCATTCTCTAGAGTCTGCAAATATTAGTCTGTCATCATTTTGGATCCTTGTCCACTAAGAAATCACATCCAAATTTAAGTCAGTATTGCAAATCCTGGGGAAATATGGTCTAAATGTAACAGTTCAATCAACAAAATCAAATAGTCGGTGACATCTTTTCACCATCATCATCATCATTAAAGCGTACTTCCTGTTGAACACTCAAGTGCTTTTAAATGGTGGAAAAAGGCCCTAAAATTGCACAATAAATTCAAAATGGCTGACTTCCTGTTGGGTTTATGGTATGTCTCCTTGAGGCTTATTTGTGTGTCTGCAGATGTTACATTTACCTTCCAAATATCAAACATCTACATGAAATTTACAGGTGGGGGCTGTTACTTTAAGCAAATTTGCCACGCCCATGCTCAGGCCCCATATCAGATATCTATTATTTTCAGCACTTCTGTCAAGTGTGCAAAGTTTCATGTGTTTTCGAGCATGCCAAGCACCCCAAAAATGCCTTTAAAGAGGCCAGATAATAATTACAATAATAATTTCTGCTTCTTCAATAAAAACCAAATAATGACCATACGATTCATATCACACAATGTGCTGCAGTTCCATCAAATGGTACAATTAAGCTCAATTTAAACGTTTCCTAACAGTGTACAGTGAGGCAAATTTACAGACCTCTGTCCATGGTGCTGAAACGCTTCTGTCGCCAGAAGGGGGCGCTGTGCGCGTCCAGCAGTTGCAACTTGTCACCATTTCTCTTTATGAGCAAACACCTGGGCCCTCTTTAGGAAATAACTTCTCCTTTACACTATTGTGCATCTGTCCCATGCTTAGTGTGTATGGGTGTGTGTGTGAGTGTGTGTGTGTGCGTGTGTGTCAGTTTTTTTCTTAAAGTCAGACTGTATCATTAAATCTCTCCTGCTGCTCCTCAGGATCCATCCTAATTGGATGTCTGTCAGTTTTGACAAGAGTAGCCCAGATTAAACGACTTGAGGCAGAGACGGCCATTAAGAAGACACAGTTCACTGATATAAACCCTGAAGGGAAAGTGGCAGGCACAGTGCACTTAAATGATTTCTAATTGCTCAAAGGTGGGGAGCATATTAGTCTATGAATCCCTCCATGCTAGGCCCCAAATCAGGAAGAAGAGTGGACGGTGTCTGTTTCAGAAAGTGGTGAAGATTAACAAGCTTGACAGAGGTGAAGTCCTGTAAAATGCACTTGATGCGTATTAAATTTAAGTTGTTGTTTTCCAATAAATACATCGCTCCACAGTTTCCTTCACTGCAAAGCAATGAGGGCATCAGGGCGACTTCCTCTCCCTCTCAGTCGCGCAAAAAAAACCTGTTCCTGTGGAGCAAAGTTAATTGCGGTTGTAAGGTAAAATGCCGGCTGTGGAGAGTGACAGCGGATAAAAGGCCACATGAAGTATGGCTGCGCAATTAGGCGGCTGTTACGCAGTTTGAAGGAGCAGGAGCCACATGGAGACTAAAACTCCCCCACAGATTATCGATTATTTAATGTGTAAAAATGCAACGTTGATATTAAAATTCATGTCATGCCATTCAGTGGTTTAAAAAAAAAAAAACAAGCTGCCCATCCATCCCCGTTATTGAGTGAAGGAACCTCTTTCACCCTCCTCCTCCACTCAGATCATCCGGTACACTGTGACGTGTTTCCATGCAAGGTGCTCATTAAGAGGGACGTTTGGTTTCTCTGACGTGTGTATCAGTCCTCTGACGGCACCTGCCCCCTTATAAGCTCCAGTAAGTCACCCGGGAGACCTCCACCAACGTGTCATTTAACTGTTCCTCGCCGGTGCAAAGACGGGGACGAGGTTTCCTAATAAACCGTCCAAACTGTTCTGCTCACTGTTTTCTGCCTCAGGTGCCCCAGCACATGACTCTAGAAACACTTGAGGTGAGTTTTGCATGTGTTTTCCAAGCTTTAGTAAACTGTTTAGGTCCGTTTATTAAATCAAATGACATTTTAGAGGATGATATATTGTTGATTTGAGCATGACAAAAGTGGAGATGTTGAGGTGAAAGTTCTTTATCAGCAACAAAATTTGGAGACACATGTTTAGAGCTTTGGGTGGTCATATTCTTATCATGAATCTTGTGCGTAATTTGACTTTTACGCGCGAGTGTACGGAGAGAAGGACAAAAGAAAAGACAGAAAAAACAAAGTCAGAAAATGAAAGATAAACTGGGATGTATTTTTGAACTAATCTCACAGTTTTCTTTAATTTATTCTAATTTATTTGGGGAATTGTTTGACATTTGTTTGAATTGAACCAGGAACTATATGGCGCTTACTGAATGTCTTTGCCTGAAGGAATCAAGAAAAAATATAAAGAGAGACTCAGGTTTCTTTTCAACAGATGTTCACTTTCCTTATTGCTATAAAATGTAGAAAGACGATCGCCACAAATGACCTGCACTTAATTGTAAGTCATATTTCAAAAAAAAAAACACAGCTTTGAGAGCCACAAGAGCGAATTAAAACTAGCAAGTAAGCAGATTAAATTCTCTCTCATGCAATATTTTTATTCTAATTTTCTATTTCAGCAAGTCAACGCGTGAATGGTCAGTTAATCCAACTAAAACCTGCTAAAAATCAAAGTTTTCTGTGGGTTTCAAACGAAGCAAAATATCAAATTGTTGTAGAAAACTACACGCCAAATTACTGTTTTTACGCACTGCACTAAAAACTTCAAAATCTGAACCTTTTTTTCTCCGTGCGCCAAAGCAGGTCTCCATGCCCTCCCGTTCCTAGCGGCAGACCGGTGCGACAATGACCATCCATGTAGAGGGGCTTGTGGCTATCGCGCTCTTCTATCTGCTGATCCTGTTCGTGGGCATCTGGGCGGCATGGAAGAACAAACACTCCGGGGAGGCGGAGGGCACCGACCGCAGCGAAACCATCATGGTCGGAGGGAGAGACATTGGATTATTTGTCGGTGGATTTACCATGACAGGTAAAGTTTGTATTTATGACTCAGTCTCACAGGATTTCAGTTACCAAGACTGTTTAAAAAGGCTTTAAAATTAACCCACAGATCTGTTTTAATAGTTTAATTTTTATTCTAACTTGTTTCAGGATGTTTTCTTTAGAAATAATTGCCAACATTTTGTAACATTTTATATATATTTTTATTAGCACAAATGCCAAATATATGAAATTCTTTTGTCTGATTTTCTCATGTGGCATCCTGGTTGTGTGTGTGTGTGGGTGTTTTCAGCGACCTGGGTTGGAGGAGGATATATAAATGGCACAGCTGAGTATGTGTATCTGCCTGATTATGGCTTGGCTTGGGCTCAAGCTCCCTTCGGCTATGCCCTCAGTCTCGTTGTGGGTGAGTGGTTTTAAACAATGTAAAATAGAGGTAGGACATTCCTTGTTAGCAGGAACATAAGAGGGGATGTTGGGTCCTTATGCACATTCACACTACAACACACCCCACACATTAATATACTGACTTACTGACCACATACCTGATTGAGATTTTTAGTTTAGGTGCTAATTAAACCGTCACTGGGTCCTCCATTCATCCCTCTGAGGGAGAGAACTTCACCTCTGCAGGGGAAAATCCTTGTTCAGTCTTAAACCTGTTTGTTCAAGCATCTGTTTTATGATTTCTGTCAGTTGTAACATTAATATCAAGTAACCTTGACTATGTATAAATGTAGACTTGACAAAAGCCAGTTGATTCAGGGCCTCTGGATGGTGAGTGCCCTCCTCCTCCTCAGTCTGTAATGTCTCCACTCTTTGTCCTAGGTGGTCTTTTTTTTGCTAAGCCCATGCGCTCACGAGGTTACGTCACCATGCTGGACCCATTCCAGCAGCTGTATGGGAAACGCATGGGTGGCCTCCTCTTCATACCCGCACTGATGGGTGAGATCTTTTGGTCTGCTGCTATCCTATCAGCCCTCGGTGAGTTCATGTCTCTATAGGCAACAAAAGAAAAGATTCCTGTGGGCAATAAGATCAGATTTTTGATGTGATGTTGCAGTGGTCATAATATCCTTTCATCTGTTTGCTCATGATCTTAGGTGCCACACTGAGTGTCATCGTGGACATCAACATTAAGATGTCAGTGGTTATCTCAGCGCTCATTGCCATCTTTTACACCCTGGTCGGAGGACTTTACTCTGTGGCCTACACTGACGTCGTGCAGCTCTTCTGTATCTTTGTTGGCCTGGTAGGTTCAAGCTGAGCAGAAATGAAAAGTACATGATAGCAACTAGTGTAGTCAGATACACATCTTGAGTAGGTTTACTGTATTTGTTGCACCAGATGTACTTTGACCTTGACTGAAAATATGCCAAGTCACTCTAAGAATTCTGCACAAATATAGCCACAAATGCTCCAAGGGCTCACAACAAACTAAGGTGAGATAAACAAAGAGCTTAAGTTATAATCCCATTAAGTTTTTGTTTTCCTGTGCTTGTTTTTTGACGTCCACAGTGGATCAGTGTCCCCTTTGCTTTGATCAACCCTGCGGTGTCGGACATTACCGTTACTGCAGTGAAGCAGGTGTACCAGTCACCCTGGAGAGGCAGCGTCAACAAGACTGACACCTGGGTCTGGATCGACAACTTCTGCCTCCTGGTACAGTCAACATGAGTTATTCATCCCTCACTTCATCAGAATTTTGTCCACTAGACCAATACTAGGTCAAAAGGTCTAAAGCTGATTGTGTTGATGAACTAAATACCATCATGCTGAGACTATTGGTTGATTTACAGAAAATTTACAAGTGATAAACATCAGCCACATCACTTGTAGTGAATATACTACAGCTCTTTATCAAATCATTTAATTGAGCTATATGGCAAGTAATACAAAAGGGAAAACATATTTAGGGTGCTCAAGTTGGAAGTGTACCATCACCTCCTCCACCAAGCGATTACAGGACAGTGGTGCTGCCTGCTTCTAACTAAAATCAATCAGTTGTCTAGCCAATAACGTAAAGTGGAAAAAGCCATAACCTCTGCCTGATTTGTGTGTTCACATGAATGAATTACTGAACAGGCCTACTCACAGGCAAGGGGCCCAAAGTTTCAGGGACCCTCCTGGCCTTCATCTGCAAAATGTCACTCAAATTAATGAGTATCAACCAGGGGGAAACACAAAAAGACAACAAAGAGACATGATGGAACTGCAAAGAGACACAAAATAACTACAAACGGCACAAAACAACCATAAAGAGACACAAAATGACCAAAAAAAGACACACAATTATTTCAAAAAGAAACAAAATGACCTCAGAAAGACACAAAATGACCATAAAGAGACACAAAACGACAAAAACTATACTAAGTCAGAGGTCAGAGTGGTACATGGCTCTGAACATGGCTTGTTGGCTGACTCTTGGTTACATGTGGGCCAAATTGGGTCTGACCACGGGTAGATTCTGGCAAACCTACCGATGAAGCCTATTGAGGACCTTGAATTTTAGGGGGATGAAGTGGCATCTAGCAGTGATGATTGCAGATTGCAGCCGGCTGAAATTTCTCCCAGCTAGGATCCCTTCAGTGTGCATCGTTCAGGAGGTTTTTACCGGTAGCCGAATTATCCACAGAGGTCTCTTCCTCTCCAAAACAAACAGACCAGGTGATTAAAACCAGTAAAAACACTGAATTAAGCAGTTTCATGTTGTAAATCAGTGTTTATCTGTTGCTGCTTGTCATGAAGGGGCTGCGATTTGAATAAAACTGACATATCTGTGTTAGGCTTGAGTTTTGTGAATGTTATCCTCTGGTTTCTAACTGTCCTGCAGATGCTCGGAGGAATACCCTGGCAGGTGTATTTCCAGAGAGTTCTGTCCGCCTCCTCGGCCACCTACGCCCAGGTCCTCTCCTTCCTGGCTGCTTTCGGGTGCCTCGTCATGGCTGTGCCCTCCGTTCTCATCGGGGCCATCGGGGCCTCCACAGGTTAGAGAGCCTCACACATGAGCTCACATATGCACAGTCTGTGTGTGTGTTTGTTTGGGGAGGGGAATGCTCTGGATGGGTCCATGTTGCCCTTAGATCTGAGAGAGCCTGGTAAATAGCAGCTGGTTCACCTCATCCATAATGAAGCAGCAATCTATTTAATAACCACACTGGCTGTGTAAATATTACATTAGAGGGAGGCAAGGGACCAAATTAGAGGTTTGATATCCAGATTTTTAGGCGTCAGATTTCTCGGTGAATACCTGAATACACAACTTTGTTTTATGCTGTTTTAAAATGGGGGAAAAAAACATGAGCCGTCATTACAGAATTAAAATTATAGGGTTTTTTCTATCTATGCAGACAGGCTTGATGTTCAACCTTGCTTATTACTATCATCAATAAAATCCTATTTAATTTCACACCTTTGCAAAATTGGTTTTAATGAAATAAAAATTACAAAACCAAAATATATGAGAAAGAAATGTTGCAGTGCTTTCATATTTAGTTTTTAAATCATTATATTTCAGTATTATGAATGTTTAATAGCAAATTACCTTAATTTCTGAGAAATTTCAAAAAGTTCTCTGGAGGCCACGTGGTTATTTATTTATGCTATAGTATATGTCGTATACTGGCCATATTGGATGTGTCATTACATCTCTCCCTTGCTCAGACTGGAACCAGACAAGTTATGGCGCCATTTCTCCTAAAGAGAAGGAACAAGCGGACATGATTCTACCCATTGTGCTCCAGTACCTTTGCCCCCCGTTTGTCTCTTTCTTCGGCCTGGGTGCCGTGTCTGCAGCTGTCATGTCCTCTGCAGACTCCTCCATCCTTTCAGCGAGCTCCATGTTTGCACGGAACATCTACCAGCTCGCCTTCAGACAGTCGGTGAGTACATGCGTGTTCCCTGGAGTCAAAATCCATGTTTCTTTTGGGTTGTTTTTGGCTGTTCTGCACACGTCACAATCCTTTTTCCACTCCTCTCGGTCTCCTCAGGCTTCTGACCGTGAGATCGTGTGGGTGATGCGAATTACCATCTTTGTATTCGGCGGCCTTGCCACAGTAATGGCGCTGGTGACCGGGACAGTTTACGGCCTCTGGTATCTGAGCTCAGACCTGGTTTACGTCATCATCTTCCCCCAGCTGCTCAGTGTGCTCTTTGTCAAAGGGACCAACACGTACGGCTCTGTGGCTGCCTACCTGTTTGGCATGGTGCTGCGTATAGGTGGAGGTGAGCCCTACCTGCGGCTGCCTCCTTTCATTTATTACCCTGGCTGGATCACTGAGGAGAGAATACACCACATGACTGGAGAAAAGGAGGAAGTTATCGTCCAGAAGTTCCCCTTCAAGACCGTCTCCATGATCGCCTCCTTTTTGGGCAACGTTGCGTTCTCCTACCTGGCAAAGTACCTGTTTGAAAGCGGCAAGATTTCACACAAATATGACTTTCTCGACGCAGTGGTGTCCAAGCACAGTGGGGAGATTATGGATAAGACGACACTTGTGACTCGTGGAAACAACATCGGGCTGTCGGAGATGGCGCCTGTCAAATCGCGGCTGAGCGTGACCTTGGCGACCGCCTTCACACGCCGTGACACGTTGCCAAAAGAAACAGTGGAGGAGGAGGAGGAGGAGTCCAGCCCCGATTCCTCTCACCATGATGACGAATAACAAACTCAGGATGTGATTTTAAAAAAAAAAAAAGAACATGTGAGTGAACAGCCAGAGAACTGGTTACTCTGTCAGATCCTGCAAAAAGACGTAAGAGACTACGAGCAAACATCCTCCCTTGGGACTACAAAAGTACCACATCCAGCATGTGGTGACTGGATAACAGCCACATGTTGGGATATATAGTGTAGCAGCTTGCTGATTGTCCGGACATGAAGTTCTTTCTGTGACGTACATCAAACATTCACTCATGTAGTACTTATAGATAGCTGGGTGTACTGTATATTCATCCTTTTACGAACTGCTTTGGAGATCTACTTAAAGAAAACTGTGTTCACAGACTTAAAGCTGGGGTAGGCAGTTTAATTTTGGCGTCACTGGTTAAAAATCTCATCCTAAACTCTGAGCATATTGTATTTCGAAAGGTCTGAGGGAAAGATAGACGTCTGCACCTCCTCTTGGTTCTGTTTTCAGGCTTTGGAAAATCTAGGTTGTGATGGGAGACTTTGGCCAATCACAGGTCATTTCAGAGAGAGGGTGTTCCCACTGGCTGTTCTAGAAATACAGATGCATGTGCCCGATTCAATGGCAGAGAATCCTGCAGAGAGGTTGCTAATTCAGCACTGACAACAACTACCGACAATGCAAAGCAACCCAAAAAAGGAAGCAGGGCTTATCAAAAAGAGTCTAAAAGAGAGTGTGACAATAAATGAAATAAAACAAGTGTTAATATCTGCAAAGTATTTCAGAGATGGAGAGAAAATGTTGCTAATAGTTTAGCTTTATGCCAACCGAAGCCAAAGGCTCAGAGCTGCAGCTCTAAGTTTATGCTTATGTAGCTAACATTAGCTAGAGCCTCGAATCACTGTGTGTCCTCTGCCTCATTCCTCACCACTACAAACCAGCCTTCTGGGAGGAGAGTGGGCAGCAGCTCAGAAGACCACTAGACTGTCAGTAGCCACAGCAACCTGAATCCAGCCAGCACAAACCTTAGATCCAGGGAACCAGACAGCCCCAGCCCCGGTCTCACTTGGAAGTCGTCGAAAACCGGCACTTGGGCAGTGACTTCCGGCGTCAGACATTGACAAAAAAAGCTGTCCTTTCACGTCGGTATGATATGCAGCCGGTGGCATCAGGGAAATGTGAAGGGACAAGAATGAAAGTTAAGGCGGCGAAAGTCCGAGTAGGGCATGCGAGAGAGGTGGTCGATGGGTCCACCAGCCACCGACTTTCACCTGGGATGCCGGTGTTTGCTTCCTGTAAGAGTACGCCAAACCCTGTCTTTTCCTAAACCTAACCACGTGCATTAGTTGTTGAAGGAAAAAAAAGACGTTAATTTGCGGTGTTGTACTGACGTAGTGCGTTTATTTTGAAAGAGACTGTATGAAAACTTTCCTGTGAAAATGGAAGTGTATTTTGAAAACAGACAATGCATGTAACAGGTTGAAGGTGACATGGTGTCTCAGAATGTCAACAACCAACACACCCAGGGTATCTTGCACGTCATATCTCTACATGGAAAGTCCATGACCAAACATCCATATGTGACGAGGTCAGAGTGAGAATATGTTGGTTACACAGTCAGACCCAGTGCCGCTGCTGGCCATCATGGCGCTGTGACACCCTGCGCTGGAAGGGTTTGCGCTGGCTGCCTGTTCTCCTCATGACGGAAGCAGTCCATAGTGGCAGGGAGTGGGACAAAGGCTGCTAATTCTTGTCTCATTTGTGGTTCGATAAACAGAGAAACAGAGGAACAAGGAGGGGCTGAGCTAATGCGCAGCACACAACTGTAGAATGAAATAAATCAATGTACGGGAAACACTTGGTGACTGTATGAAGAGCGTGTATATGCCTGTGGTCGTCTGGTAGGAGGAGCTCAAGACAGAGAGGGGAGAGCTGCAGGAGGAGCGTGCGATTTCTGCCTGCCCCAGCTTTAATTTGATTAAATTTTATTTTTTATCACTAATGAAAAAGCAGAACAAAAAACAGATGAGTGAAGATAAGAGATGCTGCAAACATCTACTGAGTGGTGACATATTTTATCAGAAATATGAGAAGGAATGAAACAGGTAACACTTTATAAGATGCGACTGACAGCACAACCATAGTCTGGAAGAAGACATTACTGTAGTATCAAATAGATGAAAGCAATAACACATACACAAACACCTGTACAGCAATTATTACAAATATCTGGTTGTGAGAAAGTAAAAAACATCAACAAGAAGAAATGATGGAGAAGCTTTATTAAGTCATATCAAGCCAATAAATTTATGTTATGTGTGATGAACATTTGCAGCACTGAAATAATCAGGTTTTGATTCATGATTTAAGACATTAAATAAACTGTGATGTCATCGACATGTTAACCAACACCCAGACCTGATTTAGTTTCATACAGGTTTTGACAGGCAATCACGTCTCTTGTTATGAACACATCATGACTGTGAATCAAGAAAGAAACAATCCATGTATCATGCTGACTAGGAAATATACAAGCTGTAGTGACGGTAGTTGACTTGAAGCATTAGCTAATATTCTCTTTAACGTCAGGTGTAGAAGCCGTTTTAATCATAAAAATCAGTGTAAATTAGTGTTTAAAATGATCTTGTATTCAACTGCCTTAATGAAGCTCATGAAAACAGTTTAATTTCCACAGCTGCGACCGGACTGTGGTCAGACTGCAGCGAACAAAGACTTGAATATGAATGTAACCTCTACAAAAAAAAGATCTGATTATATCAAGTAGTGTACTTCTACTGCTGTTTGTGTATGTTTTTGTTTGTGATTTTCGCAAAGTCAAACAGTAACAGTTGCAGAACAAGGTGGCGGCAGGTTCTGCTTCACAGGTCTGTTCTTTCGTTTGTTGTCGACAGCAGTGTACAGATTATTTTCTCTGTGATGTGTATGTTTGTATAAATATGGAGGAAAAAAATATATGTACACAGGTAACAAATCATGCTGGTTAAATATTGTTGATATAAGATAGAAAAGATGCTGTCTAAATGTTTATTTATTTTTGATGTCATAAAAGATCAAACAATAAAAAAAGAAACTATTATTTCAGGAAGATATATAAATTCTACTTTTGGAAGAAGATTAAATTGGTATTTCACATTTTTTGTTTGCCGACTCATGTCCAACAAGACACTCTGAGGGTACTAAAAATGTGGTTCTACTTAAAGGAATAGTTCACCCACAAAACGACCATTTGTAAATCAGTTAGTCATGCAGGGTTACCTTTGAATTCATGACATAAACTCTTTGTTTTTCTAACATGCCTCCACAACAAACAGCAAACATATTGATTTACTGATTGATTGGGGTCCACATTTAACAACAGCAAAACTGTATCAGAGAAAAAAAACCTCTCACATAATATAATCCAAGTGTCACTATCCAGTAAAACACTTCTATCTTGTATATTTGTATATTCTGCCAGATGTTTAACCCTCTGTTATTGTAAAACTGGGCCCAGTGAGTGACCATGACCCGGGGAAAACACTGGTTGTCTGGTTTTTACTGGTTGTAAATGGTTAAAATTGTGGTTACTGTAATTTGAAGCATTCTCTGGCACAAGCAAACACATGCATTTCATCTAAAAATCCTCAGCAGTGGAGTCTGACTTTAAAGAGAGCATGGATAAGTTTCACCTTCAGTTCAGTTTTAAGGTTTTAGTGAAAATGTTTGGGAAGTACTGAGTATACGACTGGATAAATGAGACTTGGATTATGCTGCAAAAATTGTGTGAGTTTGATATAATTTTGCTGTTGATAAAGGTGGTCCCCAGTCAGTCAATATGAATCAATATGTTGGCTGTTTTTCATGGAGGCATGTGAGAAAAACAAATTTTCTTTACGAATTTTTACTAAATTAGATTGTAGTATACACAGTTGGGTCTTTTAAGCTGTTTTGGGGGGTTGTTGTCGTTGTTCTTTGTTTAATTGTTTGTTTTTTTGTTGGTCATGATGCTGAATCATGAAGAGCATCATGGTCCTCCAGGGTCGAGGTTCCTTGGCATGTGATTTCTTAAACAGAGCTACAGTATGTTGACCAGGGTTCAACCAAAAAGTAATTTTTCACTGTTGTGTTTATCATTTTAGAGGCTTAAAGATGTAACCTAACTGATTTATTTACAAAAAGAAAAAAGAAAAAAACAAAGATCAGAAGAAAAGCAAGAGTACACTTTTGTGTGCTGAAATTGTCATTATTTTCAATTCTGTACATGTTTCTGTGAACCTCAGATTTTCTTACGTTCCCTTTTGGAAGATGGCTTATTTATAGGATCTAATTTATAGAATTTCTACATTTTGTGTGAAATTTTAAGTTCAAATGAGATATCTCAGGCTTCAGACCTTCAGCTGTCTGTTACTGTAAAATCTATATTTTAAAAAACGTCTCTCTCTGTAGAAAAAGGCTCGCATTGAGAGTGAAGCCAGCCCAAGCTCTTTCTTAGCAGTCAGGCCCTTCAGCTAGCTGGCTGGTAGACGGAGAAAGAGAACATGTCCGAAAACGTGACTGAAATTACAATCGCTTGGCTTGCATCTTTGTCCCCCTCCGCGGCCACAGTGAAAGAGAGTGTCTTAAAATAGCTCTCACTCTCTGGTTATTTACATTACCTTAAGTGCTGTACTCTCTCTTGTCTCGGACTCAGGGAGGAGCCACTCAGGGAGTGGGTGGGGCTGCTGGTGGTCAGGCAGGGGAGATGGACTTGAGGGGTGGGGGGAGGTTAGAGGGGGTGTAGCTTCCTGGCGCCTGTTGCCATAAAATCCACCAACCCCTGATGCGCAGGAGTGACGCAGGTGCCCCACCCATCCGTCGCACCTCCTCCCTCCATCGCCAGCGTCCTTTTTGACGTCCTTGAGAACTAAGACCAATCCCATTAAAAAAAACAGAGGGTGGAGGAGGAGAGAGAGCGTCCCATCTCCATTCATCGAAAGTACCTCAGAGAGCACTCATGATAATTAACAATTATGACGGAAAACTGTCGCTTGTCCAAAAGTCAATCCATTTATTTAAGGCTTTACGGGTGAGGAGGAGAAGGTTGGGGGATGGTTTCTGCTGTCGTCCAGAGAGCATTTGGATGTAAACCAAAACAGATTCATTCGTTTATCACGACTGGTTATATTTAGAACGTCCTGTGATGACTTTCCAGGTGTCATTGATATTATGCCAGTGCAGATTTTTGTCCTGCATTTGTAATAATCTCCAATTGACACATTTTTAGACATATATTTCTTCCCTTCTCTTCTATGAAAGCTCATATTAACTTCTTGCTTCCCTATTTCTTAAGACCCCTGAGGACTCGATCAACTAGTCACAAACTGAGAACCCCTCATACAGCTGCAGTCTTTCCTTCTTGCTCTTCTTGGTGGAAGATTCTTTGAGTATCTAATTAGGTCCCAGAAGGCGGAGCGGCAGACTTTAACTTTGGCTGTTGGACAGACAACATGTTTCAAAATGTTAAATTGAGCCATTTTTCCTTCACTACATTTTATCTGCTACAGCTGTCTGCCTCATTTTCCCAGACCAACCTGAGGAGATAAAAAGGGAATTCTGGGAATCAAGGTCCCATTAGGGCACTTTCCCTCGACGTGGACATGAGGAGATGAGATTACAGCGAGCAGACGGTGCGTTCAGATAGATATCTTGCATAACTTTAGAGAGACGAGTCACAGCGAGGAGACTGTCCAGGTATCACACTGCTCGCCGGAAATGTTATTTGTGATATGGAATGTTTTTTGTTTAACATTTAGGAGGTTGGGGTCAGACCCAAATTTGCATAGCCTAATGTTTGGTTAATTTTATCTCATTTCATATAATGTAATTGGCCTCAAACATCACCAAAAAGTCAACATCCCTGTGTCACAACAAAACTTAAACATTTAGATTAATTTAAAGACGACACATTTCATAAAGACCCCTTTTCAACAATATCATGATGGTTGCATGTTTAGTTTAAAGGGACACTCCACCAATTATATACATATAAATCAGTGTACTCACCATAAGGATTGCCTGTGACAACAGCTAAATGTCTGCAATACCAACTGGGGGTGAGGAATTTTAAAGATGGGCCCTTAACTGACAGGGACCATCTAAAGAAAGACACTATAGACCAAATCACAGTGTTTATTTACAATAACTTTTGGGTAGAAAATCTTAGATAGATAAAATCATTTTTTTTAGCCACCTAAAAAAGGCCCTTCACCCAAAAAAATCAATGTTTATCTTATATTTAGAATATTTTCACCACTTTACTTTGTCAGATGGGGAATTGAAGCTGTTTTATCACCAGATTCAGAAGTCAGAATACTGAGTTGGTGGTCTACCTCTGCTTCGATCAGTCAGTGTGTAAGGCAAAGTAGAGCAAATATTAAAGTATAGTGTACACTTACACTGATATTGTTTTTTTTAAGTGGCTAAAATATGTCTTGCTCTGACCCCATCTACAGCAGTACTTTGTTTAGCTTCCGTGCTGGTAGATTTGGTTTATCAAAGATGCTTGCAAAGCAACAAAGTACAAGAAAGAAGCACAGCAGAAACGTTAGATAGGTCAGATCCTAGTGTTTAATTATATCTTTAAACGTAACAGTTACGGCTGAAAATGACTACAGAAATAAGCAAGTTTGCCGATTTCACATATCTCCACAATTGTAATTATTTGCTAGTCTACCCAGGAGTGACTGTTGTTGTTAGAGTGACGTCACAGTGATCCGGTCTATTGAAATCCATTAAGAGTATTTTAGGATCCCACGTTTTTGGAGCTTGACTCATAACAGCACATAAAACTTAGTCTCTGCTGCCTCCGTTTTCTTTTTTAATCTGTCTGTCACAAGTCGCCCAGCTTTGTGAAATACAGAGTTGCACTTGAGTGGGGCAGCGCCTTCAACCTCAGACTTCAGACAGTTTTCATGTGACTGAAGCTCCAAACAGCCCCTGCTCCTGAACACCGTCCTGTCAGGAGTGTTTCAGCGTGAAACGCAGGTTGGAAAGCAGCGTTAATATTTCTTATTGTTTGCCAAGAAAACTTCAGACGCTATAAGACATCAGCGCAGTCAGCAGAAGAAAATGTCGGCGGTGTATGTTTCTGCAGACTACGGAGACATTACCTTTGTACGTTTCTCACCTACCATTTCTTAAATGACCCTCTGATTACATGTGTATGTCCTCAAGTTATCACCAGGAGGTGGAGGGGATCCTGGATGGCAGGCAAGATGGCTGCCAAGCTGCAGATAACTAACATCGATGGCATTTTCAGCCATAATTGTGGCCAGTTTCAGGTATTTAGTCAAAAAAATTATCTCCTCCTAACATCCATAACCAAATGGTTTTTGTGCCTAAACATAACCACACATTAAACACAGTGAAATGAGAAATAATCTGCTTTAAATAAGAGTTATAAAAGTGTATTTATACATCAGTCTGGCCCTGCTGCAACCTCAAACACTTTCAGTGGGCGTGAGAACTCACGTTGACAGAAACTCCTTCAGCCAATCAGCATAACAAAACACCGGGGAACATCTTCATCACCAACGGACCCAGTTGATAAACCAAGCTTTTGCCAAATCGAGTTGGAAGAACAGCAACAAACAAGTACCTACTCTTGTTCTTGCTTGATTGTTGTAATTGACTCTATTTCTGCAATAACTGTCCTTACTGTTGTGTTTACTTTACTAAGGAGTGGGAGCTGCCACTATTGCTGCAAGCTGCAGCCAGCATTTTGTGTCATTAACTACAACGCAGCCCCTGATTGGCTGCTTACATTGTCAACCACGGTGCAGATCCCTGACTAGCCCCTGTTGGATTTTAATTTCTGGAAAGTGTTTGGGGCGGCAGCGGGGCCAGACTGATACAGAGAGAATCAGAATATTGAGCTCACGACATCAGGATGGCCGTAAGAGTCTATGTAAGCTGCATACTGGATCATGATTGGCTTCCAGGCATGTTGTGATGTCATAAAATGATGCTTGTACGTATTTGTTTTCAGGTTTACGTTGAGCACAGAGAAACTTCCCCCTTCATTCTGCATGGTGAAGGTCAAATATTAAAGTGAAGTAATGATGTATTAACACATTTTTAGGTGGAGGGAGGCTTTAATGTTTTTTAATGTCAGCACAGACAAAGGTGAAAATATGTGATTGAACATGTTGCAGAGCATCAAACAAGATTTCAGGATCATACCGTCTCATGTCCAGATAGCGTGACACAAGGCAACTCATATCTCATCTGTGGCTGAGGCACCATCATGTCGGCTGGCCACTATTTATGTCCCTTTTAAGTAATGTGCCCTGTAATTTAATTGCAAGTTAGCTAATTGAAACATCGGAAGAGGGCGAGGGACGGAGAAGGAGAGAAGAGAAAGATGTAGGTCTGAGATGAGAGAGTATGTGTGTGGTGTATCAACATAAGTGTTGAGGAAAAAGGGTTATTGATTCATTGGTAGAAACATACAGCTTTTTTTATACACGACTACAGACACATGCACAAACACACACACACACACACCATACGATAATGTCATGTCTAATTGTTTCCCATATATCTCTCCATCTCCTCCATTAGTCCCTCCAAGCAGCTGAGGAGCATCTTTAGCAAAATGAATGTAGCGGCTGCTCAAATCGAATCATCCACGAGAACTTAATTATAGAACCAGCTTTGTTCCACTCGGGAAGGCTGCAGGTAGAACCGTCTGGAGCTCGCCACAAGAATGAGGCGACCGCTCTACCATCAGCAAACCCCTCTGATTCCTAATGAGTCAGAGCCATGAATCAGCTTCACTGATATGGAATTAGAGCTGTGAGTCAAACAGTTACTCAGATCCTCCGAGACTAGATTTTACAAGTGGTGGAGAGCCGTCAGCTCCAATGGATCAATGACAATCTAATTGTTCTATTGGACCTGCATGTATGGAGAGTCAGTGGTGCAGAGACTGAGGACGGGAAACCATGTGAAATCCAAATGTCTTCCAACAGTCATGTCAGTGTATCACAATGTTTATCTCTGTTTTTTTTCCTCTCTCTTAATTTGGGTTTTGGTCGAATACATTAATTGATTTTTATAGTTTTCCAAAGATGCACAATAAATCACTCTTACAGTATTTTACAATAAATTTGGCTCAGTTTTAACAAGAGTTTCAATGTGCAAACTTTTTAATGCAAAAAGCCAAATACGGAACTTTAAGGTTACAAAAGTTTGTCCTTATATTAACAACATTGCCCTGGTGAGTAGCACTGGAACATTACTGCCAGTGACTCTTCCCAGGGGCGTAAATATAGACAGTGCAGGTAGTGCGGTTGCACTCTATTGTTCTAAAACTGGGCCCGGTGAGTGACCCTGATCTGGGGAACCCACTGGTTGTCTGGTTGGTACTGGTTGTGAATGATAAATTGTGGTTACTGTACTTAGTTTTACTGTAATTTGAAGCATTCTCTGGCACAACAAATTCCTTCAGGATAAATAAAGTTCTATTGAACTGAATTGAACTGAATTAAATTGACGTTTTTGAGACAAACTTTATGGTTAACCCAATTCCCCAGAATAAAAGTTGGCATTTTATATTCCTGCAAACCACAGATAATGTAACATTTGTACATTATCATGTAGCGGATATGTTAAAACTTTATCTTTCAACAACTCTATGGTTAACATTTGTCTATGTTTAAGCACACAAAAGAATTGGCATGGTTAGGAAAACATTATATTTTAGCTTAAAATACCTGGTTTGGTGCCACAACATATCTGTGGTTTGGTGACGACTGGGCCATTGTGGTTGATACAGATCAGGTAAGTTAAAGTTACAATGTGTAATCTACATGGTTGTTTATTAGCAAATATCAACTATTGCTTTCATAAATATATATTTACTAAAGTGTAATGCAATTCACATACAAATGGAAGCTTTCTCATAGGCTTAGAATGATTTCTCTATATATACACAGGCAGGGCGCGGTCTGCTGGAGGCTGCCTTCTTGCGTCGCCATATTTGAATACAGTGGCCGAAAGAGATATACGCGCTTCACCTTTCACGTTTACATAGAACTTGCCGTCACTGGAGACAGAGAAGGTGAAGATCAATCCGGAGCGCTTTTGCATGAACCTGCTTTGTACTTTTATGATTCTGTCGCACTTTAAATGGAGGAGCAACACACGTGTTTTGCCCCGTAAGAGGGAAACCACGCCACCAAATAAAAGAAAAAAATCAGATAAGCGAGGACGGGACAAAACGCGAGTGAATATCGGCGTTGCTTATTTCAGGTGGAAAGAAATCCTGAAGGAGAAGGATTTCACAAGGGATGCAGAGGTTGCCTGCTTTCTGCTAGACAGGTAATTCAATCTGATATTTTAAAATAATTTTGGCTTCATGTTTGTAACTGCTTTTCCCTCTTGTCTAAGTTCGAGTGACGGCTAACGTTACGTTTACGTGGTAACGTTATCCTAGCCTTGGCTAACGTTATCCCAGAGCTACAGCTAAATGGTTAGCCTAGCCTACAGCCTAATCTGTTGATTCCTCTCGCGTTGCTGCGAAGGCTGTCAGCCTGTCCTCCTCCTCTTCCCTCTGGGTAGCCGAGACACACCTCTTCGCCTGGCCGTTCCTGCACCGCCTCTACACCCTCGCTCCCTTCCTCTCCCTGGTCTTCCTCCTCCCCCTCTCCCTCTTCCTCATCCTCTCCCTTGTCCTCATCTCCCTGTGTCCTGTGGAAGAACACTCTGGAAACGCATATATTATAATCGTACCAACCTATATTTGCCGCACTGTGCCGTGACTATCACATAAAACGTGTTATTTTAGCATTACTGTGCTAATGCTCGTGTTACCAAAACAATTAGAAATAAAACACTCCTAACATATATCTCACAGATAACCTATATCTCACTGGTAAGCTATAACATATCGTAACATGGTCTAGATTCCTGAATAAATATTCACCTCGTCGCTAGATACTCCTGAAAAACTTGAAAAACTCAGCTGTCTGCGCATGGCTTTTTGTCCTACGAGGCCACCGTCACTTACCCGACGGGAGGGGTGAGTGAGTGAGCACGAGTGAGCGCTGCAATCTAGAATTTGCCCCCTGATGTCACTGTCAAGGCCCAAACATACTCGGGCGGAACATACGCAGAGCGGACTCCGCGAGGAATGTCCGCAGTCATTCGGGCTTCCATAGTCGAGCGCACTTCCGCGTTGTAGTTTCCTGTAAAAATGTCCGTGAAAAATCCCCGCGATGTGAAAAATACATGCTGAGCAGTCACTGGTGCGCGGAGCGGAGTCCGCGCGGTCGTAAAATCTGAGCTTTGCGCGCACAGGGCTTGCAGACATCCGCTTTGAGTCCGCGCGGACCTCCGCGGAGTCCGTTCCGCGTACGCTCCGCCCGAGTATGTTCGGGCCTTTACTCACCATTTTTACACACTGAGGCTTTAAAGTCGAAATAATCATTTTGTTGTATGAGTGCACAATTTACTGAGGTGTAAAGTTAGGCTCTAGACCGCTTTATCTATATTTACAGCATATTTAATGAATAAAATGAAGGTTTTCAAAAGTGATTCCTGTTTGAATACTGACTTCTGCAGATTTTTTTTCTTATTGCTATTTGTATAATCTCTGAATTTACTGTTGCAAAATCAGCTTTCATGTGAATTAGTTACTGTCTGGCAGAATTATTTTATTTTTGACTGATTTATGTTTAAAATTCAGCGTTGAACATATAAAATGTGATTTTTTTTAAAAAATAAACATCCAGTTTGATACAGATGTTTTCATTTTATGTGATATGTAAGATTTTAAGGCCAAATTCAGAACTATGGAGAGTCGTATCTCTTTAATCGTCATATTCTGACTTGTGTGTCTTTATTTGTATGAGGGCTGCCCTGCTGTACAACATGTTCCCCTCAGCACATGTCTTTTCTAAAGACAGCTGGGAAGGGGGACACTGGATGGACAGTCATTTTTTTTTTCATCCCATAGAAAGTCAGTGGGGAGAATAATGTAGCCACCACACACACACACACACACACACACACACATACAATAGCACACATTGGCCCCAGGGGACCTGTTCACTCTCTGAATGAAGACGTTGAGGGAGGGAGGGTGGATGGGATTCATGTGAACTCTTCACATACACACACACACACACACACACACACACACACACACACACACACACAAGGGCCCTGGTGGTGGTGGTGATGGGTGGGGGTGGATGACACAAAGACACAGGGGGAAAGATGTAAAAATGCAGTTTGTATGTTACACAATCTCATATTTATAGCTCTAAGATTTGAGACAAGGAAGAAGTTTTTTTTATTCTAAGGCCAAAACACATTCTAAATTTTGTTTTATTTTGCATAATTTCATTCTGTATTATGACAGTGTTACATCAAACTGACTGCATGAGGTGCAGCATTACGGGGCAGTAATGGTGAAGCACAAGAGAAGAAACAAAGGACAAAGACAGGAAGAAAATGTTAGTCGGGTCGTCATACCTCTTAGCTCATCACGACGCGCACATCCTTCAGCCCCGCCCTGTCCTATCCCATGTGTGTAAGTGTCTTTGTATGCGTGTGTGTGTGTGTGTGTGTGTGTGTGTGTGTGTTTGAGCGTCTTTAGTATCACAATCAGTGCCCTGGCTGAGTCTGAGCCAGAGGATCCATTAGAGCTGATTGAGGAGCACAAGGGTGCAGACGTAACCCTGAGAGAAGGTGACAAGAACACACACACACACACTCACACACACACACACCGTCCAGCCACATAAAAGATGAGTCAAACTATAGCCATAAGCAACAACTGTATGTCACAGGCATATAAAGACACACACAAGCACAGAAATGCCCACAATAACGGCCGTATCCACCATGTCAATGCATTTAAACATGCACAAAGACATGCACAGTCAAGACCACCACGCCACACACACACACACACACACACACACACAAGCACACACACACAAACTGTATACACACGCACACACATGAATAGAAATAAGGGCGGGATGAATTTGCAATTGAACCACAATAAGGAAGTAAGAGGACTGGTGTGTGTGTGTGTGTGTGTGTGTGTGTGTGTGTGTGTGTGTGTGTGTGTGTGTGTGTGTGTGTGTGTGAAATATGAGAGATAACAAAACAAAAGGAAGCCTAATGACAGAGTTCAAGGGCTTTCAATCTCTAAACAGTCATTTTTCATTATGGTTTGTCATGGTAGGAAAAGCAGAGGTGTTACTAATAACATTAACAATCATAACGGTGGCTCTGCACACTACCAGGACCCTGAAACAGCTCGCGTAACAGCAGCTGAATTAGCTAAATTCAGCTATCATGAATGTTATTCTTTACACCTGTGTCAAAATGTCCTCTGTGAAAAAAAGGACCGCTGGCTCCACTTGTCATGCTCTGTACAGTTTGCTTGGCTGTATGATCTTCAGTTAGGTTTTGGATAATTATCTTATTCTGGGGTAAAAAAAAAACCTTTAAAAAACAACAACAACAAACTGACACTGTGTAGGAGCGAGGAGTGGATCTGACTGAGAAGCAGAGGACACTATCAAACGGGTGAGTTATATAAAAGTTCACCCCTGTGCAGTTGTCATGAAAAGGTAAATTAGATACAGAGGCCAAAATCTTTCTGTAGATTCTGTACAGTCTCTTTTCCAGATAAACTTAGATGAGGGTAAAAAGCTTAGTCTTTAGGTTTACTTCCTGGGGTTTAGGCCACAAAAGAATGTGATTAGGTTTAGAAAAAAAACATCATGGTTTGGCTTAAAATAAGTAAGTATGTTTGTTAGCAGTGGTGTTATGGAGGGTTTTCCCACCTCTTTCTTTGGCCATTTACAGTATACCCACCTAACAGATGAAAAGCCATTAGAATATATAGAACAGTGTACCCACTTCCTCCTCTGTAACCTACCCCTCTACCTAGTAGTACACCCACCTTCTCAACCACCACTACACCACTGTTTGTTAGTAACGTAAAGCATCACGTTACATTCCTCACTAGAGTGGTATGCTACACCTACTAATTCACTATGCTGTCATGAAAATATCTCAGTTGATATTTGGTTTCACATGAGACACAAACAGTGGCCTCTTGGGTGAAAGTCCAGAGTCCATCTGACCCATCCACCTTCCTGTCCGCACCCCCTTTGTGAACTTATTTATACTAGGGCATTTACTCACAGACAGACAGTTAGCAACTGGTGAACATACTGAAGCTTTTAGCAGCTAAATAGCCAGATATTTATCTCAGGAGTTGGTGGAGACCAAAACAGAGGATAAAGAGAGCAAATACTGGCCACACACTCGACTTCTGTCAGATGTGTAAACAAGTAATTGTAACTAATGAGATCACCAATTAACAACATAGAGTAAAGTGATGATTTGTCAGTGTTGTGTTTACAGCTCGTTACCACTGCCCCTATGTGGCCAAAAAAAACAGTTGCAGGTTTAGAGGGCAACTTAATGTCCCCTGAAAATTTTGTTTTCACTTACATTAACTTCTCATATTGTTGCAGGTGGACTCCAGGATCCTGTAACATTACTGAGGGCAGTGAAGTACCCAGAGAGGGCAGTGAAACCCTGCTTTACAGCTCTTCAGTTACTCTTTAAGGCAGTTTAATTTACTCTAAAGGAGTGGCTTATTAACTTTAAACTGTGTTTTTATTGAGAGTTTATTATGTTTTATCCTCTGGTTTGTAACTTTAAACAGTGGGAGATAAATTCAGCATTTGAGCACAGCCAGCAGGTTGCCCACCATTATAATGCAATGTAATGAAGTTCATTGCACATAAATGTATGGAGCCTCAATGTAATTCAGACAGGCTCTGAAGTCATTTTACAGCCACCTCCTCCAATCACATATGTCTATCCCCAGTATCTCAATATAAACATTTGGCACTCAGTCAGTCCCACCTCCCCAGTCTCCTCCTGCGTTAGCTTTTAGTTGTACAAGGAGTGTTAATGTTTCATTTGGCATGTGTTCACTAAACATTTTATATTTCAGGCTCTGACAACGGGGTGTGAACTCAAGGAGAGTCTGTGTCAAGCCTTGCAGAGACAATACTCAGTTACATACAGTAAACTGTGAGAGCTCAACACACCCCAAATGAGGAACACACGTGCAAATAGACACAAGACAAGCAAATGGAGTAACAACTTTACCGATTTTGATGACACATGAAAATATCAATTTGATGACACAAAGTGATACAAGACACTCACAACATGATGGAAACTGTTTCCAGGGGACATTAAAATGTGATGCACATGACTGGGATACGCTTGGTGTTGCCATGGTTTGTGGCTTATGAATTTATTTGAATCAGCTACCCCTCATTGTGATCACATGATTCAGATATCATTATAATAGGTGAAGGGCTAACACTACATTAACAGCAGCTATTTGCTATAGTATCTGAATCATAGGATCACAATGCTAAAATAAGCTAATATATATGTGTATGGTTTAGAGCAAAATGGTCATGGTTAGGGTTAATAGGCTATTAGCCAATCATAGAACAGTAGAGTGGGACTAGACTTAGTATGTCCCAATATATAGTATGTCAAATGTAGTATGCCAAAATACACTTAAAGTACAGTATAAGCAATCATCCCTATTCAGAAAAAGGGAAACAAGTAAATTACAGAGAGAGGAATGAGACTAGATGTGTATGAGATATGGTGAAGTCTAGATGTGTGTGCACTGGGGGTTAAGAAAGAACATGCTCAATAAGTCAAAATATGTTTTGGAGAATAACTGTGAGGACGAGTGTTTCTCTGTTGACAGAGAAGAAAAGAAGGTTTTTGCCTCTTGTCTCTGTCGCTGTGTCAGACGGGAGCAGGGAGAGGATCACTGGAGAGGAGCTGAGTGAGGGCGAGAGAGGGGTGACACCACGTGGATGATGGGCCGGGTGCTGTAGGGAGCACAGAGGCAGTGTTGAGGAGGTCACACTCCAGCAAGCTGCAGAGTGACAGTGTTTGGCTGTGTGTCACATCAGGAAGCTGCCTCATGTCACAAGCAGGTCACATGATTGCTCAGAGTCTTAAAACAGCACTACACACACACACACACATATAAAAACACATGGAGAAAGAGCATTGAAAGCAAAGTCACAACAATCTAACAGCACTTCGAAATATTTTCAGCCATCCTTGACTTGTTTTTGGAAGGCTGCTCATTCACAGCTGCTCTGACCTCGGCATAAAGCAAATGGATAGTTTTTCCTATTAAGGGTCTCAGTATTACAAACACTGACACATAATAATGTGTCACCGCCATGTGTGTCACCATTAAATCAGTATGCATCAATATGCCAGCTTGAAAAGGTGTGTTTTCAGACAGGATTTAAAAGTGGAAACTAGAAGTAAATATGTGATGGTGTCTAATAACTACTCTCTTTTGTTTTCCTGTGGATATACTTTGTATGAAAAGAAAAAAAATAGTTTATCTTCTGACCACTGGGTGGTGCCAGGTGAACTGAAAATAGGCTTGTACATTTGTATTTGAGTTTTTATGCAAAAAAGAAACTTCTGTGTTGTAAATTCTAAAGCGGTATCTACGTGTACGTTTCTTAAACTTGAGTTTAGTTTGGGGTTTTTTCTCCAATGAGCTCATAGATTGTCACCTCAATGAGTTGCACTGTGGAAACTTTCCTGTAGAAAATAACTATGTACATTTTTTATTTCACCCCCCAGATGAACATTTGTTTATCAATTACACCCCCCGTGAGAATACTTTTTGTTCCTCCCATGCCTCCACAGTGAACAAAGAATCCAAAACTGATTATTTTGGAAAGTTATTATACATATAACCAAGGTTATTAAAGTTTATTGAAGCTGAGGGATGGTGAGAAAAGATATGTGGCCTAACTTAAAACAGGGACTGGCCTCTATTTTAATTTCTTCAAGAACGCCTTTTTATTTTTTTGACAACTTGTACTTGTATATTGTTGTGCCAGTATGACATTTCTATTGTATGACTATTTCTCCCTGTGTTGGTGAGGTATATTGTTTTAGTTTTTGTCTACTGTTTTCACCACCTGCTTACACTTAACTAACCCTTTAAAACACTGAAGTTTAAGCTTCAGTTTGAAGACCTTGGTGCCTGCCAGCTGAGGAATATTGTTGTAAACTAGATTATTAGATTTAACCTTGAGTGGTTCTCCACAAGCAAAATGGTAAATGTTAACTGCATATAAGTGGGTCGTTGAGCAGTATAACAGCAAGTTTTGGAGAACAGGCATATACCCAGTGGCATTATCGTGTGTTTGACTTCGTAAAATGATGTCATATTCTGATTTTACATCTGTGCAAAGTTGTTGCTGCCCCGCCATTTCCACCTTTCAAACAACCCAAACAATAAAAATCCAACTCTAATGTGTCACATCAACATAAAGCCTATAATGTCTTTCTGTCAGGATCAACAACCCTCAACACAACATGATGCATGTCGTAAAAATATGAGCCAAAGCTGCAGATAAACACATGAACTGTCTCAGAGGGGAGCACACATGATGAGTAAAGGAGCCACACTGTCTCTTAACCTTCATATTCTCGAGGAAATGGCTGAAAAGCTCAACTTTATAACTTCCCTATCCAATTATCTTCTGCCAGACTGTAAGAAAAATGGTAACCTTTAACGGCGATAACAATGACATGAGGTCATGAGACTGGACAGAGGACGACTGTTAGGTGTGTGTGGTTTGCAGACAGAGAGAGAGGGAGGCAGAGATTTTATCTTATTATCACAAAGTGTTTGTGATACATCTGTTTTTTAGTGTTATGAATATGGAAACTCCGGTTTACTCTCCAGTAAACAAACAGTTGCTTTTCCATTTGTGTTTTCAATTTATGAATAATTAATTCTGTAAACAATTTCTTTCATAAGTTGCAAACAATGACCTGTCATCTTAAAGGTGGGTCATAAAAAAAGTGGGAGATAATGTGACTTTTAGTAAACATTATCAGCACAGTATCACATCAAACTGCTTTTTCATTGACTGTCCACTAGATGTCGCCCTAATCCACACATTGAAATGTCTCCAGCAGGAAATGCTGGGTGCTACAGTCATGACACAGTTTGTGCTCTAAAACAAGAACCAAGTGTCTGGCATGCAACAAGGTGGTGTGGTTAAAGCTGCAAAAGTTTGACATGATGTTATAACCACCAGTAATCATTACAATGCCTAACATGATGGAGGGTTCGATGTGCAGAGGAAAGAAAGACAAAAGCATAAAAGTTACCATTATCCCAGTGGGGCCTTAAGTGTTTTTTTTGTTTGTTTGTTTGTTTGTTTTAATTTTTTTTTATCAAAATGCATTTATATTTATGTATTTATTTATTTTATTTTATTTTATTTTATTTTATTTTATCCTATTCTATTTTATTTTATGTTATTGTTTTATTTATTTATTTTTTGTATACACAGGCTTTAATAAAACCTACATTATTCCAGGATTTGGAGTCAATATCCAGATGTTTTTGCTTCATCAAAACTTTTTGTCAGCATTTCCACTGTTGCATACTATTTGTGTGCATGAGTAAATTATGATACAATGGGCCCCTGGGTACACATATTCAAAAAGCCCCAACACCTCTCCTACATTGGAGCAAGACACGCAGACTTTGTGGACTTTTTTTGTCCTGTTTTTGTAGGGTTTTTTGTCTCTTTCTAGTTCCTTTGCACCTCTTTGTGGTCTTTTGTGTCCCTTCCTGGTCAGTGCATGTTAATTTGAGTGACATTTTGCAGGTTAAAGCCAAGGGGCCCCTGACACTTTGGGCCCCTGAGCCTGTGCGTGGTCAGTAATCCATCTATGTTTTTGTGTTATACTTGAAGTAACACTTGCTTTTCCAATCAGAATTGCTAATTTTCTGCAATATTTGTTCCATAATGACACTTCTTGAGCAAAATCAACAACCATTTTACTGCAATGCCACTCTGATGTTTGTTTTTTACATACTGTATCATCTCTGCAGGCTGCAGCTGTATTTATAAATGTACTCTGTTGTTTTCCACAACACAGATGGATCTAAATCCGCAGTCTCTCTTACAAATAACTGATGCTTTTGATGCATCAAACAAAATCAAACATCTGAGATAACAGACCAATTACATCTCACACAGATGATCTGTGATAATCTCAGTGGTCCTCCTTAGCAGAAAAAAACTGGTGTGTGTGTGTGTGTGTGTGTGTGTGTGTGTGTGTGTGTGTGTGTGGACTGAAATATGAATACAGCCAGCACTGCACATCAAGACTAGATCAAAGAGCTCTTTGGTGTTAAGCTGAAATCGATCTTGGGTTAAGACTTTTGTGGATTTGAGGAAAAGTATTTGGAAGGGATTTTCGGAGACATCACACATCAGTCCGACCAGCTTTATCCTACCTTTTAAAGTGGAGGTTTTTGCTACATTGTGTGACTGACCTTCGCTGTAACTCTATTTTTTAGTGCAGGGAGACCAAAGACACATTTATACTACCTCTCCTCTCTCTCAGTTGTACAGTAAAGTTTGGCTCTTGCGTTTCACCTGGGAAACAAAGGATTGATTCTCAGCCAAGGTGATGTTTTCAACCTTCATCACATGAAAACAGAATTTGAGTATTCTTGTCAAAGTCGGGGCTTTTCTTTATATTTTGTCTCCTCTACTTCTCTCTCCTCCGTACTCCTGCCTGTGATCTGGAAATCAATCTCAGAGAGCCACGCTGAAGGATGTCTCAGTTCCTAAAATGCATCTGGAGGAGGGAGGAGCGAGAAGAAAGGAGGCTTGCCAGAGGAGCTACAAGCATGGATGCATAGGTGATTCCTTTGTGATTTATAAAAGAGCCGTGACCAGCGTGACACACAACTCATATTTAATAAAATGGCAGTTAATTGCCTGTTTTCTCAACTCCTTTTTCTTTGTGCCTCCATCTTGCCTCTTCAGCTCATACCTCTGGTGAAAGGGACTAAGACATGAGGAGAGGAGATAGGGAAAGGAATTGAGGTTGTCCAGATTGTGAAATGAGAAAAGCCAGCAGTGTAGTGTATTCTCAACTAAGATGTGGGAGGCCTGAGGATGAGTTTGATTCCTGGAGGGCCCGTAAGGAAAAATGTTTCAGGGCAAATATGACAAATACTGTAACGCCCCTGCTCCCCTAAAACTTTAGCATGCAGCCTAACTTCTTGATTCATGAAATAAAATCGCACACTTTGAAGCCGATAACACATAACACCACACAAATAATGCATTCAAAAAGTTAGCATCTATAATGCAGCTGTCCGGAGTGTACCCGCCTCTCACCCAGTGTCAGCTGGGAATGCCACCCCCCTGCAACCCTGCACCAAGAAAGGCCGTAACAGATAAGGAATGAATGAATACAGACCTATAATAACAGCCATCGGACATTATGTTGACAAAACAATCGCAGAGTCCATTAAGTAGCTGTACAGCTTTTAAACATATTATCAGTCTTCTGACAGATGGAGTGTAACCAGTTGTTTTGAGGGGGGTTTTGTTTTCTGGGAACAAGGTTTAAGCCAACATAGTCGAGAAGTCCTTTCAGGCCTCAATAAAAAGTACATTTAAACAACTACAATGTCATGACACCTGGAGAGACTCCTGCTGAAGAGGATCATATTATAGCCTATTTTTAAAAGCCCCAGAACATCTGCAGCACTAAATTGATCATGAGGTGAAGCTGCTGTTTCCAAAGTCAAGAACAACCATTGAATCCCACATTTAGTGACCATGACTCCACTCATTTTATGTGACAGGTTATGATGTGTTGTTAACATCACAGCGCTTTGTGTAAACATAATGAGTGTATTGATAAAACTTGAACAGACCACACTGTATCTGTTTCTGCAGCCTGATGGGATACATGCAAATGAACATTACACCTTGACCTTTTTACGTGTTATGTATTGTGCTGCAATAAGACACGAACATCCTGCTATAGAGATAAACAGATCCTTACCTGACCTGTCGTAAAGGCATAAGGGCAGGCAATAAAGACATTAACCATCCATCATAGCTTAAAAAAACTCCACAGTGTTTCCAAATCTTCACTTGTCATGAAAAGTGAGTTTACAGTGCACTTTACAGGCGTCATTACATGAGTGGGTTTCACAGAAGGTGTGATCTGTACTTTTGTTAACCACACATAATTGAAACCTCATCACAAGTTTAGGTCCTGCGATTATATTTTGACTGAAGCACCAAAGAACAAGCAGGGCAAAGTACTCATCAGGCAGCAGAGTGCTCCCTGTGAGTGCTTTATTATATCGCTGATGTGTAATGGGCTTGTGCAGTATTACAGTATACTGGGGTGTTTAGAAATTATTTTGAATACTGTCAAAAATACAAACGCACCTCTTTCAATTAAAGTTACACAGAGATGCTGTATTTAGGCGATGCAGTGCACAGCATGCACCACCAGGGGTCAGTCTCTACTGATGGAACAGGCAGCTGAGATGAGAAACATGGTGACTGCAAGTGATGGGGATAACGTTACAGGAGTACTATGAAAGAAAAATGCCTTTGCCCCATGTTTGGGAATATTGCCACATATAACTAATATTGAGATGACTTCTTCCAACTACAAGAGCAGTTTATTAGCCACATGATTTAATTCAACACATCATCTCCACTGATGTGTTGGTATGTCCCAACACGTGCTTTGGTCCAATCAGGGACTAATTTTGTTACAAAGTTGCATAATTACCTAGAGTTGGTTCATGTTCTCACGGCAGCATTTAAACACGGACCAGATCAAATGCCTTGCATGAGAAAGCTGCTCTTGATTGGTCAGAATTTCCATGTGGGAAAAATCCAGGAAGTAAACAAACCATACAGTTTGAAAACGAGGCGCGGCTCCAACTAGAAAACAATGTTTTGATGCATTGGATGTGCTGAATGTGCATATTAAGGCAGTACAGGAGGAGGTGCACATTAATAATCCTCCAGGACTGTAACATGCTCATGTTTAACCCAAACAATGTGTCATGTGACTGCTGTTGGTTCGGATCGAGGTCGGAACACGTTCTCACCACAAATGAACCGCACCAGAGTTCATTTGTAACGGGACCGAGACCACCTCTTCAAGAAGGTCTTGATCTGGTTGTTTTGGTGCGCACCCAAGTGCTATTGCTGTGTTCACACCTGCCCAAATGAACCGCACTTAGGGAGCAAGCAAACTTCAGTTCGACTGAACCGAACCAAACAGGGCAGGTGTGAAAGCACCTTTAGTTTAAGGTGATTATAAAGTAATAAAAACAAAGGTATGAATGTTATATTTCATTTACAGTGTTGAGAAGGTTACTTTTGAAATATAATTGGTGACAGATTAGGCTTCTGGAGACCCTTGTTAAAAATGTAATAAGAAATATAACTATTTTAATTACTACATCAAAGTAATATCACTTGTTATATTTCATTACTTCTTGATTACTTTAAATGTTTTAACCTGGGCAATAAAACTGAAAACTACTAAAAAATGTACTGTAAATTTTAAACCAGGTACAACAGTACTCAGCACTGTCAAACTTCTATTAAAAGTTTTTCAGTATAATGAGGATTATTTTCTACATTTAAGCTTTTTACTGACAGAATATATTTGGATGTAACCCCCATGTAATCACCAACATCTTGATTTGTAACTGTAAATTTAATTACACAGTCTTTCTCAGTCACTGTAATGGATTGAAATTATATCAACTGTGTAATCTTATTAAGTAACTCAGTTACATGTAACTAGTTACTCCCCAACACTGTTATGCTGTTATATCCGCCTAAATCCTACACGCTGGACCTTTAATGTGAAGCTAAACTAACCTTAGAGTTCAAATATTTGAGTGTTTTTAATCTTCTCATCTAAATTTTGGTCTCTGAGCACAATAGCCTACATGAGTAAAACAGGCGTAGCCTATTTGTCACTTTCACACATGCATGACATAAAGATTGTTTATCAGTGTAGCAGGAGGAAGTTGAGGCTTACATAGAGCCCTTGAAGGCATCATTGTGTTTTCTCAGGGCTTTCCAGTGAACAGTTAATGTGTCTGTTGGCCGTCCTTTTCCTTCTCCTCCCACACAGCCAAACCAATACAAACATTTCAGTACAGTGAGGAGTCTCTCCAACAACTCCCCGTCCTTGTTAGGGCACCTCCAGGGACACACAGACATGGCACAAACCGGCAGCCAAAGTTCAACTTTCCCTGAGATAGTGGAGTTAAACGTGGGTGGACAGGTGTATGTGACCCGACTTGAGACTCTCACGACCGTGCCCAACTCCCTGCTGTGGACCAAGTTCACCCAGAGCTCCCCGGGCGACCTGCCAAAAGACAGCAAGGGCCGCTTCTTCTTCGACCGGGACGGCTTTCTCTTCCGCTACATTCTGGACTATCTGCGGGACTCTGAGCTTTTCCTGCCCGAGTTTTTCAAAGAGAGGAGGAGGCTGCAGAGAGAAGCGGACTTCTTCCAGCTGCCGGAGCTGTCGAGGCGCCTGGCAGCCGTCAGCAAAGACACGGACACGGAGGACAGCGAGGAGGCTGAGCTCACCAGCCCGGCCACCACCACCTCCTCCTCGGACAGGACGCTGCGCTCTCCTGGGGCCAGCGCCGGCTACATCACCATCGGGTACAGAGGCAGCTACACCATCGGGAGGGACATCCAGGCGGACGCAAAATTCCGCAGGGTGGCCAGAATAACCGTGTGCAGCAAGATCTCTCTGGCTAAAGAGGTGTTTGGAGACACCCTGAATGAGAGCCGAGACCCGGACCGCCCGCCGGACAAATACACCGCCAGGTATTACCTCAAGTATAACTTTCTGGAGCAGGCGTTTGACCGCCTGGCAGAGGCTGGTTTCCACATGGTGGCCTGCAACTCTACTGGGACCTGCTCATACGCCAGTAACGACCCTGGGGAAGACAAACTGTGGACCAGTTACACCGAGTATGTCTTCTCCCGATGACTGAAATCTGCAGGACTGCTCCCTGCTCACCTCTTACTATAATTAACACTTGGAGCAAACATCAGTCATAATAGTTCTTACTTTAATCAACATCCCAAACTGGCAGTTTTCACCCTTGTGTAGTTTCATTTTCTTGTATTGGATCAGCCACTGTGTAACTTTTCTGCCATTTTCCTCTCTCCCCTGCAAAAGGACTCCAGACTCCCAACATAAATCTCATTGGTTAGTGAGAAGAATTTTTTTGACATGTTACAGGGGTTATTTTAGTCTCCCTGCTGGCTCCACTGCCTTTAAATCTGTAACAGAGAATGCTTTGTTTTTAAGTAAATGACTTAAGTGGTTACCCAACATGGCAGAAATGTTAGAGGCTGGTTTCTTCTGATCCTCACTGGGCTGTGCTTGCATTGTCATGTCATAGTGGAGAGGCTACTGAGGCTCTGAACACATTAACCAGGACATGTGTGCTGTAAATAGATGTTTTAATTGCTTCTCGTGTCTTTAATTTGGGGGATTGATGGAGACAGTAAGTTGCATTTTCCATACAGTACTTTATATGTTTAATTCACTTATATAAACGCACACACCGCATCGCTGCTTTAGAGGATTACACATTGGGACTTTTTCCACCGTGCTTCATTGTTATGTGCCATCTATGAGCTGTTGTCATTGTTTTCTTTTTAGATATAAAGCTACAGCAAATAAAGTGTGACTTTGTAACACTATCCATCTCATTGTCCCCTTGAGTTCACTGTGGAAACTTTCTTAACATCTGTTTTTCTTGAGATATTGTCAGTTATTTTCATGCAAGTAAGCACAAACATACTTTATTTTTTCTCCGGTCACTAGTAGAGCTGCAACAATTAGTCGATTAATCAGTTTTCAGTCAAGAAAATATTAAAATTAATTGCCAGCATTTTTTTGACGATGTTTTTTGGGCATTCTGCCTTTATTTGACAAGACAGTTACAGCATTAAGGGGGGTGTGCATTCAGCAAATGGCTGTGAGTTGGAGTTGAACCCATGGATGCTGCAGGACGGACTCAGCCTTTGTACATGAGGCCCCTGCTCTACCAGGTGAGCTAATGGTCCCCCCAGTTGCGAGCTATTTTGATAATTTTGTAGTCATTTCAGTCATTATTCAAGCAGAAATTTACTGGTTACAGCTTCTTGAATATGAGAATATGCTGTTATTTGCAGTCATTTATGACAGTAAATGAAGAGTCTTTGGGTTTTGGACTGTTAGTAGGACTAAAGACACTATTTCAAGACGTCACTTTGGGTTCTGGGTGATTATTATGTGCATTTGTCAACATTTTTTGACCTTTTATAGACTAAATGATTCATCAAAAATTAAATTTAGATAGTTCGAAATGCAAGGAGGAAGCAAAGCTTGGCTCTGACGGCTGGTTCAACAGGTGCTCTTTGATGAAAAGTACAAAAAACAGGATCCAGAAAGTCTTAAAATGGTGCAGGCAACCATGAGAAACACACCCAAGGCGCTCTGTCTTCAGGTGAAATGACCTCATAAATATATTCGCTGAGCACAGGCAATCTAACAGACTAATGTGTATCGAAGGCGTAGTGTCGAGACCTTTAGGAGTAGATGTGCATTGGTCTGTTAGATTGCCTGTGCTCAAAGGATAAATATATGAGATTATTTCACCCAAAGACGGAGTGCTTTGTCCTTTTTTTAATGCTTCAATATTAAGATCATGTGCATCCGCCCCAAATAAAAGCATCAAAGTAGCCGTGGACTTTTTTTCATTTGGGACATTTCTATCGTAAATTGATGCTCAAAAGGCACAAATTAGTGCATACAAATTCACCAGCACGCAGAAAATTAAGCATTTGATGCTCCAAATTTCCTGGAGGAGAGTCACATGTGTCCTCCCCAGTGTTAAAATAAAACCTAGGCCCTTGCATGGTTGTCTGATCCCCTGAAGACATCCTCTTGTCCTATTTTTGGCACTTCTGACCTCACTCAGGGATACTTTTGCAAGTTTGGACACATTAGACATCAAATCCACCTCCTGCTGAATGAGAAACGACCTCAGTGGACTAAAATGCCTCCAAAAAAGGGTTTGATGAGAATCTGACCTGAATTAAGTCACATCATGTTGTTATTAACATTAAACCTGACATTTATCACATTATAAATTCAGAGGTCACCAAATCAAGAGGAGGGAGAGAAATGATTTTAAATAACTTTGTTACTGCAGAAGTGTAGCATCAACTTAACTTCACGGTAGCCACATTTTATCAGTCGCAATCTGTCAAGTCATGTGTTTCCTAGTAAAGGCTTCCATCAGTCATGGTATTAAAAAACACCAAATGCAGACACGTTGACTCAGTTCAAAACTCCGTCGAGAATTTGCTTTTTTATTAGATACTGATCATACTGAAACCAACTTTAGGAAGAGTGAACATTGTCATTTCCCCTCCATGTAGATCATGCAAAGTACTCTGAGCTTTATACAAGTTCTCTGCCGTTTCAAAGACTTCTCTTTTTACATAAGGGTGATACTTTATGTCCATTTCATGCTAAGATTAAGATAAATGCCAATAAATTGTAGTCAAAAGTAGAATTTGGTAGCCCATCTGGCAGAGCTTGTCTTTCTCTGCAGCACAGAAGAGCTCTGTTATCTCCCCTGGGCAGGATGGGAAGGAGGAGGGGGGATTTCTCTTTGGCTGACAAGTACAGTAATCAAATGTCTGTTCCCTTGTGGGATCCTGGGGCACAAATCCAAACTATCCCTAGGATCAAGTCTAATACAGAAAAGGGCTTTGTGTGGGCTGTTCGAGTGTGCTCAGAAACAAATGTGTAACAAAAAAATCTGCAAAATGAATCATTTATTTGTCAGATGTCCCGCAGCACTGAAGCTGTTACTGTAAAAAAGACATTGTGGTTGATTTGTTCCTTGACTCGCTATAGGCACACAAATTCATGTGAAGACATACACGCACATACACACAAAGATGCACACACATACACCCGCGTACCCCCCCCAACAACCAAGCCGCCCACACACGCTTCTGCCACCAATGAGCTACTTCAAAGATAGACTTGTCTTTGCAAGAGACCTCGTATCTGCTGTCAGCTGATGCTGCCATCTGGACAGGAAAAAGGAAGGATCGACCGCGACTCTTCCTCTGGTGAGATCTCCAGAAACAGGATGTAGTTGCTCCACTGGCCTCGACAAAAAATACAGCAACTGGGGCTCAGCAAAATCAGACACATTTGTCCTCACAGTGTGTTTCATGTTGCATGAATTATCATGAGAAAACAATGATGGGTGAGCACTTTAAACTGCTCTAAAAGGCAAAGACGCCATTTAGTACCTTCTGTCTCCTGCATTAGATTCAGACCATGTGAAATGATGACACAAACGTTGGTTAAAAGACGCATAAAACACTTTATTAAATTTAAATATCCTTTTTTGGTTCCTCTTGGAGGAGGAGTTTCTCTGCCAAGCAGCTATTTCTAATACAGACCTTGTGTGTGTGCGTGTGTGTGTGTGTGAGTCCTTGATAAAAACCACCTCCAAAACACATTTTGCTTGATGCATGCCTTTTTTTTTTTCTGCAAGAAAACTCTGCCAGCCAAGTGCTCAAAATGCACACACGCACACACACACATACAAATAACCACACAGAGTGCAGGAGGGAGATAAAGAGAGCCAAATTAGCCAATTTGCAGAGCTGGAGATAACACAGTTTTCTTCATATCAGCCTCTATGTGCTAAATCTTTCACACTTTCTCTCACAGTGTCTGCGTCGAGCTCAATGCAACCTGCATGTCTTTAGTAATGTTTTTTTTATTCCTTCTCCAGCTTCTCTGATACAGACACATCACACTGTTCACAGGGAGAACAACACATGAATAATTAATTAACAAGATGTGTTTCTCTTTGTTTAGGTGTGAGAGCAGAAAATAAAATTCGAAGGCCTTTAAACGTACGAACATTCTCCTTCCATTCCCATGTTATCTGAGATGTCCCATTTACAACAGGGCTCTTTCACAGGGTGTAAGGACAGCGGTGGCTGTGCCATAACATTTGCGTTTATCAGTATTGTGTATACTGTGGGATTTCACTGTGGAGCATAAGCATGAAAAATGCAAGCATGAGGGAACCTTGCAGACTTGCAGAAATAACTCAACAATCAGGTTTAACAATAACAAAAAGGACTGAGAACCTCATAGAAGTCAGATAAAGAAGTGGGGGTGTGGTTTTTCCACATGATGTTTTCAGATGGGTGAAACTGTGAAACAGTTTAGCTTGGCTCTCTGATAATCATCTGACAAACAGTGGCAGCATTGGTGAAGCTCATATTGTAACTGAGAACCAGCAAGGCAACTGCAAAACATTTCACAATTCATAAGTCACATTAAACCTGCTTCAAACAGCAATACGTCTATTGATTAAACAAGGACTGCAGTAAACATGAAACAATGCAAAGCTGTTTTCATTTGCAGTGTGGACATATTTTTTTCATATACGTCAGCGTAGTGCATCTGTCTGGGCCATACATGCATTTTTACATGACAAACAAAACTTACCTTTTAAAGGAATAGTTCAACATTTTGAGAAATGTGTGTGTTTGCTTTCTTGCTAAAAGATATGAGATGATTAATACATCCTTCATATACACTCACAAGCCACTTTAAAAGGTACACCTGTTTAACTACTCATTACCGCAGATATCTAGTCAGCCAATCACATGGCAGCAACTCAATGCATTTAGGCATGTAGACGACCTGCTGAAGTTTAAAGTGAGCATCAGAACGAGGAAGAAAGGTGACATTGAACGTGGCATGGTTGTTGGTGCCAGACAGGCTGGTCTGAGTATCTCAGAAACTACTGATCTACTGGGATTCTCACACACAACCATCTCTACTCGTTACAACCAAGGTGTGCAGAAGACCATCTCTGAACCAACAACACGTCCAACCTTGAGGCAGATGGGCTACAGCAGCAGAAGACCACACCAGGTGCCACTCCTGTCAGCTAACAATTCACACAGGCTCACCAAAACTGGACAATAGAAGATTGGAAAAACGTTGCTGGTCTGATGAGTCTGGATTTCTGCTGCCACATTCAGTTGGTAGGGTCAGAATTTGGTGTAAACAACATGAAAGCATGGATCCATCCTGCCTTGTATCAACAGTTCAGGCGGGTGGTGGTGGTGTAATGGTGTGGGGGATATTTTCTTGGCACACTTTGGGCCCCTTAGTACCAACTGAGCATGGTTTAAACACCACAGCCTACCTGAGTATTGTTGCTGACCGTGTCCATCCCTTTATGACCACAGTGTACCCATCTTCTGATGGCTACTTCCAGCAGGATAACGCACCATGTCACAAAGCTCAAATCATCTCAAACTGGTTTCTTGAACATGACAATGAGTTCACTGTACTCCAATGGCCTCCACAGTCACCAGATCTCAATCCAATAGAGCACCTTTGGGATGTGGTGGAACGGGAGATTCACATCATGGCCGACAAATCTGCAGCAACTGTGTGATGCTATCATGTCAATATGGACCAACATCTCTGAGGAATGTTTCCAGCACCTTGTTGAATTCATACCACAAATTATTAAGGTAGTTCTGAAGGCAAAAGGTGTCCAACCTGGTACTAGCAAGGTGTACCTAATAAAGTGCCTTGTGAATATATGCCTGTATGAGGCTACAGCCAGCAGCTTAGCTTAGCTTAGCTTAGCTTAGCACAAAGACTGGAAACAGCTAGCCTGGCTCTGTCTTGAGGTAACTAAATTCAACCCCAGCTCACTGATCAGGTTGTTTTCATGTACCGTTTGTGCGTACACCTAAAAAAAGTAATGCGCCAGAATTTGTATCTAGCCCAAGTAATCATGAGCCAGCCCTTTGTGGTTCGCTAATTCATTAGTGATCATACAGACCATTATACATGCATTTCTTCAGATATCATATGAACCTTTGTATAAGGGTACGATGCACTGATGACACATATAAAAGCACGACTTGTTTTTTTTATTTCATTTCATTGGTATCACTTTTCTCATTTAACTTAGCAAATAAGTTAATACGTGTATCCCTCAAAATGCTGGGCTGTTCCTTTAGCGGTCCAGTGGGATTTAGTGGCATCTAGCAGTGAGATTACAGTCTAATGAAAACATATTTATGAATATTATGTATCATCTTTGCCAATAGACGCTCATAAATCCCACACACTGGACCTTTAGAGGAAGAATCACTCATCCAAATGAAATGATAAAAAAAAATTTCAACACAACACCCTGTAATCATTTTCTTTGATAAGTTGATTGGCTGATATTTCATTTATTACTAAAACTCATTTATACAGCCCTTAAATATTTGGAGTTAAAAAAATATGGACTGTCTCTTTAAATATGTGGTTTAAGTTTCTAATTAAATGTTTGGAAGCAGTAGCTAACAAAGAATCTCAATTTATCATCCACTGACTCACTTGTTCTGGATGTTTTGATGATATCACTGAAGCTGCTCAGTTGTCATAAACTTATCATGTTTCCACACACCTTTAGGACTTCTCATCCATGTGAACTTCAAACTTGAACTTGACGCTTCAGTGTTGACTTTGGAAACAGCAGTTGACAAAACAATCTCAACTCAAGCTCCACTTACTTTTTAATAGCGCTTTAATCTCCTCAGTTATTACAGCAAACACTTCACTGTTTGAATAAACCCTGGGAAGATTTGCAGCCATTGACTTCTAATGTAAAATACACATATGGTGACAAATATCACAGGCGTCCATCACTGCAGACGCAGACTCTTAGTGTTTAAACACACGCTTAGCTATTAAAGTGTTTGTGTTGCCAAGCAGTGAACCCATTAAGGGTCCAGACATTCCTTAAATCATTAACAAGTCTCAGATATATGTTCAACTAATAATGTTGTTGTGAATATGATGTGTCAGTGACTTTCACAAGAAAACAAATATCCTCTTACACAAATTCTTCTGTGGAGCAGCAGCCATTAAAAGAGTGTTTAAAGCCACAGTCCATTAAAGTGCAGCCAATGCTCTTGTATTATGACGCTCTAATCCAAAGCAATTTGATGCAAACATCTTTCATTCTGTTTTACAATCTGACAGTTTGCTTGTCGTCGTAAGGGATCGCAGCTTTATTAATATCTCATTTCCTCCTCAGTCACAAGCAGTGATGCATTGGCAGGGCGGTACACTCTGGAGTTAATGTTTCTTTATTATGTGTGTCCAGATTTATGTCCGAGCACAGCATGACGTCAAGCACTGTGCAGGAGAAAAGGTAAGAAGCAGGAAATGAAAGCAATAATAAAACATAGTCAGAACTTTGCCCCCCAGTATGACTCTGTAAAGGGCAATCTGATATCAGCCTGTTTCAGCTTAGAAAGTGAAATCCCATCAAATAAGACAGACACACAACAAGCTTTAGTTCTTTTACTGTCCTCTGTCTTGTAGCTGATGGCACAGCAATGCAACTGAAATTAAAAAACAAACCCCATGTATCTATCTATCTATGTGTCAGAATTAGTCATGACAGCATCACAGTAAAGATGAAACCTTTATACAGCACAGCCTTGTTTTATTGCTTGCAGCAACACTAAAGCTGCCAGCAACTGAGCTCTGAATAGGGCGTTAGCTGCATTTTCAAATCACAGCAGCTCAATAGATTTTAGTGAAGGAATCAAGCTGTCAGAATTTTGTAACTGCAAATTACTTTTATCAAATAAAGAAAGTTTACTTTTTCACAACTGGCTTTGTTCAAGACGCTATTAAAAACACATATGTTTTAATATACACTTTGACTTGTTTTAATAGGCCTACTTATAAAACAAAAATGGACAATGTACAGTCCATGTGCACTGCTGTCTTTTGTATTTTTTTATTGTGTTTTAAATTAGTTTTCTTGCCCTGATAAGTCAACAAAACCATTAAGAGATTATTCTTTAATGAGGTATTTAAAATGTCCGGTATGTAAGATTTTAGGGGGATTTAGTGGCATCTAGCAGTGACGATGCAGACTGCATCCAGTTGAAACTTCTCCTGGTTAGAATTCCTTCACTGTTCATTGTTCAGGAGGTTTTTACCAGGCGCCTGATTATCCACAAAGGTCTCTTCCTCTCCAAAATAACTGAACCCAGTGATTGAAACCCCTGAATAAAGTAGTTTCACGTTATAAATCAGTACTTCTCTTTAGTTTTTTGGCTTGTCACAGACAGACCACTACCCTAGTAGCTGCTAATGTGTGCTCACCTTTTTCCTCTGATAATTTAAGATCCAGACGTTCAGGAGGTTTTTACCAGGAGCTGAATTATCTCTGTGGATAATTCAACAAATAACAGCAGCAAATAACAAATGGATCTGGTAATTAAAACCAGTAAAAACACTGAATAAAGAAGTTTCACTCTCTGGAGCCAGTGTTTGGTTTGTCCATTCTGAGCCACTCTAGAAACATGGCAGTGCAACATGGTGGACTCCGCGGACAAGGCCCTGCTCCCTATGTAGACATGAATTGTAGACATAAAGTAATGAAAACACATCAACTGGGGTGTCGGTGGCTTAGTTGATAGAGCATGCACTCCATGTACAAAGGCTTCATCCTTGCTGCAGTGGTCTGAATTCAATTCCAGCCTGCAGCCCTTTGCTGCATGTTACTCCTTCTCTCCCTCTTTCATGCTAATCTGTCCTATCGATTAAAGGCAAAAACACCCAAAAAATGATCTTAAGAAAACAAGACCTGAGACCTAAAAACTGACCTTTAATAACGAGAAATCAATTCACAAATAGTAATTACAGACTGGACATAAACACAACATCATCCATTGACTCCCATTTTAATGCTTTGATTTTGATAGTTTGGCCATCAGAAGTGACCATATTTGGACAAGAGGGTGGAGTTATGGAGGAGCGAGGAGTGGAAGACACTCTTTTGCCTCAAGTGGTCATTCAAGGAACTGCTGTTTTGGCACTTTAAAGGCCCAATTTTTCAGCTACACAGGTTGATGCTTTAAAGGAATGCATGAAAGTACCATGAACACTCGAGTGAGATTTGGTACTTAAAAAAACATACAAAGCTTTTTCTTTAGAATTTAGGAATTAGAATTTATTTCAGTCTGCAAATAGAAATAAGAAAGTCATGTATTAATCTACAAGTTCATGTATAGGCCTCTCACAGACAATGGCAGATATCTAAATACTGCAGTGCAAAATAAAGTAATTCAGCATAACTCAGACACTTCTGCAGTCCATAAAAGGTGTAGGCTGAAGCTACAGCTTATAACACTTACCATTTTAACAGCACATCATTGGATATCAACAACAAAACAAACCACAAGCAGCTTTGTCTTGATTTCCTTTATCGTTTTGGCATTTGCATGCAACTTCCGTGCTTTTGAAACACTTGAAAGTTGCATGTCATGCTCTCTGCCAGGAAGGGGGTGAATGTTAAAACCCAGCTGCAGACACACAGATTAAAATCTGTGATCCTCCGGGGGTCAGGTTATCTGTCTCCACCAATGTCAGGGCGTCTGACCATAAAGCTCTGTCTCCCTGTCTGCTCTGTGTAGTTTGCTGGGTAGAGGGAGGGTGTAAATGTCGCCAGTCTCAGCTGAGCTGCTCTCAGCGCCCAGCAGCAGGCCGGAGATTGCTGCAGCTCCCTGTGACAAAGCTGAGCCTTACACTGTGCCGGTAAACTAAAAGGTAAAAGGCTGCCAGCATCAATCAGCTGCAGGGAACAGAGAGGAAGAGAGAGATCATCCTCCTCCCCTGCTGTGGCTGCAGTGGGCTTCCTTTCACAAGAAGTGCAACCTCTCCTCCCTCCCTCCCTCTCAGGGCTGTCTGAAAGGGCAAGATGTGGAGAAAAGTGTCTGTGAGACTGTTACTAATGCCATTTTAATTTAAGCTGTAATGCCATTTGTAAATGATAAGAGACTACATTGTTTTTGTCTTTTGTGCAATGGTCCAACAGAACAGTATTTCCTGTCAGGAACTGATACTGGACAAAGAATTACCTTCACACTGTGACCTGCTGGGTCTGGTTCTGTTTTCATAAATATCAAGACTGCTTATCTTCATGTATATACAAAAGCACTGAAGCACCTCCGGTCTGGATCCAAATAATCTGGCCTTTTTTTTTCAGAGGATGGAAATGTATCTATTTGGTTTTTCAGTCCATCACTTCGGTTCAGACTTAGTTGCCTTGAAGTTTTCCACAGACATTTGTGTCCCCCAGAGGATGGATCCTAATGTCATTATTCCTTGTCTTTTTCTGCTCTGCAACAAGCCAACATATTCTCACTCTGACCTCGACACATATAGACATTTGGTCATGGACTTTCCACATCCACATACAACATGCAAGGTACCCTGGGTGCACTGGTTTTTTACGTTCTGGGACACCGTGTTAAGTTCTGCCTGTTACATGCATTGTCTTCTTCCAAAATACACTTCTGTTTTCACAGGAAATGTAAGGTTTACATACAGTCTCTTTCAAAATAAACGTACAACCTCGGTAAAACACCGTGAATTGAGTATTTTTTTTCCCTTCAACAACAAATGCACGTGGTTAGGTTTAGGAAAAATGACAGGGTTTGGCTTTAGAATCTTACAGGACGCGAACACCGCTCTCCACCACCCCTCCCAGCCGCCCCAATCGGACTTCCGCCGCCTTAAGTTTTGTCCTTGTCCTGCAACATTTCCCCCTGACGCCGCCGGGCACCGTTAGACGACGACCTCAACCAGCCGTGTATCATACTGATATCAAAGGATGCCTTTTTAGTTGGTTTCTGACGCCGCTAATCACTGCCCAAGCACCGGATTTTGATGACTTCAGAGTGAGACCATGCTCTAGTTTTTGCACATGGGAGAAGTCGCCTTCGGGGCCTCCTGCCAGAAAAACTTTCCTGGTAGAAATCTATTCATTTTGATCAAAACAGCACTTTTTGATTTTAATATTTTAACCTTAATCAAGAAATCTGTTTCTGGCAGAAACTTCTCCCTACAGTGTAGTTTTTTAATGGGAAACATCTCAACTATTGGATCAATTTCCCAGAATCTCGTAACATCATTCATGGAGGAATTGTAATAAAGCTGATGACCCTGACATTTGTCTACTGCCGTCATCTTATTTGTCCAATGCTTTGTGACTTTTGCCCTGCCAGTCTGTTGTTTCTAATTATAAAACTGCCAAGTGCTAGACACTGGTATGAGCCAGTGTTGGTAAGTGTGATTAACTTACTTTCAGTTCTTATTCTTCTTAAGTGTTCACCTTGTGTAGCCTGTGCACATAAATTATGGCCCAAAGCATTATATTTAGTTATAATTACTGCTGAAGTGAAGACTGTAGAAACAGTTTCCGGGTCATGCTGCCTGTCTTTCTGTTTGGCTGGATGTCTCTATCCCTCTGCCTGTCTGTTATGGCTCTGGACAATGTTACAGCAGTGATGATACACTGAGAGGGACACTCGCCAGATAATCTGCAAGGCACAGAAACATCCACTTCCTCCTCACTGCCTCCTGTGTCAGTTTGCCTGAGTGTAAATGTCAAGCTGTGTTACAGATGTTGTTTGCTGTACTGTTGGACAAAATGTATCTCGGGAGTTACAAACAGTTATTAAATCTCAAAAACAGGATTTTTCATGGTGGTCCCGAGAGCTCACTGTGGGTAAGTGTAGGCTTCCTGTGGGTAGTATGAGCAGAAGCAAAAAACTCCCACTGATCCCTGTGGACCACCCTGGGTTGGCCCTTTACAGTTGCTCAAAGATACTCTCATTCATTCAAGCAGAGCACTAAGAGGAAGTTATTGTCCCTAAAACTTTGGATAAAAGTTAAGAAAAAGTACTGTTACTAAATCAGATTTTTTATTGTTACAGCCAACTCCTTACGACAAACTCACAGGCAGGGATGGATTACTGAACGGGTCCAAGAGTATCAGGGTTCCCCCTGGTCTTTAGCTGCAAAATGTCACTCAAATTAACACATGGTGACCAGAACAATTGTTAAAATGACCACAAAGACAAACAAAAAAACACAAATACCCCCTTTCCACCAACATGGAACAGGTTTTGTTTTGGTTCCTATACCAAATTTTGAACCATCTGGAGTATTTCAACCAAAAATAATCTTGTTCAGAACCTGCTGTTTCCCAGCTGTAACTGAAAAATAGCAGGTTTTTCTTGAGCTGGAGTGCAAACTGTGACAATATCAGTGGGTGTGTCATATTCGTCAGGTGGAACAGAGAGGCTGGAGAAGGCAGCAATAGAGAAGTCAGCTGAGAAATCATCATGAAAAGAGCATGCAGCATGTAATAGTCGGGCCAACCTTGATTTGCGGATGAAAATAAATACACTATCTGTAATAACAGAACACAAGCTCGCAGGAAATGGGTCCCAACATCTTGCTACTACTGTTTACTTCTGTTGTGCGTTGTGTAACATCCTACGTTGGTGACTTCCTTCACTACAATGGTTTCGCTCTAAACTGTGGGCTGGATTGCCAGATAGCAACAACGTTCCTGGGGCCCTGAACTGAACCAGTTAAAGTACCGGAGCTACTTTGGTGGAAAAAGGGGAAAATAGATGCATAAAATAACTATAGAAAGGACAACAACAGTCACAAAGAGACACATAATGACTACAAAAACATGTGAAAGAAAAAAAGAAAAGGCAAAACCACCACAAAGTCTGTGCGTCTTGCCAAAGTGGTCTCACTCCAAAGTCCTTGAAATCCAACACTTTGGCATCAGACACTGACGTAAAAAGTTGTCCTTTAACGTCGGCATGATACGTGGCGGGTCGCCATTATAGATTAATGGCACCTGGCGGCATCAGGGGGAAATGTGGCGGGACAAGAACGAAAATTAAGGCAGCGAGAATCCAAGTAGGGCAGGCGGAAAGGTGAATGGGTCCAACAAACAACAACTTTCACCAGGGAGAGCGGTGTTCGCGTCTCATAAGGTTTTACAGCCAAACCCTGTTCTTTTGTTGCCTGAACCCAACCATGTGAGTTAGTTGTTGTTGGAAAAAAAAAAAAAAAGTCAGTTCACGTCGCATTTATTTTGAAAGAGACCGTATGTAAACAGTAAATTTCCTGTGAAAACCCAAGTGTATTTTGAAAGAAAACAATGCATGTAATAGGCAGAACTTTGGCGTACGAGAACGTCAACAACCAACGCACTCAGAGTACCTTGCATGTCATATCCGGACATGGAAGGTTCGTGACTAAACGTCAAAATGTGACTAGGTCGGAGTGAGAATGTGTTGGTCTTGCCCCCGTGTAGGAGAGGTGGTGGGGCCTTTTGGATTTTGTCTATTGTCTCATTATACGCCCACGCTTATGGGCGTATAATGTGACATTTGATGCAATATAAGGGGCATAATCATGAGCATTCTGTATCTACTATGTACTTGCCTATACTTTAGATCTAATACTGTACATACAGTATATATCTATGCAACCCACCTAGACTGCTCCCTGCTGTTAACTATTTCTATAATCAACACTGGTAACCTGATTTGGATTTGCACCCTATTTTTATCTTAGAGTTTACATTTGCATGCTTCTTACTTTTATTGCAATGGCTGCACAGCAATCTCCCTCGGGATAGATACATTTTTAACAGAAGATGGACCATTACAGAGCTATTAGTCAGGGAACTTTTAACTAATGATAAAATATGAGACCGACTAAACAGAGAGCCTCTTTCGGAAACTTTATGGGGAGAGTTTGCATGAAAAACTGTTTCCTCTGTAGCAAACAGTGAAAATAAATAATAATATAGTACCGTAAATGAGAGCTTTAGGGCATCTCTGAATTTCTCCCAGGAAAATAATGATAATAATAATCTTGTGGTTTTCTATATTCAGAGGCAGCAATGGGAGACTTAAAAATGCTTAAGATTCTTAAACAAAGACCAGGGTCAGGATTTTCCACTTGGCTGTGCTGCAATCACAAACCAGAAAAAACAGTACCTTTCACAAGATGTCCCGCTGATGCTCATGACAGATCTCTGCCATCATGTGCCTCATGGTTACTTATTCCTGTTAACACTTGTCCGTCAGAGATTTAAAGACCTACTGGGAAACTATATTTTTGCACAGAGGAATTATAAAGGCATCAAATCAGTGTGGTTACTCCTCCAACTCTCAGGCTAATTTTGAAGCATCTAATGTTCCTACATGTGTACCCTGCTGTTCTGTTTGACCCTTTGCCGTTTCCAGCTTACTCTGCTTGTGATATTTAAATGGGTCAGGCTGGAGTCACAAGAGTCATCTTAGATAGATGGAGCATGTCAGAAACTGACAAATGTCTTTACTTGTGCCTTTAGGGAACTGAACTCCCTTCCAAAAGACCAGGTAACAGTAAACCCTGAAAACATTTCCATCCATCCAGCCAAGAGCGCTGGACGACCAATGTTTAACATGTCAGTTTGACTGTCTCTGGTCCACAGAGAGCTCAGCAGCGCTCCAAGAACCAATAAAATGATTGCTCCCAAGGTAAAAGACATCACGTGGTCACTGCCACACTGACCTAGATACTTCTTTCTAACAGTACGCGTGCAGCTTCCTGTTCTCAACTCAAATGTTTCTCATTCATCATGGCATGAAGACATAACAGTCAGATGTGTGTGCTGTTGCAAATGTGTAAATTTGCATTGCTACATAACTTCCTCGTGTGGATGAATACCTGCTTTGTGCTGCTCCATTTCACACATCTGCTACATTACTGCTGTGTGTCCTTCTTCATGGTGCAAACAATGGTCATCTTTAACTCAGGAACAACTTCTTCAAACATCTTTTTTTTTAACACCACAGTGGCCACACAACCACATGCTGTTTTTTAATTTGGGCAGTCTGAGCCGGAATCTGCTGTTTTAGGACACTTCCCCATTTAAAGGCCTGAGGACAGAAAACTTTCATTTCCTTTTTGTCACTTTAACCTGGCTTCACTAATTTCCTGTGAAAGGTCAGTTCAACCAAACAACACAAAGGATTTGTTGTTATTATGACACAGTGAAGATGAATGGATATTTTTAGCAGTAAAAGTTATTTTTACAAGCTTTTAATGGGAACTAGTGTAATATCCATAAACAGAGTGCCAACTAGTGTTTATGTGTTTAAAAAAAGTTTTACAGATTGAAAAGCAGTTCTACACTGCAATCTTTTGGTCTGTTCTCTGCATGTCCATCCCTGTGTGGTTCAGATCAGCCGCCAAACAGGAACAGAAAACAACGGGCAGTCAGGACTGTTGAAAGAATCACTGGTGCCAACCTGCCCTCCATTCAGGATTTATACACCTCCACAGTCAGGAAACAGGCAGGAAGTGTCAATGCAGACCCTTTGCACCCCGGATACAACCCGTTTCAGCTTGTCCCCTCTGGGAGGAGCTACAGAACACTGAAAGCCAAAACAACCAGGCACAGGAACAGTTTCTTCCCACAGGCCGATGAACAGTTAAATCACTGTCACCATTATAGATTATGCATGCAGTATAAACAGTATATTGACATGTATTAATGTACATACTGTACATAATCATCCAGTCCATATTGATTCACTGCACTAATTGTATAGTTTACAACTTATGGTACACTTGTCTTGTATATTTATAATTTATTTTTATTATATTGTTGGTAATTGGTGCTTTTTAATTCATATAATGTTTACATATGCATCTGTTTTTTCCCACATACTTTTGTACACAATAGTCCTGTATATTCTTTGCCTTTATTCTTCCAGCTTTGTTGTCCTTGTTCTTACGGTTATGCCCATACTTGTGCAAGCAGCCTACATGAGAACAATGCAAAAAAACTGATATGGATTTCTTCTATGTGTGCACAGACTTGGCCAATGAGGTGATTGTGACTAAAGCAGTTAGATCATGACTGTCTCTACAGGAAACATAATATAAAGAATAACAGGACAGAAAGTCCATGGGAATATTTCATGATAACCAAACACTACATCACTGTAGAGTCAGATGAAGATAGAGCAAGAGAATGCTCTTTAAAAAATCATTCATACATTTATACAGTGTCTTAACCAGGGGTGTCAAACATACGACCCGTGGGCCAGAACAGGCTCTCGTAAGGGTCCAATCCGGCCTACTAGATGACTAGACCAAGACTTGCCAGGTTTCACATTCTGCTTCAGAGGCCTTTCCCCTCTGACCAGAATACAGTTGATACAGTGGTGCAATAATGAATACTTACTGTGGCCATGTTTAAAGATACTTAATATTGTGCAAAATATTGTCAACCAACAGCTTCAGTTCAAAAGAATCTGTATCAGGAAATGTGTTGATGAATGCACATGTAATGACAGTGAGACGTAGGCTGACTGAATGTGGAAAACTGAGACATACTGTTGAAGTTGCACTTATTTTTCTTAAGACATCTACAGCTGTTCATCTGTTTTGTGAAAGGATGAATGTCTACAGAATGCACCTGTACTTCTTAACACAAAAAAGGGCGGAATATTGGAGCTGATGGTACTTATTCATTATTGTGCAATGGTTTTATTGGTCGGGCCTATCTGTGATCAAATTGGGCTGTATGTTGCCCATTTATCTATTTTAAATTCCTTTTATAACCAATTTATCTAGCTATCATCTATTTTTTTTATTTTTTTTATTTATTTATTTATTTTATTTATTATGTTCTTACCCTTCCTCTTTTTACGTTCTTATCTCATTAACCTTTATCTTTTGTTATTTTAGTTATAGGTTTTAGTTTTGATGCATTTTATGTCTCTGTTTTAGATCATTCTTACCTAGCTCTTAACTCAATTTTTGTTTATTTGATTCTTTTTATACCTTTTATCCTATCTTATTGTTTTAGTCCCTCAGTTTTTAGCTCCAGTGTTTCCTCATGGGGGCCTACCACACAGAGTTGTTCCTGGTCTCCCGATGGGGGTGCCGTCAGGAGACCGCTCTGACCTGGGTGGCTGAAAGCACTGCACCTCGGTGTGGAGCCTCCTGTCTGCCCGGGTCGGGGTGGTCTCTATGGCGGCGCTCCCTGTGGCCGTGAACCATGAGCCCTCTCAGTGTGGACGGCCCCCCGAGGTGGCTTTTTCCTTGCCTCGGGTCTCGGTGCTCGGCCATGTCTCTTTAGTGATAGCTNTTGGATCTTTGTTGTTTTTGACCTCTGTGAGGCACTTTGTGTTAATGTCATATGAAAAGTACCATATAAATAAAGTTGATTTGATCTTGATTTGAATTAGAAGGAGTTTGACACCCCTGGTCTAAACTAATAAATGTACTGATGCTGTGGCACAGATAAGGGATTATGACATTATTATCACCAGATTCCAATGTGAAAAGTATTTTTTAAATGTACCAGCTAAACACAAGCTAAGTGCTAAGTAACTTAACATGTTTACGTGAAGTCTCCCACCCATATAAATGTTGCTGCATTACACAACACACTGGAGGATTAACTAAAGGTTAAACTCCGTCGCAAAATCAGGACAGGCAGAGGAACTGTTTCTCCTGACAGCATAAAACACATCATGTAAACTGTGCTGCATCTCTGGAGCTGCTGTTAATTCTGAGACCTTATTACTAGACGTCATTGCTCTCAGCTGAAGTCATATTAGTACACACTGGTAGGTGTTTGTAATTTGGTTTCAGTGTCATAAAATACCAAAATAGAAGTAATATGACATTAGTCAAATTACACACACTGAAAAACATGTCACTGCTCATATAATTTGAGCATATTCAAATGACATTTCCACCCACAATATGATTCAGTTTTACTATGAGACCAATGCTGCCGCCATGTGGTACACAACGGAGCAACAAATAAGACTTTTAGATTATGTTCAGTGCACTTTATTTACAAAAACATTCCAGTTAAGATCCCCACTTTCACGCAAGAAATACATACGTTACATGTACCAGTGATTTATCCCATAGTGCACCTGGTGAGATTACAACAGATCAGAAAGTGCATCAGTACAAGTTAAAATGTGTCTCCTTTCATCAGTTACATCAACGAGAAAAATTGGATATCTTTAATGTGCTATTGGACAAATATCAAATACAACACAGATATATGACAAAAGGCAACACTAACATCAGAATAAAAGCATTAATCAAACACTATAATTCCCATAATCACTTTATTTCATATATTAAATCTACATTTTCTTCAGAAAGACAAGTACCACATGAATTATATTTGATTAAAAAACAGCCTTTAAGTCTACTTTGCTTGTATATCCACAAAAGACCTTTTATCCCAACAGAGTGAACAGCTGTATCAGCCATTGCTGCAGGAGAAAAAAGTCATGCCTCGGCTGTGTGGCTGATGTTTCCACTGTTTTCGTAGTTTTTTCCAAAAGAAGTTCCCGATGATTCGGCTGCTCACTCTATGATCTGGAGCACGGCATGCTGGTCACATGGAGGGGGCACCAGGGACTAAAATGTCAAAAACATTATTCAGGAATTAGTTTTACCTGACAAGCGAATAAAATTCAAGTTCACTGGACACTGATCAAGTCCAGTCCATGCGCATTTAGTTTAAAGTGCATGATCAGGATTCATTTCTGTTTTTCGTCAGCGATAAACGAGCAGTTGTATTGTTTCAGAGGTACAGAAACTGTGAGGTGTGACATGCTTCTAAGGGGACCAGTTGAAGTCACTGTCTCTCGCAAAGACCAATACTCACACTTGAGTCTGAAATAGCAGGGCTCACAGTGGGGCCTCCCATTTCGGATTCGAACCTGGACTCCGGTCTCAGTTCCTCCGAGATGTCGGTGGCAGCCCACACACTGAGAGGGGGAGGGAGAGGTGAGAAGACAATCGAGGACTTTTAAGAGAAATCCAGCTGACCTGTAACGTGGGCCTTTTGTGTCTAAATCATTTCACCAGATTGTCCGCCACCCAAGCACAGAGAAACATTAAGCTTTGTGTCTGCGTAGAAACACGTACAGTATATAAATATTCTATTAGTGCTATGTGCGTCTGTACCTCATGTAGAGCAGAGAGACGTAGAAGTGACTTTTACGTCTATGTGCTAATGAACATTCTTCAACTAAGTGTGTGGTTTTCACAACAGGCACCTACAAGCAAAGCACGACAGCAAGTGGGCTCGTCCCACTAAACCAATCAAATGCAGAAAACTAGAGACAGAGAGAGACAGCCCACAGGACTACAACACCAGGCCAGATGCCTCTCGCAGACTAGGAGACAAGCTGGTTAAGAAAGACAGAAACATAGCAAGGTGTCAGAAATGCTTCTGCTAGCATTATAAAGGGGTCTATAAAGCTGATTATAAAGTAACTACAGAAATGACTCTTGCTGATCTTGTTAAAGGTGCGGTCACATTAGTCTTCAGTCTGATTACATTTTCCCACAATGTACTGAAACAGGAAGTCACGTCACGGGTCTGACGCAGGTAACATATATTGGGCAGAAAGATCATGGGTGTGAGCAGTGTCCAGTCAAGCTTCAGTCCAAATGTAGCTCAAAATTTAAACAAATCATTCAATATCAGCAAAAGAAAATGATAATTAAAGTGCATTTCCATTATGCTGTGTTCACATGGAATCAGGCAGACAGTTGAGGAAAGACGAACACCCTAAAGACGGCAGCATAAAGTTGAAATATTAAACTTTTTTTAACTGTTTTTATTTTATTCTTCAGGTAATCTGTACAAAAGCAAACAGCACAAACTAATAAATAGAAGAAGTAGGTGAGGTAAAGTAAGACAAAAATAACTAAAAACAAATCAATGGTACAATCAATATTAGCTGTAAAATAGATAAATAAGAGAAAAAATGAAATAAATAACATAATAATTAAAATAATTAAGTAAATAAGCAGATAACTGAATATAACCTGGAACACATGGAAGGTTGTTAAAATGGTCCAGGAAGGGGTGGATAGTAGTGATGGCCAAATGAAGCCTCATGAAGCATTTTCTTTATTTACTGAGCCCACTAGATGGCACTCATGGCTAAAAGAGAGAGAGGCTCAAGGAATGGCAATTCAGTGTGCTTTCAACCTTTTGATGAACAAAAAGCGCCATCTAGTGGGCTCAGAAAATAAAGAAAATGCTTCATGAGGCTTCATTTGGCCATCACTACTGGATAGAGCCCTGACTGCGGTATCTCAGCTGTTTTAGCTTTAGGTGTGACATCACCTGAAGGTGGAGCCCTATCCCTCGACTTCAGGAAAAAAAAAAAAAAAATTAACCTTTAAATGGCAATGCTGTGTGAGATTACCATTGCTGATATTCTCTGCCAACCTCACCTAAATTATCCGCCTGCTCTACCTACTAAAATGATATGTGGTTGCCGACTATCGTCTCCCTGATTCCATGTTGACATAACATTACTGTTAATGCAGTATTAAGAGTTGGGTGCATCAGGAAAACAGCTGGTGGCAGTAATTAAACATTGTAGAAGAAGGAGGTGCAATGAGATGTTGTAATCAAAAGAAAGCCATGTGGAGAACATGGTGAAAACGGTTTATTCAGTTAATCTATTATTGCATATGTATGTGTTATTTATACATTTATTTTTGTTTTAATCATAATAAAAAATGTATGTGCTCTGTAAATAAATTCCACTTTCCCCGACTATTTGTTTTGTGTTCACACCTATAATGTTTTCATCTGCAGCCATTTGTCATCTCCTCAGTGGAGCGAAAAGTGGAGGGACAAACAAGTCACATGCTTCATGTACTTCATGATTTATTTGTCATTGCAGTTTGTCACATTGCAGTTTGTATCAGTACACCAACTTCTCCACCTAAACCAAACATAAAAACTGCTGGAGATGCTTTGGGTTTTGGTGAGATTGTGTAATATTGTTGCAGGGATTGGAGCTACTGTGACCGCACCTTAACGCAGCCATGACCTCTCACCTGGAAACAGGCGAGGTGGAAGCAGAGACTAAGGGCCTCTATGACCATGGCTGCCCCACTACCCAGGACACGCTCACACACACAGCAAGTCCTCCTGCCACTGACCATCCTGGGGCAGCACATGTTAACAGTGTGAGGCCACAATGAATGAGAAGACACAGAAAATAACACACAACAACACACATAAGAGAAACAGGCTCTACGTTTGTATGATTAAGTACCTGCCAGGATGAGAGGAGTCAAATGTATTTCTCTGGGATAACAGTGCTCCAGTGCTGTAGCGGGAAGAGGCGTTCCTACTCGGAGCGCAGTAACCTGCCGCAGCTGAGTGTGGACGAGGGTAGCTGAACGTAGCGGCCGAGAGCGGGGACTGACGCACAATGTCCAGGTTGTCCAGAGACTCATACCTGGAGTGAAGAAAACATTAGTGAGAGGATAAAAAGAAAAGACAGGGGAAATGGGAGTCCCACTCGGTCCACATACACTCACCTTTTCATGGGAACCCCAACATAGATCGGTTCTTTGTAAAAGCTGCTGCTGCGCTGACGTATCCAGCTGTTGTCGGTCAGAAGCTGAGTCCTTTTCTTCATCTCCTCCAGAATCTGCTGCCTGTCTATCTCAGCCTTAGATGCGGACTGTCCTAGTCTTTTTTTCTCATCACCTGGACCAATCAAAGTTTGGGGAGTTTTAGCCCATTGCATCACCAAAACAGAGGGGAAAGTTATGACAGTGCAGGCGGACTAACCTCGTGCCTGTTGGTGGGGGCCAGCTAATGCTGGGGTAGATAAGGACTTTGCCCTGTGGGTAAAAACAGACAGTCCACAATATTCTACAAACAATACATATCTAAAATAATGATTTTTAAATGTATTCATTATTTTCCCCCAGAAAAATAAGGGATCTATGGTCTACACCAAACTGGTTACATGCTGATTTTGGCTTTAAGGTGGGTGATCCTTTCACAAAAGGTAAAGGTAGGTTTAAAACAGCCAGTCATGTTGCATCATATTATTTGTTTTAGAACAAATAATACGGTGATATGTTTGCAAACATAGTGCACCACCACCTTCATGCCCAAAGCTAATATTAAAAGGTCCTGTATGTGAAATTCAGAGCATCAATACAGCAGCAAACCATTATTTGCGACGTAAAGATATGGTGAAGTGATGGCGTCCTGAGCAGTGAATAAAGTCACGCTTCTCTGTTGTTTGTTGTGGCAGACAGCCTGCATGTGTGTGCATGTTAGTGCATGTGTGTATTTCATGGTCTAGCTCATCGCCACAGCTTTGCACTGCACTAAAACGGTGTTTACAACTGATATCAGGATGCTGTTGTCGTGGAAACTTAGAGCCCATCCACTGGTTCACCCCCCATTAACACTGTTAGCTCACTGGAATTAGCACCGTTAGCCTCTAGCAGCCAGTTCGGCCAGCTCTATGTTGAGAACCATATGTAGACAACTCGTACGCTCTGAATTTCACATAGAGCATCTTTGCATCTATGATACCGTTTCTAGTCCCAAGTCATTGTAACCTAATCTCGTTCTGACCTGTGTGCAGGAGACAGCTGAGCAAAGCCACAGGAGTCTTCAGCCCTGATGTACAGTGTGAAAAGCATTAAGGCCCAGTGCAAGCAGAAGGAAGCCCGGCAGATTCGGCAACAACAGCAATGTAGAAGAGATCATGATGATCAAAGGAAAAAAAACAAATCACGTTAAAAAGTTGCTAAACTAAAATTTCTCAAACCAAACCATGATTGCACATACATAAAACATTGTTACCTCTCAGTGAGGATGGAAAAGAGCTGACAATGTTGGTGATATTTAAACAAGGAGAGAAAAAGTTTATGTACCAGGCGTGCTCGGTAATCTTGTCATGCTGCTCTCCTTGTGCTTTACTTTGAGGTTTTGATCCCGTCACTTTCAGCTCATCTCTGTCGGGGCTCCGCTCTTCTTCTCTGCTTTTGTTTGTCAACCCATTCACGTGTGGCTGGGTGCTGGCAGGTCTCTCACCTCCATTGGTCATCTCAAATGTGTTCTGCTTTAAATGCATGGAAAAAGAAAATGGCATGTAATAGAAACGATGCAAAGCACTCAAATTTGAAGGAGCACTTCATCCCGCAAATGTCAATTACTCATCCTGTGCTACACGGAATTCAGGAAGAAAACACTGTTTGTCTCACATGCCTCCACGGTGAACAAAGAATCAAAAAAAAAAAAAAAACATTCTCGATGAACTGAAGTCATAGGGGATCACATTTAACAACAGTAAAATATATTAAAATGTGTAAAACTCATGCAGTATAATCCAAGTCTCATTTATCCAGTTGTACGCTCACTACTTCGCTTAATGTTTAAAACATTTCCGCATAAACAGTCTCAAACAAGGATGACTAGTACACCTGCGTTGTTTATGTGGAAGCGCTTTAAATATTACTGTTTTAACAAAGATGCATTTGTTTGGGAAGCACTGAGCATTCAACTGGATATATGAGACTTCGATTATACTGCAACAATTGTGCGAGAGTTTGTAAACAGATGTTTGATATAGTTTTGCTGTTTCATCAAGAATTTCCTCTGTTTTTGGATTTATTGTTCCCTGTGGAGGCATGTGAGATTAATGCTTTCAACCCAAATTCAATCTAACATGGAGTAATTGATTATACAAATGATAATTTGGGGGGTTGAAGTATTCAACTGATTCCTGTCACCACAGCATTCGCAAATGTGTCACAGCTGCTGATTAAAAACATCATCTTGCACTTTAACCAGTCTAATATTACCACAAAGTTAAGGAAAGCGTGAATTCATAGGATCCTGATTAGATGTTCTGTGGGTAGAGACAGGGGCCATCATTTTAATGCGCTTTAATGTACTTGATGTAAACTGACTTTATAGAGGAAAATCTGACATATGTTTTATGATCAATTAATTATAACTAAAAATGGGTTCTGCAGTTTGGAAAAGGCTCAGAAACCCACACAACATTACCCCTGACTTCCTGTATAGCTCCCCCTTCACTTCTTGTTGTGCCCTCCGCCATTCTGATTCAAGCCTCTCCTGATCCCGCTTGTATTGCTCCTAAAAAAAAGCAAAAACACAAGCACACACATTTGTATGTTGCTTTAAACTTAAGATGCAGATTAAGTGCATGAAGGAGTGTGCTGTGTAGCTCTGAGCTGGAGAGAGGAGTCTCCACCTGTAGGAGGCGCTCCTGCTCTTCCTGCCACTTCTCCTGACGCCTTCGATCCTCCTCGCGGTCCCACGACCAGCTGGATGAGGAGGGGCTGAGGGATGGCACCTGGAGCTGGCGATGCACAAACAGACTGTGGGCTCAAACATGATCACAGTGCCGTGCACAAACTCTTTCAACACGCACACGCATAAGTTATGTTTGAACATGCATACAAACATCCTTTGATCATGTGGTGTGGTGACTTACATCAGATATTGCAGATTCTGAGCCTCCTGTGTGAGAAAACAACAGGTCAGCAGAGAGAATACGATACAGTGGCTCCTAAAGATGATCAAGCTGCGTGTAAAACTGTATAGGACACATACACACACCACACGAAGGCTGGGGACATGTTAAGAGAAAATCACACAATGGATTATCTGTTCATGCTTCCTGTGTTTTGAGCGTCTTCATCTGGTTTCACACTTAAAACTATACACTTTACTTTGTGTATCCTGCTGACCTCTAACAAATGTTTTGCAGCTTCTTCCTACGTACATTATCAACATAAACTGTACAGTTTGCATCGACTACAGAGCCGTAGGTTAGCAGGCCACTTTATAGCAAACGAGTTATAGGGCAACTTATGTATTTTATGACCCTGGACCCTGTTTTCTCATTGTGTCTAAGCAATAATGGGAACAACAACATTTGAAATTGGTCCAGAATTGAGCATGAGGGCAGCAGCAGTGAAACAGATTGCAATGTTACCACTTAAAGTGTGTGCGTTTGCCACTGACAGGCTCCTATTGCTATCATGGGTGACTGATGACATTTTGGAAAGGATCCCAGATAGGCCATTTTGTTAAAGAGTAAATTCCTTTTTGTTTAACCAGGAACAGCCCTGAAATCGCCATCCCCAAACCCACAAGACTCCATTTAAATAAACAGTAATTTTATTATCGTACAAAACACTTCATTCAAAGTCAACAAAAACAAAACACAACCCAAAAGCATTGTCTTAGTTTGTCTTTTCATTGTTCTAACAATCATTATCTCTGATTTGGTTGAAATAAACCCTTAATTCACCCAGTTAGATGCAAAAATATGCTAAATTACTGTTTATTTGAATGGAGTTTGGTGGGTTTGATGATAGTGATTTTGGGGCTGTTTCTGGTTTAGCAAAAATGATCCTACTCTAACAAAAAAGTCTATCCGTGTTGGGATGCTTTCCATAAAAGGTGTCAGACACTTGTAATAATCTTGGAACTTTCAGTGATGTGCATTGAGGGTGCATACATCCTAAGTGGTTACATTGCAGTCTGTTTTGTGGCTGCCAGCTGCAGCCCTCTCACTCAATATTGGATCAGTTTCAGAAGTTGTTGTTCCCATTAGTCACTAAGACACAAAAACTTTAAAAAAAAAAAGGGGTCCAGGTTGAAAAATACCAAAGTTACTCTTCAAGTATACAGCCCTGCAAGAGGCCTCAGTGGCTTCAAAATATGTTTACTGACCACTAAAACACAACTGTGCAGGACAAAATGAAGGCAATCATAATTTTGGTCTTTGTAAAGCTTTACCTGCAGTACTTGCACAAATATTTGGTCATAACTATCAAATGTCAGATGGTTCGCATGTGCCGTGAGAGGTCTACAGATCTTAACTACACTCATCTTTTTACAGAAAATACCTGATCAAAAAGTCTAGAAGTAAATCCGCACACTACTCTTCTAACGTATCCCCAGCCTAAAGGTACCGTGCACACTGAAGAGGAAACAGTTGAGCAAAGAGTTAAGCTTGCTGTAGTAAGAGGGTATTCACACACTGCATGACAACACAAGTCTGCTGTGCTCATTTGTTGGTACTGCTCCACAACAGCTAGCATGTTGCTCAGAGTACAGCTTGAAGAAAAAACACCCCACACAGTGCAAACATTTACCACACAAGTAAACCCAGGAGCTGAATCCTGCAGAGCCTGGAGAGAGAAGCCGTTGAAGCAGGACACACGTCAGATTAACAACCACAGAGGACAGCATTATAAAGCAGTCCATGTGCAAAAGAATGGAAAAAGTTGCTAATTAAAAACTACAAGCCATTAAAATAAAAAATCAATAAAATAAACATCTGCCGCACACTACATCTGGTATGTTATACACATGATCTGTGCCGTCAGCTCTGTGGTTGCTAGGTAAAGCTGAGCCAAGATAAGCAATGTTTTTGTCCCAGTTTGCAAAAACAAAAAGCTTTTTGATTCAGAAATATGGTGATCATTAATGTCTGGAAACACTACATCTTCACTAGTTTGTAGTTAGGCTGCTTTGATTAAAATGATGTTATTATGGTGGTACACAAGTGAAAGTTCTCGTCTAATCTCCATTAATCTTCAGATTCCTTTAATCAGCAGCCCTGCCTTTAAATCCTTAAGGGACAGGCCACCCAAAATCAAAAATATATTTTTTTTCCTCTTACCTGTAGGGCTATATATCAATCTGTATTGTTTTGGTGTGAGTTACAGTTACAGTTAACTATAACGGACAACTGTATCACCGTGCAAAAGCAAGCGTGCATCTACTGCTAGCTCACCAAGTATCACTGCGCTAACTAATATTACAGCTCAGCCGAGGAGGACTCCATTAATGTTTATTTAGCACTGTCACTAGCATGAGCCTCTCCTTCATGAGTACATGCAAGCTTCCTTCTGCGTGGAGATTATCTTGAGTAACCGGGTCATGGTTTCTGGAAGGAGATGTTGCTGTTGAGTTCTTGAGTTCATCTAGTTCCATCATATTTAAGAGAAGGCAGACATCTCTACAGCTGACATCTCCAACACTCTGCAACTCACACCAAAACAATCTAGACTGATAAATAGCACTACAGGTAAGAGGGGAAAATATGCTTTTTTGATTTGGGGTGAACTATCCCTTAAACGTTGCTTTTAATGAATACCCAGCAATTAACCGAGCCAAGCACCAGCTGCCAAAGCTGCTAGAGAAAGCGTTTAAGCTCAAGTTGCAATTTTACCTTTCTCTTTGAAAAATTCAGCCCTCCTTTTCTGATTTTTCCTACTAATATTATCAAAATCTACATGGAGAGGAAGGACAGATGAGTTGAGAGATTGCTTATGTGCACACTGTATATCTGAAGAGTTACTCTTAAAAAGGAGACAGCGCCATTACAGCCTTTATTCCTGCTATTACCTTTACTCCTGGCTGTCTTGTGGTTGTCACCGAGCTCTCCGTGCATGACTTTGCCCTGTAAAACCTGGGCAGGTGAAAGAACACCAACATTCACCTGATAAGCACCACTTATTGAGCTGCATTGTCAGAGGCTTTGTGCATCCATCTTTTGAATTTTGGCTAAAACATTGCTCACATTGTCTGTCTGCCCATTGAATTTGGACACTGTCCTGACTGCGGTTTCTGTAGAGGCACCACTGTTGGCTTGGTGATCAGGGCAGCCCATCAGAATGGGCGCTGCGGTAGTCAGATTGAGGGTCACCCTGCTCTGGCCCTGCTGGTTGTGATGACTCCCCTCACTGGTGCTCCAATCTAATGAAAACAACCGGCCATCAAAGCTACACTGCAGACCAAGATTTGTGACCTCTGGTTGGAAGTCAGAGGTCAAATTAGCACAAATAATTAAAGTGGTAAAAGACGAGGCTGCCTTTTTTTGGCTCATTATCTCACCCTTGTTGCCATAGCGCCGAATGTCCATGGTCAGACTGCCGGTCTGCAGGGAAGATGTCATTTTATCCTTCCACTGGTTGTAGTTCATGTGTGCCACCGAAACTCCATTAACAGCCACAATCTCATCGTCCACACACAGCTGGCAAAGCTCCGCTGGACTGCCTGAGGAGGGAGGGACAGGTGTCAGGGAAATGAAGAAATATGAGGACACCAAAACATAAAAAAAGGTGCCAGCTTCAGAAATGATTTGTTTATCACAAACTGAGCTGCAGTACTGAGGGCAAGGTTTCTGTTCCAAGTTGAAAAGTAGGCCAGTAAGCCAAAACTACATAGCAGCGAGTAAGCGACACCTCTCTCACTTCTAATCAAATATGCATGGTTGAGTTTAAAAGGTCCTGTGTGTAAGATTTAGGAGGATATATTGACAGAAATGGAATATAACATAATAAGTATGTTTTCTTTAGTGTGTAATCACCTGAGAATAAGAATTGCTGCATATTCGTAACCTTTGAATGAGCCGTTTATGTCTCCACAGGGAGCACGTCCTTGTCCACTGAGACCACCATGTTGCACAGCCATGTTTCTACAGTAGCCCAGAACAGACATCCTAAACGCAGGCTCTAGATAGGGCCGTGGGTGTTTTCGCCTCGGCCATCATAGTTAGCAGCCCCTCCGTAACAAGTCGAACCACATGAGAGAGGCACTGAATTCTAACATGAAACTGCTTTATTTGTTTTTTTACCGGTTTAAATTACTGGGTCCATTTGTTTCGGAGAGGAGGGTACCTCTGTGGATAATTTGGCTCCTGGTAAAAACCCTCTGAACGTTTTTCATCAGAGAAAAACAGTAAGGAGGCATTAGTAGGGTTGGAGAAGCACAGATTTCTAACATTAAACTGCTTTATTCAGTCTTTCGAAACAATTTTAATCATCTGATCAGTTTGTTTTGGAGGCTACTTCTGCTGATAATTTGGCTCCCGGAAAAAAACTCCTGAACAATGAGCACTATAGCTCCATGTCCACCAAGCAGTCCGGTACGGTTAAGTTTAGTTCGGTATGCATTTTTTCAGTTTCCACTGTGATAAGTTGTGAGTGGTACAAAAGTAACCGTTCCATACCATCCCCATGTTTGGTCACCCCTCTGTTGAGGTACCTAGCACACAGATCTGGTACTAAAAGCTGCAGCTGTGAACACTGCAGTCCGCTGATTGGTCTGTGGCGGACGGTCACTCTGCTCAGAGCAGAGTTGTGGCTTGTTGTGCAACCACTATTCATACCATGGCAAGTTTTACATTAGTAAACTATAACTATAAAAATAAAGAATGTTTTGCTCTCCCTTGCAGCAGCTGTAGTCTGAGAAAAAAAATAAATCACTGGGACGACTCCGGTGACTTTTAAGGTGGATCTTTACTTGTAATGTTACTCAGTGTATGAGTTGACAACAAAATTTCAATATGACAACTGAGCTTTTATTGTCTCTCTTGGATGACACAGACTTTCAGTGATGAGTGGATCTTCAAGCGTTTAAAAATATATATTAATTTGGACTGGATTATGTGAACTGCGTATATTCTAATCCTCACTTGGCGGCTGCACTTGCCTGAGAAGGACTGAATGCACAAACCCTCTATTTTTAAATATCCCATGGAGAGAGACTCTCACTGCAGCCTGTTCTATTTTGTTCTGAAAATGTCGGCGTGCATTCGTTCTGTGGACGATGAGAGAGGCGCAGGCTTCCATCTGTGTCACTGATATTGAGGAAATACGGTGAGAGCTGGACGGAGCAGTGAGTGACAACAACCCTGCCCAAATTTAAGAGTACTGTTTGCAGTGGAAACACTATACAGACCTAGGGTCTAGGAACCATGTCTGAAGGGTTACTATTGGTTCCAAAGGTATATACCTAAAGTATTTCGTGGAAACAGGGCTTTAAAGAAACCTGGGATTCACGCTTGGCACATGGGAGATGTTTCATCTATTTGTAATCTGCAATCAACACCACTAGATGGCACTAAACCCAACACACTGCTCCTTTAAATCACTGGCAACATTTTGTGTTTTGTTGCTGAATGCATTTAAAATAAATGCATGCAAAATAAACATTAACACCACAATTTGTGCATGCTGTTATGTTAATTTGTTTGGGTATTAAAAATCTATAAATACATCTGTCTTTTCTAGCATTGACAAAAGGTTTTGCTCTTTTCCAGCCACATGAGAAGCTGCTTTGTCTAGCTCTTAACAATCTCCTTCAGTAACATCATTTTTGTGTTTCGATGGTGACAATTTGTCTACGCTCTGTCTGCCCTGAGACCTGTCAGTATCTTGAATTACTGCTCTTTTTATAAGTGCAGGATGCAACAACAGATTCCCTCTTGGAGGAGCACAAAAAAATAAAATAACAAAAAAAGCACTGAGAGCACAATGTAGCCCTGTCACCAAAATGTTTCACAATACAAGGCTCAAGGCAAAGACTCTTGACACTGTCAGCTTAACCATAAATGTGAAGTCAGCGAGCCACAATTTTAGTAATCCAAAGATAAATACAGCAAAAGTCTTACCAGGTTGAATGTACTTGACTCTCGCCCCGGTGGAGTCCCAGTGAGTCTGGAAACCAAAGTCTGGTCTGCTGTTGGGTTTTAGAGACAGGCTCACTCTCATGTCACTGTGATCCACCTGAAACACACACAAACGTAAAGGTGACACCCTGTGATCCAATGTCCCGCACTTCCTGGTGGAAATTAGATACCTCAGAGGCCTGCTGCACAGATATAGTGAGTGATACACACCGAGGAAGCAGTTCATTATGCACAGTGTAGTGCTCTCACCACAGCAGCCCAATGCCATCTTTGTGAAGTTCATAATGCTCAGGATTTGTTTTGTTGTCAGAGATGCTGATGCAGTGCTGCATTAACGTTTGTGCATTTGGTGGTTCAGCATTAAACTGAAAGGTGTTTCTTCAACCTTCATTTACTCCAGTAAGTAGTGTTAATATTACAAAACACCTCATACATAGCATCAAAAACTGAACATTATGAGCTTCAGAAAGATAAGCTGGTGACTCAGCGTATATGCACACATTAGGCATTTTAGGGCTAATACGGTTTAAAAGGCCCTGCACACCCACACAGGTGTTTTCACTTACTCTGCTGATTAGAGGCTGATTCACCTGCGTGGGCGAAGGAAGACCCTGGAAGAATATTAACTGTGGCTTTATTTACCACATTATTTTCCAAATTTGACTTGCTACTCTAAAATATGAATGTTACAGTGTATGCTACTTATAAATAGCTTTTATTAATTAGAGCATGCATTTTGTGGACGCTCTGGCTTAAAGTCTGCCCTCTGCACTTTATACTGCTGCGACTGTGTGCGGCTACTGATGCACTATAATGCACTTTAACATGCTGCTTGTTTTTTTTAAACAATGTGTTGTATTTATCATGGGGTTTAGGTTATCTAATTATCAATCATTCATTAACGGTCTTTCTTAAATGTTATTTTTTCTGTGCCCTGCTGGACCTGGGTGACAAAGTTCCCTTGTGTTTTCAACATGTTTGAATGACAGTGAACTCAACCTTGAACTTTTGATCTTTTGATCCTTGAACTACTGATCGGTGTCTATCAATGCTCCAAGTAAAAATGTCTTATGCAGGGTTCCAACAGATTAAGGCAAGTTAGATTTGAGTTGTTTTAATGCCACTCGGAATTAAATCTTAGACCAATTTCACAATTAGAAAAACTAAGGGAAAAAAACATGAACCAACATCAATAACGAAAAGGTTAGGGGCCATTTTGCCCAAATGTCTGTCTGTCTGTAACATAAAACATGACCTTTTGGGGTTGGGTTAAAAAGTTAGATCTACTTCAAATGCTAAAAAATGTAAAGCTTTCTAGAGTGAAAGAGGGAAAAAACGAACACATAACATCTCACATCTCACAAGGTACACATTTTCTGACAAACCATTTACACATCTTCTGGATGTGTCCCACTGTGGCTCCATTTTGGAGAAGCGCCCACAGTGTCCTGGAAGCAGTTTTTGAGATGAAAATCTGTTTCAATGTTAAAGCCATGCTCCTTGGCGATCTAGAAGAGCTTCACTGTGCAAAGCGAGAAAAATACTTGTTGAGGGTGTTGTTAGTGGCGTGTAAAAATGGCTTAAGAAAGACATGCCAACCACAAATGAGTGGATCAAATTACTGTATAATATATACACAGTGGAGAGAATTACATTTGACATTTAAACTACACATCCAAATTCATATTTTCAATGAAAATTGGCTTTCCCACATGTCAACTATAAGGCCTGCTAAAAGTAAACAAAAAAGGTTTGTAGTAAATGTATGAGTTTCTCTATTCTGATCTAAATTAAATTATTTAAAGAGTAGAGATTAGCAATTATTTTCAGATTTTACAATGCAACGGCAGAAAAAAAGCTATTTTTCCTCAGTTGCTCTTCCTGAGTTTTCTACCTTTTTCCCCATTAAAGGATTTTTTTGGGGGTGTTTTCTTTATCCGCTATGAGGGTCCAAGGACAGAGGGATGCCGTTTGCCGTAAAACCCTCTGAGGCAAAGTGTGATTTGTGATATTGGGCTTTATAAATAAAATTGAATTGAACTGAATGTATTTTAGCATTTAAGATTTTTTAAGGATCTGCAGGATCCCTGTTATAACCACTTTGGCGAATGGATGAAAAAATAATCACTTTTATGTGTTTCTCTAATCTAACTTTGGCTCGTCAGTTTTTCTATTGATCATAGTACACTGTCACTGACCGATAAGTAAAATTGATTAGATAATCCCCGATTATAAAACAGTACTGTGCGAGCAAACATCACCAAATCCTAGATTCGAACATTACAAGTCGCATCAATATTTACATAGTACAGACGCTGCATGCTGAAAAACAATCCAACATACCTTCAGGAGGTCAACGCTTGCCTCAGATGGCAGAGTTGAGCTTTTGTTGTAGTGGGTCTGCTGGTTGGAATAAGGCTGCGGTAGTAGCTGGGTTTGGGTGTAGGGCTGATGGTGGTAGCCATTGGGTTGGAAGGAGATCTGGCTGGAGAGGGTGGCAGCTTTCACCTCCTCTCCCTGCTCTGTGCCATTCTGCTTCACCTGGTGAGCTTGCCTGTGTGTGAGTGAAGCCTGATGTGGAGTCTCCAGATGGGCGGTCGCAGTCTGTCTCTTGAGGGACGATTTGGTGGCTGGAGAGAGAGATTCCTCTTTCTCATCTTTCAGCAGCACACCCTGGTTGTTGTCGACCTGGAGATGAACAAAAACAAGATGTGCTCAGAGGGACAGCTACAGATTACTCTGATTGCGGCATTTACTCTGCAGCACTGACATGTGAGTGTGCTGATGTCAGACAGTCTACAACTAACAGACCTGTGTGGAAATAAGTGTGTGACCTCGCAGTGAGTTAAAACTGTTCCCAATCAGTGCTTCTATTATTAATGATTAGGGCGATGCAAGAAAACAAAGGTAACACAAGCTCACTCACATATAGTACACATATGCCCCCTAACACACACTAACACACACACACACACAGGAAATGCTCTCATTACATTAACTGTCTCGAGCCTATTTGGCTGACTAAACAAGTCCCAGTGCACCCTCTTGAGCGCTAACCTTCCATTAAGACAGAATTAGACCCGTCCAGACTGCAAAATAAAATCAGCAGGTGGTAGGTCCTTTACATACTAAAAGCTCCGACACACTAATTTCACATTTCGCTGAGAGAAACACGGACTTATCTGCTGTTTATCTCTGTCCCACCACCGTATCCATCACCATAATCACCAGCTTTCTGAGAGCATCTCGGTGTCAAAATTAGACACATTTCAGGGTGTAAAGCCTGAATGAATCATGGGGATGGGATTTTGAAAAGTGACAGTGTTGGTAAGAAAAATCCATTAGACAGAGTGTTGCAGGTTTATCTGAGGTCAACAGAGGGGGAGGATGGTTGTTAAAAAACAGTGGTTAACAGGGCTGGTTAAATGTTTTATGTACGCCTACTTGTACGGCAAAAAGTTACCACTGAAATGTTTAGTTTTTCCAGGAAAACACAGCAATGTGATGCTGAAACAAAAACAAAGACCAACCTAGAGCTGCATTGTTTTCCAAGAACTAATAAAAACACATCAAATGGCCACACAGCTGCACCAGGTGTCACGTTCCTTTGTTATGATGACCATGGGAGCTGTAGTTTATTTTGAGTCGGTCACACCTGGACTGTCTTCCTGACATAGATTCTTGCTAGTGCCTGAATGTGCACTAATTACTTAGCCTGACATCACTAGACCAAATTGTAAATGCAAATTACCGGTAGTCTGAAACCTCATTTCGTTCACTTCAAGGGCCGTTATCAACGACCGTAGATCAATATGCTGCTGGACACAATAAAGAATGAAAAACAATAACTGTCCAGCTTACTACTAATGGAAGTCCATGGTGTTGGTTGGCACTCTGAAAAGCATGTGAGGCACTCTGATTGTTGATTAAAAAGTCTTTTATTACCATAATTTATGGACTACCAATGCCTTTCAACTTAAGTCAGCACAGTGCAGCACTTCCTATTTTTTCTTCTGCCTCTGAATACAACTGGATCGAACTTCATCCAATCAGTGCAATGAAACACATGACGTAGCGCTGAGCGACAGACAAATGAGATGAGCTGTGATGGTTAGAGCTGCCCCCTAACAGGAGACCAAGTCAAGTCCTAGTCAAAATAAATCAAAACCTATATGACTGGACCATGTGGGAATTTAATCTGAAAGGACAGACACAGGAAGTGTCCATGCTCAGCAGTCAGACAGGAGACACGTTAATTTCCAGGGCTGGTACCTGCGGTTATTCCACAGGCTAGGTTATAACATGTCGGGCAGGAAATCCAAAGTGTGGGATCATTTTGAGAAGGTGAAGGACGAACCCAAGGTGATATGTAAACTCATCTTCATTGGTCGACTACAAACATGACGTATCATCTGAAACATGGAAGTAGCTACATGCCCATTAGCCCACAGCGTCATTAACAGGCGGCTCGCTCAGTGTGTGACGTGCACTTGTAGATAAAATATAGGCCTATATTAATGAAGGTTCATTAGTACGGTTTTGTATTTCTCTGTAATGTAGCACAGTGTTAACAATGTTACTGATACTATTCTTTCTCACACCTTCAACTCAAACCATTGTGTTGCCCCGCCCAAAATATATAATTAAATAATTAAATTAATATCGTAAAAATACGGGTGACTAGTTGACTCATGGCCCTAAATGATGACTATTGGTCAACTAGGAAAATTCTTAGTCGGGGGCAGCCCTAGTGATGGTGTAGCATCAAAATATCTGAAGGAGTGTTGCCATTTTTTCCATCAGAATTTGAAAATAGTACAAAATAGTACAAAAAGTTATACAGCTAGGTTTATGCTCACTATGATGTCCCCAACACAAGGGACAAAATGACGTCAAAATTAAGACCGCTTAGTCTAACTCATCTACATTCAAAGAGCAACAGTGCTGTAATTGTGATACCCAATGAACTCACATTGCACAGTCTCGGCAGTGAGGACACCCTGGACTGTTTGGTCCCAAAGGGCCTGGCTGTGATTGCAGAGGAGAGACGAGATGAGCCCTCGGACCTTCGGTAACCACGAGGAAGGCTGGCTGAGCTGGACCACGAGCCAGCTCTGGAGAGGAACTTATAAGAGCCTGCAGCCTGCTGGCCTCTGCCTTGTTCCACAGCTGGTTCCCATGATGTCTTCTGGATCTCTTCCTGAGACTTGTGGCTCTGGTGGGACAAGTCCTCCTGAGGATCACCTCCTGGCGGACTAACAGCGTCAGCGCAAGATGGAAGCTCCTTGTGACTCCACATGGATCCAGGTGGATCCCTGGTGTTGGTTGACTTCGTGGTCACATTTGGCTTTAAAGTTGTGGTCAGGGTGGAGATTTGGTTTGTAAAAACATTTTCGGGCTTGGCCAGTTCAGATGTTGGCTGGGAGGGAGCTGGGCTGCCCTGTGCTTTGACTTGAGTCTGGGAGCTGAAGGGGCAGTCCAGAGAAGGAGTGGTAACTCCTGCTCCATCTGAGGCCAAGGAGGCAAGGTGGGTCTCCTCTCCCAGGATGTTCCCATCAGAGGCAGGCATGGCTCCAACTGACGATCCCTGAGGATACATAAGTCAACATTTTCGCCACAATTATACAAGTTCAACACAACCAGGGATACTCACTCAGATCAGGGAGGTAAAACAGAGCAAAACTGTAAACATACCTGGGTGTGAGGTGAGCTGTGGGAGCTCAGTGGAGCCGTGGGGCTGAAAGGTACCTCCGTGGCGTAGCTGCGGGCGAGCAGAGCCCGAGTATGTGGCCGGAGATCAGAGCTGGATGATTTTGTTGGAGGAGAGGTGGGGTAAGGACGAGGGGCAGGGTTATGTCTGCGTGGTGACTGCTGGTCTCTGGAGAATTGGTATGGAAGGAAAGAGGAGTAAAGGTAACAAAAGACGCAGAGGGGGGTCATATTACATGAGTTCACTGTGGCGTACTGAACAGTTACCAGTCGAGGTCAGCAGCTTTTAAAACACACTTTAAATTAATTGTTGGTGGCAACAGAGTTTGGAGGTCAGAGATTTTCCATGACATTTGGATCAGGAGCGTACCTCTTTAGCAGTCCACCTTGTGATTCACTCTTAGTCACAGCCCCATTGGACATCTGGTTAATGACATGGTCTCTGTCTTGGGACTTTCTGCGGAGGTCAGACTTGGTGCTCCTGCGACGATTCTTCCACTTATTCAAGTCCTGAAACAAATTCACAACAAATTGTGCATAAAGCTACAACGTAATGTCATTATCAATATTTTAAAACTCAAAACACATTTTGTTTCAGTTGATTATAGGAAACCATCTTCTTGTTGAGATTGAAAGTTTATTCTTGACAACTACAGTTCCTAAGAATTTAAATTTAAGGAATTCATTGGTGTTACCGTAATCAGAGTGTTACAACTACTCACTACATAGTATATTTGGTAGCGTTCTTGAGCTTATATCTTGATCATATCACACAATCATCCTTAACAGATGAGTTTGTTATAGTGATGTAGATGCTCAAATTTACATTTCTCTAGAAACCTTCGAGAACACATTTTCAATTCTTAAATCAGCATGGAAGAGAAGTCCTTATAGGGGTTTATCGTTGGCAATTTTGGCCCTGCCAGGTCAAGCCATGCTTTGCAGATTTGCATTTCCTAGATCAGTTTAAACATGCCAACTGTGCCCGAGATGGACCATCTCCACAGGTGGGCAAAAAGCGCACCCGGCTGCCTCCAAGTGGGGAGCGTAGACATCTCGCCAACTAAGCCAACCCTTAATCCCTTTCATCACGTATTTCCCTATCAAACACACGTGTTGTGACACTTTACTCAGGCTATCAGCAGGAGAACAGAAAGAAAGAAGTTTTTTTTCTTGGTTCTTCGCAACTTCTAACTGAATCTGTTTTTTAAAATTTCATTTCTCTTCTAAGACCCTGTTCGTACTTTAGATATCCACTTTATTCAATGTTTTTATGCTCAATTTCAGCTGTGTAGGAGTCGTATTAAATTACTGCTGATGAAAACCTCAACATTTCCTTATTTTGCTGCTTCACAATAAAAAAAATTCTAAATAACAAAAATACCAAGGGAATTTGTTGTGAAGAATTTAGAGGAAATGAAATGTGTTTATCACCGAATTAACCAAACTTTGTTAACGGCTTTTCTTCAATGAAAACAAGTCTGCGAATACCACAGGGAGGAAGAGTAAAAGCAGAAACAGCCACAGTGAGATGTGAGATGAAGAGCAGCAGACATCTCCGCAAACAGCTCAACTCCAACAGGTAAACTTCTTTCACCTGCCCTGCTGAGTGATGGAAAAACACTCACAGCAAAATAACAGGTGACCTTTACCCGAGGATCAGTCATCGCTCAAGACAAACTGTCATCAGATAAAGACATAACTTCAAGTAGGTAGCCCTGCTGTAATGGAGACACAAATCCCTACCACACTGGGGTGACGCTTCAAGTCAATCCGAGTGAAACCAAACCAGCAGATGTGTATGGGGAAGAAAACGACATAAAGTTCTCAGAAAAACAGAAATTTGAACATCTACAATTTCAATGACAACCAGGCAAACTTCATCTGCTGAAGAGCATACTGCACTAACAGCTGCTAAACTGACCTCGTAGTGAGATTGTTTTGTCAACATCTTTTAATTGTAAGAGTCTTCCAGACTTACATCGTGCCACTGAGCTTCACTGTCCTTGGCAGCAACGCTACACTTGCGTTTGTCTTCTTGATTCCACTCTCCTGCCATGCCAGCGTCCTGGTCCACATCATAAATGGTGCTCCCATCAGGAACTTTACGCACAGGGTAAACCATCGGGATGTCGCTGAGTGATTTGCTCCTGGTTCAGACAGACAAAGAGGCAGGATATGGAAATAAATGAATATACAGAGCAAAGATTGTATTTAAAACAGTGCAGCAGCGTCGGGTAGCATGATGAATAGTAGGTATTGCAATGCAGCGCACACAGACATGCCATTTAACACTGACAACTAGTTTCTGCTCAGCTCACACACACATCCAGAAAATACTGTACATCACAGGCCGGTACACCACAGGATTAACAGCTGCAGCACGACACATTCTGCATCCAAACAACACAATCCTTAGCAAAGTGTGAGCAGGAGAGCCGCATGCAAGTCAAGTAACGCAGCATTATAAATGGCAACAGATGTTGCTGTCTGGATAACACAACAGCCATGACTTGAAACAAGTAATAGCACTGCTGTGGGCAACAGAGGGTGTCAGACGTGACATTCAAATAACTTACAGCAGCATTTAGCAGGTGGTATATCAAAAACTGTGACATAATTTGATGGGAGGAACCGAGACTGTGATTACAAACAATCCTGTAGTTTGTCATAAATTCTACTGTCAAGTCTCCGCCCGGGAAATTAATAGTGGGAGGTATACCGAGTGCTTCATCTTTATGAATAGGCATATTATGTTTGCGGCATAATTTTCTTTGTAGGTGAACTGAATACAAACAAAAGCACAGCCAGATGAAGCAGCAGCAAAGCAGTGATGATCGGAGCGGTCTCAGATAGCTTTGCCCAAAACTTTAGGACTCACCAAATCCAGCCAGGGTTGACCTGAACTGGTCTCTCACGTGTGACCTGGATTTGATTTGCTCTATAGAACCAAAGAAAAGACTGATAAACGCCATAATGCATCTACATATAAAAAGACACCTGGTGGACAAAAATAACTAACTGCATGGTAACAAATGATAAAGGCCAGTCATGACAAGAGGAAAAACTAAACTAAAAAACACATTATTTAGAAAAGAGGCATTGTATAGCTCACTTAAAGACAAAAGAAGAGGCGATGTTATTTCACAGATACGACACATGTGGCTTTTGTGCCACAGCTGTAACACTAACCTACTGTACCACTCACATAGAAGATTGTGACAGGAAGAATGCATTTAATGCACAATATTTTAGTCAGTTTATTGACCCATTTTTATCCACACTAAACCCTTATCAACACAGAAAGTCAACTAGAAAACATTAGCAAAGCAAAAACAAAGTTTATTCATGTAGGACATTTCATACCAGGTGGAAGCACAATATGCTGCACAACACTGAGCTACCACAGAAGTTGCAGGCACATCACTATGTAAAGAGTGTATAGATAAACCATTAGACATATGTAAACACAATTAAAACAGACACAAATACGCAAAGTAAAACCATTTAAAAAGAAGGAATAAAAATTAATACATTAAAACCAGCAACCGACCAGTGAGAATGAAGATGTGGGTTAAAACCAACAAAAGAAGTAAAAATAAAACAGAATAATTAAGAGCGGTCAACCAGACTAATGAAAGGTGCACCTAAAAAGGAAAGTTTTGAGTTTATTCCTAAAGGGAGATAGCACTGAAGCACACCTGACATGATTCGAGAGGTTATAATTTAAGGAGAATTTAATTTCAAAGCGATGTGTTCTTGCAACTGAGAAGAGCAAAGCTCAAATATAAATCAATTTTAAAAAAAAACAAAACACAAAAAGATATTTTTGGCAGATATGTAGATGAGGAAAGGTTGTGTTAGGGAAGTGCATATTTATTTTGTAACACTAGGTGGTACTTGGACTGTAAATAAACTGGGTTTATTACTATTGGGTGGCAAAAAAAACTGGGGAATTTGTTGAAATACTATATGAGTTAAAAGAAGAAATGTAAGAAAGGGGTAGGGACATAAGTTTTACTTCTATCTACTCCTTTTCGGACACTGTTATCTTTGTCTTGTTTTTTATTTTTGTTCGAAATAAATGCTTTCATTCATTAATTCTATTGGATGTTCCAGTGATTTGGGGCATAAAAGCTAAAAGCAGTTTTACCAATTCTCCCTGAGACCCGGGGAATAACCAGACAGCCTGTACCAGATAAACTGAGGGGTCTAGCTGGTTCACAGCTCACAACAGCTACGTTAGAGAAATACTGGGGTGCTGCACTGTGTGGGTGCCTTAAATTAAAGCATTAAAATTTTAAAATCCATTCTAAAACTCACTGTAAGCCAGTGTAACGACCTCAGCAAAGGTGTTATGTGGCAATATTTCCTTTTTCTAGTTGAAACTCCAGCAGCTGCGTTCAGGACCAACTGCAGTCAATTGTGATTTCTTTTAAGATAATCCTGTTAAGTAGTTTATTCGACTGGAAATAAAATGCTCCAGCATCCTCCTGGGATAAAAAGCCTTACCTTCGCAATATTTCTTAAATGATAGAATCCGTATATAACTTAGCTGTTAATGTGGCTCTAGAAAGTGAGGTCAGCGTCCAGGACAACACCATCCAGAGACACTTGTGACAATCTAAAAAAGATACTCTGTCTGTTAGCCTTTGCCCCGACAACCTGGATTTCCGGCTTGTAACAATTCAGCTGTATAAAAAAAAAAAAAAAGACTAGACATCCAGTTATCAATAACCTTGATGCAGTCTGACAGTGTGTAAAAATTGCTTACATCATCAGGGGAAAGGGGCATACACAGCTGTTTGTCATCAGGTAGCACACATTGTGTTTCAACAAGCACAAACTCAACAACGATCGGCCTAAAATTAGTGCTGGCACAAAAGGTGCTAGAAATAGCATGATTCCGTTATGGCTATCAAGGTATGACACGACATATGACTCATCTGTTGAACTACTGTGAACTACTGAGTCACTCAGCACGATGCTGTTAGAAAGTTATCACGCCGTCAGCACTATAAAAAAGGTGCCAGAGTACATGTCCCACAATACAACGTGCAGTATTTAGGACAACATTAATCAGTAACAGTACGAATTCAAAGCACATTTAGTTTAACTGATGACCTCATAAAACATCTATTTGATAAACAGGACAAAATTTGCCTATCAATGTTAAGTAGTTTGCGGACAGATTAGAGATTTGCAAATGCAAAAATAAGTGCTCTTTGCCACTGTGGGACACAAACGAGGTAACAAGTAGGGTAGTGTGTTAGAGCTTGTGCGAACAGTCTGCACAGTGTGTTAGGGACTGTGTGTGTGTGTGTGTTAGGTGTGGATCTTTAGGACAGGAGTGAATGTTCAGGCTTGGGAGAGAGTTTCTCAGAGAGATGGTTTTGAGGCTGTCCAGGCGTAGCAGAGATGCCTTGTACTGCAGCAGATGTCACAAGCCAGGAAATGAAGTCAAACACTTCCTCGGAAGAATCTGAACCTTTATGGCTACAGTGAAAGAAAATAAACAGAAAATGCATGAAATAAGTACAATACTATTAACTGCAGGCTTAAAAAAAATAACACAGGAAGTCTTCTAAAGGATAAAAACATAGGACAAACATTTGCAAGAGGTTGGGTTTGGTAGTTTTAGCTTATGTCATCTTTCTTGCGAAGTAGCGCTGGCTATTTTTCGGTGCCAAGTAAACTCGGATGTAAGCCCAATCCCAAAACACCCCTTGCCCCTACCACTTAGGCCCAATCTGGAAATCCATCAGTAAAAAAAAAAAAAAAAATCTTCCTTTACCTCTGGAGGCACAGCCCGGAGTTTTTCGACTAACAGAAGTGCAGGGGCCTCACGCCCTTCACTTCCGGACGTGCCCCCAGGGAATCGCAGTGTTGTTTACAAATACTTCGGGTAGAAAACCAGCAGAGTTTAGCTATTTATCACATTTTTCACGTCACTGTATCACCGTGTAGACTAATCTGATGTTTGTTAACTCTATAAACACAATGACTGAACAAACGTTACTATTTCTGTGTGCACGTTTTGTAATTAATAACATGGTTATCGTAGATTAGCTGGGCTAACCGTTAGCTGTTAACGTTAGCCGTTAGCGGTGTCTGTAATAACCATAGACTGTATAAAAATAAGGTAATAACTCAATAAACGGTCCGTGAATAAAATATTTTTTCCAGCGGATATCTTAGTTACAACATGATTGAGCTAGCAAAGCAGTTTTGTGTTGCTATGTGTGGTATTTATTCAGTTATGGGAAATCACGATGTCTAGAAAGCATCAGTGGCTGCAGCTGACAGGGACAGTTAGCAAAGCTAACATCAGGACGTCATCTGTTAAAAGCCTCCCGTTGTCGGATACGACATGAAACTACTCCAGTTAGCTCAATCATGTTGTAACTCAGACATCCGCTGGAAAAAATATTTTTTTCACGTTGACGAGACGGCGTTTTGGGTGGAGCGGTCGCTATGGACGCGGAGCTCGCTGTTTATGTAGGTACACATTTCCTGGGGACACCTGCACGTCTCGGCCGCGCCCGATTCTTGTCTTAAAATTAACTTAGGCCTGACTCCTACTATGCCAATGTCTCAGTAGCTAACTAATAGGGATGAGCAACTGCACAATTATCTGTATCTGTGTCTGTACCTGTTTAAACTAAATACATTTTATGTAAATGTATCTGTACGTGGAATGGGCAGATTTTAGACCAGGACTGGGTGGAGTTTCAATTGGAAGCGGGTGGGGCCTAATCTGAGGTTGTTATTTTAAGACTAAAATCTCTTATGACGTTGGACTAGAGAGCTCCACTGGTGGCGTTGTAATGAACCAGTGTTCTTTTATTTTTTTTGGATAACTTGTTTGATCGATTTATAGCATGAAACTTCAGCTGTGAACGAATTGCGAGCATCCTGACAGCCACAAAAGGATGCCTATGAGCCCACGCAATTCAAATCATCACTGCAGAAAATGCCATATTTGCAATGTGCGCCAACACTATTCACGTCTGTTGAAGTGAACCCCAGCATACTGATGACATATCAGGTATTAACGGTAGTCCCATTTCATTTTAGAAACCACTACCCCTTGTAACTGTGTTACTAGGGACAAGGTGGCACTCAAAAATGAGGGGTAGGGGTAAAAATATGAATTGGGATTGGGCCTCTGTATTATAGTGAAGTTAAGCTGGATTTAGATGTAGCAGAGAAAAAAATATCAACAGAAGATATTTAACCACATGCCATCATGTTACACAGCAGGTTATATTTGGACCACATACAAAAATATACTCTATTAGTTCTACATTAGATTTTACCACAGTAGTTACAGTAAGTCAGGCTCCTGTGTGCACACAGAGCCATGCGATGTTTTTCATGTTTTTTTTTCCTTCTTTAAAGTTGCCAGGATTACTTGCTGCTCAAGCAATGCATCAACAACTTTGCACATTAAAGCTAACAGCAACAGCACAAAACTGCAGCTTCAGCTTTACCTTGCATTAGTTTTAAGTAAATCTTAAAGCTTTCACACTTGCACTATCAGCAACGCCTTGCATCATAGAGCAGTAAAAACAGCCAACAGACCTTAAGCCTTGCATTTTACGATACCAGGGCCTTCTCTGGGAGCCGAGGTAAATCGTACGCACACGGGTCTCCTCTTCAGGGGTCCAATATCGGGGTAAGAAGCGGTCATAGTCGGGGTTGTTAGATGTCTGATGAAGGGTCTGCTGCAAACGCCGGAAATACAAGTCATCTAGGACAGGGTCTGCGTCAGTGTAATCGTCCTCTGAGTCTTCCTCACACAGAGCTCTCAGGAAAAGCTCCTCATCGATGACACACTCGGGAGGACACACAGTGAGGTGGGGTTGAGGAGAGAAAGGGGCATCTTCAATGCTGCAGCAAAGAGCGGTATACCCACGTGGATGTTTATGATGATCACACAGACATCACTTTGGATAAAATAGTAACACAGAGTTTCACAGAAATGATCTCTGAGCTGCTCCAAAATGTTAAAAGGCAGAAGTGTGGCTGATGATTAATGCATGAAGGCAAAGTCACAGTTTTCTGTGGATAAGGTTAGGCTTACGCAACGTTTTTTAGTTTCAAAGCAGTGGAGTGGTGGGTAGTGTGGTTGAGTAATGACAGAGCCAAGCAGAGCACCGACAACACGCTGGCCTGCCGCATCAAATAGTGCGTATTGTCGTCTACTTCTGAAAAAAAGTCTCTCTCTTTTTTTTTTTTTTAAAAAAAACAAGATTATTGTTTAAAAACAGGTAACTACAGGTCCACGCTCGGCCTGGGCGGTTTCACTCGTGACACACCAGTGTATTTAAAAATCTGATGCCATTTTTCACTATCAGCTTCATTTATCCAAATTTGAGGTGTAGTGTGACATAAAACAACATGTTTTTTTATAGTGCAGTCTGTGTCTCTGGGGTCTTCTTCAAAATCTGCTGTTCTTTGGCTAACTGCAGGAGTCAGCGACACTTTGAAGAAGCTGTTTTGGCTTGTATTTCTAGTCTCCACCTCTGAGTATCCAGGGGGCATGCTCTAGGTGCATTCAAAACAAAATCATCATTCTCATCTGGCATTGCAAAATAGCTGCATGTTCACCAAAATGGCATCATTTATTACGAGTGCAGAGGATTACAGATGAAGATATTTTTTACAGTGTATTTAGTCAGCTTCTGTGTCAATGCAGCACGCACTGAGAAATTTATTGTGTCTACTGACCACATTTAGCATCAACAGTGATTGGATATCCAATTAAAATGTGGTAAATTTCTCCTTAAAACTTGGAGAGAGCTGCTGGTTAGAGGATGTATTGTAGTGCTCATCACATGCCACCAGAGGTCAGTCTCTACTGGAAGAAAGATGGCAACTGCGAGTGGTGGGGATGACGTTACAGGACAATGAAACAACCGGCTAGCAATGGCATATATTTACATCTAACTCAAAGAAATTAAGGGTTTATTTCAACCAAACCAGAGTTGGTAATTGTCGGAACAGGTGTTGGGTAATAAATGCTAATACTGTCATATACCGTATACCCCACTGAAGTTTCAGGAAGGTATGAGGGTATTTAAAAATGAATAAGGGCCAAGACAAATACCTGCTTTTTTTTTAAAGATATTTTTTGGGGCATTTTGCCTTTAATCTATAGGACAGTCAAGCGTTAAAGGGGGAGAAAGAGAGAGGGAGTGAGTGAGTCGAACCCGGGCCACTGCGGCAACAGCCTTGTATATGGGGCACCTGCTCTACCACTAAGCCACCGACGCCCCTAATACCTGCTTTTAACTATGCATTTTTGAATGAAGGTTGCCTTGCAAAACTTGTGTCCATTCAGAGGATTGGTTGCGCACGTCCTTAGAAATTCACAAATCTGCAAGATGCAATACACTCATGAACCACAGGGGCAGTCTTGGCAGAACAAGAGAAACATACTCGCCATTGTCACGACGTGCTTGATACATAACATCTACAAAGGTGCCAGTGTCACTTCTGATATGAAATATGAGAATTATTACCATCTTGTGTGTGTTGTGTGAAAGTAACTATGAATGCATGCCTTTCTATATCATTGATTTGTGCTTAGAGTGAAGAAAAAAATCTAATATAAGAAACACCAAACTGTCTTGAGGAGATCAGTCCCTAATTCATTAACAACCATAAAAGTTGCAACAAATTATTTTTCAACAAAAACTATCCATGTTTTTCCTGATTATAGATATTATTGAACCCAGTTCTTATAGCATTTTTGCCACATACAACATCAGGAATAAAGCAGCTTAGCAAAAATATTGTGTGTTACTGTTAGACTCAGGAATGAAACAATATTTTCCCAGGTAGGTTCAAACTCAAACTTCACATAAAAGAAGGTCATAAAACAAACACAGAAAAGAAAATGTTGCACCAACACAAAAGAAAAATGATGAAATAAACTGCAGACAGTCCTTTTTGCAGCTGTGAATGAGTGAGTTAGTGGCAGTAAGTAAACTCTCTGTGTACAGCAGCTGATACATTCACAGTACCTGGAGAGCGGACTTGTGGAGCCCCTTCCATTCGCCTCCCATCCTTGTTTTCTCCGGAGCAGTGGTGCCTGGATACAACCTTTGTTTTGCGGGGTTGAGGGCTGTGTGTTCTCCATCTTGAACACCTGCTCAGCTTCCGCGTCACTTCCACAACCTTGAGACCGCACAGACACGCGCAAAATGAGCAACAGAAAAGATTAAAGTTTGAAGATCAAGGAAACATAAGGTAAAATCAACTTAAAAGAAAACTGTCTGAGCCAAGTACACATAAAAGACAGAGTCTAAATCTCAGAAGATAACAGAGGAGAACCTTTAGTGGGTGACCGAGTCTTCACACAGCCAAGTATTCTGCCCTCTCCCATCACACACACTTTTATCACCGCAGTGTGGAACTTGTCACAATCTGTCAGTGACGTGCACTGAGACCGAGCACGGCAGAGTACAGACAGAAGACACAATGCGTAAGGGGATCACAATGTTGTTGATCCAACTAAATTTGGTTGATCGAGCACAATAACATGTTTGCATGATGCATCATCAGTTTATTCTAATTCATAAGTTACATCTCAGTTCTGGCATGTTCGATTGCACACTGACGGTAATAAGTAAATCATCTCAGGAAAAAAAAGTTTGTGAGGACATGATGACCTCCAGTCTAGCAAAGGTTGCAACAGCAGTTTGTTCAGCAGGGTTAGCTTACACAGAGAAAAGAGCTCTGACATCAGAATATGGATCATGCTGCATTAAAATAAAGGGGTCACTATTGGTCACAGTGTAGTAACTTTCTTTTACAGCAAACAAACGACAAAAAGAGATCACACTTTGGGTGGTGTGGCATGCACAAGTCATAAAACAGGATTGTATTGAGATGCACCAGTGAACATACCGTCACTGTTTGGGCGGAGGACTCGGGACTCTAGAGAGTCGGTGCCATCTGCAGAGTTCTCCGTCTTGTAGCTTGTCCTCTCTGGGTACCAGCCGTCTTTCACAAACACATTACTGCCCTCATCTAGAGCCTGGATTAAAAGGCAATGTTTATGTTAAATACAAACATAAATACATTACCTTCACAGTGTTAAAATCCTAGAAGAGTAGCTTACCTTGGACAAGGCCAACCCTAACAGCCCCTCAAAGGCTTTGAAGTTCAGCTGAGGGCCACTGTAGAAAGCATCTAGGTTTGCCTTGCGACCCAGCCAGTAGATTGTGATGAGAACCTGAGAAAGAGCAGACAGAGTCACATATGGACAGTGACAAAGTACATTTACTTATGTGCTGTACTGTAGTACTGTAGTTTTTGAGTATCCTCCCTTACTTGGGTTTTTTTATTTTCGGAAATGTATTTCTTTGACAGCACTACATTTGAAAGACAAATATTGTACTTTCGACTCCACTACATGTCTTTGAAGGCTCTCGTAACTCATTACATTTGATTTTTTTTAACTTCTCTCAAATACAAAAGTCTATAAACTGTGACCATGCAGTTCATTAGGCAACTCATTGGTAGAGACAGGTAAAGAGGAGAGGTCATCAGCAGGCGGTTGTATTTGGTTATATGATGTTACTATGGCTATATCAGCAGACAGAGATGAAGATTCCCCACCAGATCACCCATGGCCATACCTCAAGTCTATGTTTAGAGTTTTGAAATGAAGAATGATTCTTATTGATTTAAATGTTTCCTCTCATTGCCACACACAAACTCCAATCACAGCCTACAAGAATTTGTCATCCAACCTGTAAAGCATGCCGAGGTACGTAAACATTTGTTTAATTCTAGATGAATACATTAAACAAAGTTGTCTGTGTTCGTAGTAGTTGCAGGTTTTTCCGCCCCCACAGTAATTAGTATCTATTTCCTAAAATGGACAACCAGAGCTACAGCAAGTACCCTCTGGTTGAAGGTGAGAGACAGTCAGCACATAGATTGTTGGGCACAGGGAAATGGAGATCTGTGTGTGGATCTCGGGGAGTACCACCAGTTGGTCCAGGAGCTTCGCCTCGATAATGGCTGTTTCCAGACATATTTTACGATGACTCGGGGGCAGTTTGACAACCTGCTGTCAGGGCGTATAGCTCTGGGTATCCAGCAACCATTACCACCAGTTTCTCCTCCATTGTTTGTAAACTTGTTGTTGTGACCACTACAGAAGGCCCGCCTCTCAAATCATCCCATTGGACAATGGAAAAAAAAAAAAGCTGAGATGACGGTGGGCGCTTTCCTTGCTCTGAGTTTAAGTTTTTTCAACTTGAGTTCAGAGCGCTCCGGCAAAAACGCCAGGCACCTAGAGCAAAAAAGCTTAATTCTCATTGAAGCAATTACAAAAACCACCCCCAGCTGCTAAAACTCTAAACGACTTATCTAACTAAAATAAAGGGGGAGTGAACAAGGTTAACCTAACTGGTAGCCTCTTCCTTACAACTACAACAATAATGGCCATCAGCATTGCAGGCAAGACCTTGATTTTCCAAAAGTCAAAGTCAAAAGCTGCCACTCTGTAGCTCCTCCCGTCTCATAGCAGGTTTGACAGATGCATGTCAATCTGTGCCTGACAACGTTATGTTTTCAGTTGAATCAGAGAAGAGGATACGCTGTGAAAGACCAAAGAGAAACTGCTGAGGGGTGCTACATTTCAGAAACTTGTTTTTAGAAACCAAAACATAAGAAAACAAAGATGCCGTTAAAAGGATAATACATACAGTATAACTGTATATGTACAGTAGTGTTAAATATAGATTTATCGATGCATATGGATTCTGAATATTTGAAACTGTTTCAATGTTCTTTTTCTCCTGTATCAATACACAGATACCAGCTGTGCTCTTTGGCTCTCTGCTGTTCTCTGCTCTACCCAAGAAAGGTCAGTGTTGTCCTGTTATAGCTTTGTTATATTCATCTTTTCATAAAGAAGAAAAAATGTTCTCAATGTCATGTCATTTTTTTCTGTGGTATTAAAAATGCTATCGAATGAATATATTTTTCAAGGTACTGCATTAAATTTAGAAACTCCAGCGCTGTGACAACACTGACATACAATGTTTTAGGCTAAATGTTAATGCCAGCATGATAAAAACAACAATGCTAACATGATGATGTCAATCAGATTTCATGGTCACCATCTTATTTAAGTGTCAGCATGCCAATATTAGCTAATCAGCACTAATGTTACTTCTTTTCCTGGTATTTGCAGATTTGGGCACATTACAGTTCTGACCTGAGGATGGTGCTAGATGAGAAGGCACTGGATGCTGCTAACATGGCTAAAAATTACATAAAACCAAGTCTGCCAAAATAAGACATCTAGGGAATTTGTTTTTCCTTTCTATAGCGCAGCATGATGCCCTTCATAAGACAGCTTTAAACACTCTCCATGGTGCCAAGCGCTGCTGATAGTGAGACACACACACCTGACAGGCATTAGTAAAGACAGTGAGTAAAGGCCTGTGAAATATGGACCTCTCCCTGGCATTTAGTGTTTTATTATTTCAGCAAGCAACGCGTTCTGGACACGATTTATTCTTCATTTACCTTGAGGCAAGGAATTTCTCTCTCTCTCTCTCTCTCTTTTTTTTTTTTTGACAGACGGCCTTTCTCCCTGGCAGAGCAGCAGCCTGTGTTGCGAAGGGATTATCCACTAGACTACGTGTCAGAATTTCTATATCTGTATCTTAACAAAGTCATCACAGAGCAGTCGGCAGATAGGAATAAAAAAGTAGGACCTTGAGAGTTATGAATAATTTAATAAATATTTTATGGCACAATGCTAGTTAGATGAAGAAGATGAGGACTTTGAGTGATAATAAATGCCTCTGCATGGATTCCCTATAATGCTTGATCAGTGTCTATAGTGGCTTCCTTACTGGTCAACTGGAGACATCCACTGAATACAGACATTATATCGGAGTTCTAGAAATCATTGTAGTATCAATATAACTTTACAAAAGGGTTGCTTTCCACATTTTGCAGCACAAATGATGTACAGAGAGCCACTGTAATACACTGGAGCAAAAAAAGGAAATGCTTTCAGCTATCAGAGCCAGTTTGAATCGTTTAAGCCAACGTTGTTTTCAGTTTTCCCTCATTTCTACAACCTGAGAGTCAACAAGCATTAAGTGCACGTGCAAGTCTTTAGCACATAGACAGGATGTGTTCATTATTCTCTTATAGCCTGCCACCTACCTCATGCCAAGGAAATTATTACACTGCACATAACAGCTCATCATGGCTTGATCCGTTTTAATGGTGTTTTCAGCCACGTATGATTTTATTTATTGTAAATTATTCAAGAACCCTTAAATTACTCATCATGTCCCATCAACAATGGGCCTAATCCACATCAGTGCTGTGCGGCCAAATGAAGCCAATATAGTACTGCCAAAAAGTACAGTTCACTGAATGGTCATTTGAGTTCGGCTCCAAAACAGAAACCCTTTCTACACAGAGAGACGTGACAGGCGTGACATGCACCACAACAGTGACAGCCTCTGTGCGACCTACAACATATGCATTGACAGCGCTTTATAAACAATACCAATGGCATAACATGGCAATAACAATCATTTATGGACTGTTGCATGGCAGCTGATCTTGTCCTCTGATCGGAAGGTAAGGAGCTCCCAATTCAGACATTTTTTGCCGCTGTTCTTCATCTTTGAGTTAGCTGCTAACAGCTACTTTTTAAATCTCCCACAGTGGATTACACACCTAACACGTTGTCACACTCATGCCACCCATGATGACATCTTCACAGATTCCTGTTTATACAGACATCGTTTTAGAGCTGTTACTACCTCCAATGTGGGCTTAAAGGTGAGACAACTCTGTCACCCCATTCTGCGACTGTACCTTTTATACAGAATGACGATGTGGCATAACTGCGTTTAATTCCCACCTTAAAGAGGCAGTGTAAAAGAGGCTAGAGTAAATGCCCATGGTACCACATGTTAATATGCCCAACTTTACAGAAAAAATTAACATGTTTACAGCCTGGTACAAAAAACATTTTTGGTCTCTTTAACATTCACGAGGTTAATCTTAACCGTTTCCATTTTAATGAGGCTTAAACTTACACAAAATTAAAGGCGGGGCTGCTTGAGTGTCAAGCTGTCTGCGAGGCATTGCTACAGTCTGAGTCAGATCCACCTCTCGCTCCTCCACAGCTCCAACCGCTCATCCAAATATAGTCGCTTCTGGCTCCAAAACAAAATCCCAAGATGGCGACGGCCAAAATGCCAAACTCAAGGCTTCAAAATTAGAGTCCGCAAAAGAAGGGGTGACATTACAGTGGCTACATCCATCATTTTTACAGTCTATGATTCTGGCAGACACTTTCACAGAACATGACTTATATTGGATTAGCTTTAGAAACTGTAACAATAAAACAGGGTTATAAAACATCCCTCCAAATAAAGCAACCAATTCTCAGTTAATCTGAATGTTTAGGGTGCAACAGTTCATGTCAACATTATTCTCCATTGCATCACTGCTGTATGTAAAAACAGTGAGGCTCAGCATTAGAATTTACTGTACAAACAACCTAGCTTCAATTATTTGTCTATGTGCTCGGAAACCTACATGGAAACATGGATTTCAATGGCCCCAAATTGACCCTAATTGGTTAATTCAAAGAAAAATGCTACACCCATTTCAAAAGAAAGAGTGCTCTGACAAACAGCCTCATTACTGGGTCCGAGTTGTCGGCTATTGTGCGACTCAAATGAGGTTTCCCAGATAACCAAACAACCTCATAAGCTTAGGAAACATGTAAAATACCAGCAGTGCACACAAGCGTGCACACGTACAGCACTCACATGTTCCACACACATAAAACACATATGTGCTTGTTGCAGGAGAGACGAGACTACAGATACAGTCTAAAGGCATAGTGGTGAAATATAAGACTACATTTTAGCACAGACTATCTGGGTTTAATGCCAGGTTTTTGGGGATCAGCCTGAAACTTAATAAAACAAAACAACCACACTCGCACACTTGCATTTTTAAAATGAATGATTTCTATAATAAAAAAAATACTTGTCACTGTGTGACGATACAATATTGCCACACAAAAATAATACTGCGATACTATGCTGTATCGATTTTTCCCCCAACCCTAATTTAAACCAATATGAATATTACTTGTATAAAAATTAGGCTTCAGATTATATATCTACAACTTATTAATAATGAATCATTCATTTATCTAGCTCCAAGAGACAGCGAATCAGAAACACAGTTACAGCGCCTGAGGATTATTGCACTCGACATCCTGATTAAACTATACTCACAACTTACATTAATTTTTACGAAAAACTCTTAATTCTTTTCATCTGAGGACCCTTACGGACTAAAGAAATATGAATAACTAAAAATTGGACACATAATTTGACTTTATGGCCCCTTCAGCAGTGGAGAGTTGTCTCTCTGAATCATTCTATGTTGCTCATGGTTTCAGTAAAATGAACTGAATGATTAAATTATGGAGACTCTAACCAAGCTAACAATATGTAGCATCTCCATATTGACACTAGTTTAAACATTTAGATTTGTATGTGATCTAAACAGTTAACTAATGTTAGCCCAAGTGGGTAGCCAAAAAGACGGTTTTATACATCCAAAGAACTTCTGTCAAAATAAACTGCTTGGCAACCAGACTTGGCGTCGAATTGAGACAGGCCTTTATTTGCCAAAATGTGTAGCCACACCAGGCTAGTAGAAGGGACTGGGCGTTTAATTAGGACTATTCTTTTAATTGAAGTTTTATGGTAGGTAAATTCAGTGGTAATGTTATAAAAGTGAAACAGCACAATTCTGGTTAAACTTACATTTTTGAGTCTTCTGTTGCTTTCATCTCGCCTGAAACGAAAGAAAAAAATGAAATAAATATCTCTATAGAGGAGAGATGCTCCTAATGCTGCTCATATAGTTACATCACTTGTACTATAAACAAGACAAGAGCTGCTAGGGGAAAAAAGAAAGTGACATCTCTTAAGCCTTCTCATTTGAATGCTCTACTAATAAAGTACTTATCAGAATTTAGACAGGCTATCATCTCTTATAAAGCAGCAGCTTGTCATCAGGCAAAGCTCATACCTTTAGGAATGCAAAGCAGCTGTGAGACTCAAACTGTAAACCTTTATCAGCACAGGTATTACTATAAAAATACCTCAGTGTTAAATGTGCTCAACACAGCTGATACAGCGAGCTTTAGAAATGAGCAGACACTGTCACATTACTCATGTTAGCTGACCTTCAGAAGCAAAAGTGTTCTCCTCTGTGCTGCCATGAGCTCATGCAGCTTTGGAAAGCTGTACACATACACTTAACCTGACATGACACTGCTTCAGTAAGACAACTGTACCTGAGATTTGCGCGAGTGGAGAGGTCCTGCAGGTCTCCGGGATGAAACAGCTGAGACACGTTCAGTCCCAGTTTCCCACAGGCTTTCAGGAATACATTCACATTATCCTGGAAAGCAAAATTACAGAGACAGCAAAATGAGAGCAGGTAGAAAACTGGTAGAGAGTCAGAGGAGGTTGTTGGTGTGGTTTAGCATCAAATGAGGACAGATGAGCTGGCTAAATGCCACCACCAACCTCACATGGTTTTTTGGTTTCATTGGGTATCTAAAAGTAGCAGCAGCAAAACATTGCGGTGAGGTTAGAAGGGTTGGTTAAACAGTTTCTAATAAAAACACCACATTACAAAATAAGTTTACCTTTAAGAAACTTTAGGAAACAGAAACACGACAGCATTACGCTCTTAGCCATTGTATTTAGCCCTCCAGATCATATGCTATTGCACTGGGACGCCTGAAAACACAGACAAAACCATGTCGGCTTGTAACGCTTGCAAGGCCGCAGGACGAGGAGTAGTTTGGTCCACGGAAGATACTGCACGTCTCCAGATGTGGAATGTAGAACACATCAAACGGCAACAGTCTACAGCACAGAAACATGAAGGGTTTCCTCCAATTTTAAGTTTATCTGAAAGTGAGGGGCTTCATATCCGCACTGCAGTGCCACGTCAAAGTAAAAAAATAACTGCATCAATATATATAGTGTGAACGGAAAGAGGACTAAGTTCAGTTTGTTTTAAAAGGACTACATGGGAGAACAGCCTCTAAATCCTAAATCAATTTTAAAAATCAAGTTGCATCAGGCACAAAGGAGAAACTTCAGACGTTCTTCTCTCTAATCTCAAACATGAACACACAGCAAGACTTGAAAATAATGGTGCCTCACACACTACAGGATATTATTAAAATTATCCTGCCAGAAGGTGCATGAATGCACCACCTCATGTGACCAAGACTGATGTAGTGCGACAACTTGCTGTAATGTTAATAGTGATTTGCATTCAGAAAAACAAAAGCAGACGGCTAAACAACTCTTGATGAGAAACCGGTTGGGGAGACGCAGTCAACATGGTTGTCTGTTGTTCAGCAAGAACTGGAGGTGAGATTTTAATTTTTCAGTTTTATCCATCAACAGTAGTATGCTAGCTAACATGAGCCTCAGGGCTAGAATGTTTACTCGTGTTTGGCAACACCGTCGGCTGCTCTGTACTGATGAAATTGTAACCGGAATCAGTCAGATCAGGGCAGCCCTGATGAGCCTGCGAGCAGTTAAGAAGATTTAAGACTGGATCTGTAAACCTGTCACATTACCAGACAATCTGGCCCGAACATCGGTGCTGACCAAGGTCCCAGACCTGATTTCGCCTCTGACTGTCAAGAGGGGTGAATCTGGGATAAATCTGCCCAAAGTCCTGTAGTCTGAGTCTGGCTTGAGTTGCCTAAATTGAGACCATTTCATCCACTACATCTGATCCCAAACGACAACACTACCTAGGAAGCTGCAGTCAAAATCTTAGGAGTATCTGAATTGATACACCTGATACACACACCATTATTAAAATAAGGATATCCCTAATGATTAATTACATTGTCCGATATGTACACTGTTTTATTACATATATTCTGAGTTCAGATAACCTTGTAAAGAAAATAAATCTACCGTAAATAAAAAGGAAGCTACATGTTTACTGTGATTAATTACCAATGTCAGTTAAGGGGTTTAAATGTATGTACTTCTTTAAATGGCTACTTGGGGGTTTAAAAACATTAATAGACAGCCATGTTATGGAAAATGTCAGCAGTAATGTAAAGTCTAATTCATTTGAGTTGGTGGTTAAAACATGCAAAACCACAAGTGTGGTCCTTTAGGATGTTAAGTGCTGATCCTCTGCTGCATCTGCGTCTCACACCCCACCATCACCACCTTCACAGCTCAGTAGTGGAATGCTTGTTTGTCTATTTATTGGCCCCTAATGGGAAGTTGTAACTGATTTTCCCTGCCCTTGCTTTGGGCAGTTTTGGCAATTATACTTGTATAAAGTCATCGAAACACAGCCTGGAGCCAAAATACAAATCTGCATTTATATTTATGCAGACTAAAAAAAATATATAAAACAAACTTTGAGCAGCTGGGTTGTTGCACTGAAATGCAGTTTCAGGATCATTCAGACTGCAGCAACACTGTCTCGCAGTGCCTTAAACAGGAAACCACGCAATGTGTCAAACTTCCTGGCTAGCAGGTGCCTTCTTATTTTCTTGCTCAACACCATGTCGCCTGTGCCACACAGCCAGGCTACCTGTCACACACATAAACACACACAGTCAGAGCGATAAAATCTAATACTCACCAGGCCAGCGATGGGAGTAGAAAGCCTGTTTACTCTCTTAATGATGCCAGGTTTCAACTGGTTGATCAAGCTATAAAGGAGGGGGAAAATAATCAGCATTATACAAATATTACAGCTTTATGTTGCACATATTTGAGAACAAATATATACTGAATCATCAGGGTCCCATTTCACAACAGAAGCTAAACAGGGCTGAGCTAATTAACACTGATTTCAACTTCCAACAAAGAAATTACATTAAGAAAAAAAATGCAACAAAAACTTGCTTATAAATCAGTTTGATTGCACCTTAGACAAAAAAAACAAGAGCTTTCAGCTAACTTCCATCATCAGACGTCAGGGCTAACCTGCCAGCCGAGACTTGCTTCCACAATGCCTTATTTTTTGGCCTCATTGAGCTTTTGTAGCCACAAGCTGATGTTATAAGAGCTTTGAAGGAAACGTTTGTGTAGAAGAAAAAATAATCTTATCTGAAGGTCTGGTGACTGGCCGGTGCTTTTTTCCGCATGTACCTTAAGTTGAAAGTATGTTAATGTGAGATAGTGTGGGCCCTCCAGAGTGCAGCTTAGGATATGATCTTAGGATCTTCTAAAGTGGGTCCAGGGCTGCTACTGCTGGAACTAAGACGGTAAATTATCCTGACTACTCTCTAACCAGAGGTGCGCATGGTCATTTACCTTGAATTTAATCATCTGAAATTAAAATGTGACATTGTAAAAGGTCGGTGCATCATTACTCACTCGCAAAGCAGGACTCCATTCTCTAAGGCCGCACGGAAGTCGTTGCAACCAAACGATTTTCCGGTCACTTCCTGAAAAACACCAGTATGGTTAGAATTCATCCACTGACATTTCAGTGGATGGGCATGTAAATGCAAACAGCAATTAACATGAAAAATATCCTTTACTAGAGCCTGAAATATTGACCGATATTAGCTTTTAGTATTAGCATTACATCTCTTAGCATGGTATTGGCATACACGACAGTCAAGAAACACAGAAATGCCAAAGATACGTTTTTAGGAACAATTGTCAGACTTTGTCCACCATTACTGTCTTTCAGAGGCTGTGTTGTGCTCATTTTTGAGCTAGCATGATGGTAGTGGTATCTTGTGAAACTAGACAGCCTAAGGCATCCTTTGGTACCAAGCATGTCACCATAGCTCGTCAGGAAAACAGCTAAATAACACTCAAAATTGAGGACACATTTTTGCAAGGGAACAACAGGCATTGCCATTTTTAAAGGGGTCTCTTGAACTCTCATCTCAAGATATCTGAATGAAAATGGGCTCTATGGGTACCCACAAGTCTCCCATAAACTTAACAAGACTTGTTCCCAGTAAAGGTTTTGTCCTTTCCAATCAATGTACTCCTTCAAATATAACCTGAATATGTTTGTCCCTCTCATTTTCAGCTGCAGAGACTCTCATTCATGCATTCATCACTACCAGACTGGACTGCTGCAATAGTCTCCTCTACAGTTCATCATCCAAAACTCTCAAGAAACTACAATATATCCAGAATTCAGCTGCTCGTCTTCTCACACACTCTCGCACCCATGACCACCACCGCAACCCCATCCTTCATAACCTCCACTAGCTCCCCATCCCCCAGCAATCCACTTCAAACTCCTCATCACCTATAACCCTCCACCACCTGGCGACCCCCTACCTGTCTGAGCTCCTCCGCTAGCACACTCCCTCCCACACTCTCAGGTCTGCTGATGCCAATGTCCTGCCCCCCACCAGGACTAACCACCACACCTGGGGGGACAGGGTCTTCTCCATTGCTGCTCCCACCCTCTGGAACTCTCTCCCTAAATACATCAGAGACTCCTCCTCCCTCTCCACCTTCAAAAAATCCCTCAAAACACAAACACACCTCTTTAAAACTGCCTACAACCTCTAAAAACTGCGTTCTTCTTCTCCCTCTGTGCATTGTTTCCCTTCTTATGGATTATTTCATTAATTAAATTAAAGCTGCGTATTTGTCTTTGTAAAGGACAGACAGACTTTTTGAAGAACAATGAATCACCTCTAACACCTAAAAACAGTATTGTTCTGGAACTCACAGTGTTAACTGTGCCAATATTGGTCTACGTACATCAAATAATTGTCAATATTTAACTGTAAAATGAGAAACCAAAGCATAACAGCGTGTCATTCCTTTAACTCTTCTTTTTGACATAGTTTTCAACTCGTCTATATACTTCTTCAGCATAACCGAATTACTTAAATTCAGTCACGGCTTTAGCTTTTGGCATGCCACCCTAGGGTTTTCTGAAGCCCCAGGCGTCCACCCTTATGAAAAATTTCTAAGGGACCCACTGCTGACAAATTTATTGTAGTGTAAAATATCCATCTCTGTAGGTATCATCACAACTCTTACCAAAAAAAACATAACTACTTGAGGTTACATTATCAAAATGTTTATGCTATATATTTCTCAGGAGAAAAAAGAATATGGACAATCTATTTGTCTATTTTCAGATTTGTTAAAGTCTTAAATATTGACATCAGTCTCAAAAATCCTGCCCTGCTATACTTAACACCTGCTCCAGTATGTCCCTAACAGCACTTTAGTGTGGACATAAGTACTGGTGCCATAGTATATAGCAGTACTGAACTGGAGAAAAAAACAAAACAATGAAAATTAGATTTAAAGCAACTCGGTTCATAAATTCCAGTGTGGTTTTTCTACAGCGTTAAACGTATTTTAATTAAACTGTTTGGTACAACTGTTGTGAAACGAGCTGGTCTTTTATACACTTCTGGTAAAATACACATAAAGCTGTTCAGTGGCTGTTAGGAAAAAAAGGTATGGCAAGAATTAGAAAAACAAGGTCCTGGTTGAAGTTAATTAAAGTAATTTTTTAGTCCACAGTGCAAGCATTCCCAAGTTTCTGGAGTTGTTCTCAACAGTAAAATAAAGTGTATTAAGTGAGCGTGGTGCTGTTAAGATTAAGCTGAAAAATCTTCCAACTACTCCACACAAGCAAAGCTCTGTACAAATAATCACAGAAAATCTACCGAGCCAAAAAGCGGGCTATAAAAGAATAATGTATGTGGACAAGCATTCTAAAAAAAAATAGCAAATATGCTTTTGATCAGAACAAAGAATACAACATAACCTAAATGATTTTACATGGCAGAGGCAAGCACAAGGCAAAGGGGGCTTTGTAATGAGGACATAAAAATGGGGCTATTAAGGTTCGGCTCCATAACTAACAGAGGGCCCCAAAAGGCTATTCTTCTCACTAATTAGTCCCCCCAGGAATCCACAATCACAATTCATTTCTGGTAGAACTGGGCAGCGGGCACGGAGCGGAGGCTTCTCTGTGGAATCAGACAGACAATGCAGTGCCAGGTTAACACAATAAAACACAATCATGTGGTCAAGATACTGTCTGTTCTACAGCACCAGAACTTTAATTGGGGATTTCAATAAATAACTGCCCCTATGAAACCACAGATACAATGGATTTCAACCATGTGCTCTTAAGTGTGACTTCCAAACTCTCTACAAAGCCTCATTTGTTAAAGGCATCATCACTGAATCTGTGTGTGATCCAGTACGATCATATTGCCTATAGAATAATGTCACATTTACAGCTGCAAATATTTTTACCTCCGCCAAGGAGGTTATGTTTTCGCCGGCGTTGGTCTGTTTGTTTGTCTGCAAAATAACTCAAAAAGTTCTGAACGGATTTTGATGAAATTTTCAGGAAAGGTTGATAATGGGACAAGGAACTGATGATAAGGCTGCTTGGCGGAGGTCTGCGCTCTCCGAGTGCTTTTCTAGTTTAAAAAATGGAATGATCATCTTATCTTTTTAACAAAAACGTTTGTTAGTTCCATCCATGGATGGATTACTTTGCCAGCCTACCAGGCACAGGGGCCCATAGTGTCAGGGGCCCCCTGGCCTTCATCTGCAAAGAGTCACAACTTCTCAAGCAGCAACCAGTAAGAGACACAAAATGACTACAAAGAGACACAAAAAAACAGATACAAAATTAACTCAAAAGAGATAAAAACTTACCACAGAGAGACACCCAACAGCCAAAAAATATGAAAAATTACCACAAACAGACACAAAAAAAGCCCAATCAGGCACAAAATCAACACAAAGACACACAAAATTACCACAAACAGACACAAAACAGCCAGAAAAAGATGAACGATAACCGCAAAGAGACACACAGACTACAAAGAAGTCCTTTCAGGCACAAAATCAACACAAAGACAGACAAAATGACCACAAAAGAGACACAAAACAGCCAAAAAGAGATGAAAAATTACTACAAAGAGACATAAAAACAACCAAAACAGATGTAAAATGAACTCAAAAAGACACAAAATTACCACAGACTACAAACAGACACAAAAAAGCCCAATTACCACAGAGACACAAAAAGACAAAAAAAAAACAATCCAGCACAAAACCAACTGAAAGAGACACAAATTACCACAAAGAAACAAAAATTCACCACAAAGAGACATAAACCAAAATGAACTCCAGAAATACACAAAATTACCACAACGAGACACAAACTGACTACAAAGAGGCACGAAAAAACCAATCAGGCACAAAATCAACTCAGAGACACAAAATAACCTCAAAGAGACACAAAACAACCAAAATAAGATGAGAAATTAGCACAAAGAGACACAAAAAGACTAACAATAGACACAAAAAAAACCCAATCCCGCACAAAACCAACTTTAAGAGCCACAAAATTACCACAAAGAGACGCAAAAACCACCACAAAGTCTGTGTCTCGCTCCTATGTAGGAGAGGTGGTGGGGCCTTTTTGCATATCTGTGCCCAGAGGCCCCCTGTGTCATATTCTGCTCATGGCTCTAGCATCATAATGTGAGGATATGAAGCTTTTCTGTGTCATATTTAAAAGAAAACTGAATATCTTTGGATTTCGGATTGTTAATTGTATAAAACAAGACATCTGAAGATGTTACCTTGGGCTTTTAAGAAATTAAAACCACACTTTTTTTTATTATTTTATGAGACAAATTATTACCTGAGCAAATAACAGGCAGACTTTCTTAAAGTGGAGATAGCTGTAAGTTGCAGACCCGGGAAAATTAAAGGATAATTGTGCTACATGTAAGATATAAATCCTCTTGTTAAGGAGATGATGGGTACTGATCTCAAACAGAGCAACACCTGCTCCTGTTTCACCAGTCTAAATGGCCTGTTTACATAATGTAGAAGAGGCCAATCCATCCTTGTTTCTTCTGGAGTTCAGTAGGTACTGAGCATAAAACAGTTAGGCGTAATTGCCGCTGGTACTGTGCTAATGACAAACAGCAACAATTTCTGGACACTTGAATACATGGAAGCATATTATCCTGCAATCTGTAACACTGAATATTAGTGCTCACACATTCCCAATGTTGTTTGGCACGAGGGAGCGATTATGACACCATTTACAATACCATTTCCTTAAAAGCAGCGTGCTTTGCTCTCCTCCTGTCTCCCCCACACACACACACACACACATCTCTGCTCATCCATCCTTTCATCCTTCAGTGCAGGGAAATAGATGGGTAAAATTGGCATGGGCTTACTGCCAAGAGCGCTCTGGACAGAATTCTCATAATGATCCTCTCAGACACAATTGACATTAATGGTCCCATTTAGAGTTGGTCAACATTCAGTGCCCACAGTCTACAAGTTGTATTCATTGGTTATGATTTAAGGATTACAACTCCAACAGTGTTTGGACAGGAGCAGCCTGTAACAACCTAGAAAATGCACTGCTGTAAAACCACATCCTCCACAATGTGCGCATGGCAAAGACCTGCCTACACCACATCTCTGTGGACGGGCACTAAAGAACAAACAACATTACCTAATTATCTGCCTTCCCTCCATGTGCATTCCCCTCTGAGGCTCCTGCAGTCAAATCATTTTTTATCTGTGCAACCACACACAATTCTCACACTGAGCTCTCTGCGTCAGGTGGCTTACCTGAGTCTTATCAGGGTATTTTTTGCATTTCAACTCACAGATTAGTCTGTAAATTTGACTTTATGAGTGCTGAGTCAGAGTCATTTAAAACACGAGAGCATCAAGTGTTTTAAAGTGAGCTAAAGTCCCAATATACAAACAATGCACAAGTGGTTATTTCATGGCTGAGATGTCTGCCACTGTCTCACTGTCTAAAACATTTCCTGTCTCCACCAGGGGTTAACTGACTGCCTGGCCAAATCTTCATGGCTGTTTGCACAGGAGTGAGTGAAGAGGAGCACAAATAGGCTCTAAGACAAATAAAGAAATAAAGCAGGGATGAAATTGAACCGTGTACCTCAATCCAGCGTTGAGCCTCGTTGAACGCGTCTGCACAGCTGACACTGGTCTGCTGGCGCCACTCCATCGTCTCTCCTCTCAGCAAGCAAAAGGCACGACTCTAATGAAACAGCACAAGAGCTCACATTTAGTTAAAGGCGTTAATCATGCAGCCACACCACCGAGATCATCAATTAAGTTCAATTAAAGTCAACAAACATGTGGAAAACTCATGCAATCTGATTTTTAAAAAGACATATTTAGTCTCTTCCTTGTTGAGTCACCTTGTGCTGACTGCAGCTGCTCACCGGTGAAAGTTCTCCTCTAATTGACACCCAGTTTATCACCGGACCCTGCACACTTCTGCAACCGACCTTCCATCACTGACGAGTTCCGCTTATTGGTCAAAGTGGAGAGGAAGGTCTCCGCCCACTGCCAAACTACAGGCAAACTTTTCTGAGCTGAAGTGAAACCGAGTGGAAGATCTGCAGAGTCTCATCGACCCTCTGGTGGCCTGATGATGTGTGACACTGTGACACTGTGCACAGGGCAGCACATGAAGGCAAGACAAGCTTATTTGAGCACTTTTTCAAACACACAGGCAATTAATAGACCTTTAAACAAGGTGAAGACCATAAGAACACATAGAAAATTAACATAAGTTGGTATAAAGATAGAAAAAAAGATGAAATAAAAGTGCAATAGACACATTAGAGGCAGTCAGACATTAGTCGTCTGTGCTATTAGATTTTCTGTCGACTTTATTTCCAAGTATTATCCAGATGGTGTTTCAAAGAGTTGTTCAAACTCCCAGGAACAACACTCTAGAGGAGAAATGCTGAATACTTTATTTACTTATTTAGATACTTACTTACTGAGGGTGTTTTCACACATAGTCCCTATTAAACAGACCAAACTCTGTCCTCTTAAAGTGCACCAAAACCCAGACCAACAGAAATGGGGCTCAGTTCTTTTTGTGTCCACACTGTCAGTTCATTTGAAAGAGGACTCAGTTCTCTTTCTGCTCAGCCTCAGCTCTGATGGAGCCTCAGTCCTCTTTCTGTTCTCACTATATATAATGTATAATGACGCAGTTTACTTTTTTTTACTTTGACATGGCTCTGCAGTGTAGTTATGAAGCCCCTCGTTTTCAGATGATCTTCAAACTGGAGGAAACCCTTCATGTTTCTGTGCTGTAGACTGTTGCAGTTTGATGTATTCTACATTCCACATCTGGAGACATGCAGTAAACTTGGACCAAACTACTTCTCGTCCTATAGCCTTGCAAGCGTTACAGGCCGACAGGGTTGCGTCTGTTTCTCCAGTGCAACATCATGTGATCCAGAGGGCTAAATACAATGGCAAAGAGCAAAGCCAACATGGAGGGCTTTGTGTTCACAAGGCACAGGTTAAGTGAACCACACTATGGACTTGAAGCCAGGTGGTCTGAGTACAGTTCACTTCAGAGGGGTCTGAGTTCTTTTGGATTGTTCACATATGCATAGACGATGCTGAGTCACTGCTCTGAGTCTGTTTAGAGGGCTGAAAAGGACCAAGTCTCAAAACATCTTTAGTTATTGTGTTGTAGTCAAGACTACCTAAACTGAAATTAGGCCATGACCAAGACCAGGTTGTATCAAGACCTAGATAAGACCAAGACTTTGAGGGGTTGAGACAGAGTCGAGACTAGTGCCAGTTCCACTGCATGACACACTTACAATAAAATATGAAACATGCAATCCAGGCACTCTTCAAATTGATCTGAAAGAGCCACATTCTAATAAAAACACCCACAGAAAACAAATTAAGATTAATCTTCATTCATCTATTTTATTGCCGTACTGTATATATGTGTGTATGTTTAAGTGCATCATGAGAAATGTCTTGATAAAATAATTAATTGCATTGCAGAGGTGAATTTAATTTCAATTTTCCTTTGTTTTCTGTGAGCAAACAAACACCAGGGAGCTGACATCAACTTAACCATCTTTATTCAACACTTCTTTTTACACATGCAATTTAGTGATATCTGTGCTGTCATGGTCTTGATTGGTCAAGCAGTAACATCCAGATACTTCTTTGTCTGAGACCAAGACCTCCAAAAAGTGGTCTTAAAACCAGCCTCGAGACCAAGACCGATCTGGGTCTTGACCTTGAAGGGTCAAATTTGAATAAATTGTGTCTTAAATGCTGCTTTATGTATTTGTGTATTTATTTATTGCAAAATAAAAGTTGCTAAAACCCTCCCAGTTCCCACAAACAATACAGAGGACATGACCTTGGGTCCTCAGTTGCATTGATGACTAAACGGGCCCAGCACAGGCCCAGGGGCCAAAGGATTCAGGGGGCCTCTAAGCCAAAGCCTCTATGTGAAGTTGTTGCTATTGACCTTGTACTTTTGTCACACTGTCAAACGGCTTTGTCATTCATGCATAGGTGTGTTTTTCAAGGGGGATGCAGGGAACACATCTCCCTCAATATGTAGAGCGTGTGCATTTGTCCCTTTACCCCCCCATAAAAGTATGACAGTAGCAGAGGACTTTTATTTTGAACAAATTAATGACATTTACACCATAGATTGATGCAGAAAAGGCAGGAATTAGTGCATAAATTTTCACAAAATTCAGGAAATTAATTGTGAGACGCTTAAAATTTTCTGGCAGAGGACCCCTAGACCTAGAGTTTTGTGTGTTTCCCCTTCAATCTCAAAGGGAAACCTGCACCCTTGCATTCATGTCAATAACAGAGCCCCAAAGTCCTAAAGAAAGGCCCTAAAAAGCATCAGAAGCTGTGTCTAAGGTGTACACACACACACAAATTCACACACACAGGTGTGCTGTAAATCTTTTTAAGGTACAGGTAAATTTAGTTATTGTGCTGTCGGTTGCCACTCAGCGTACCTGCCCTGCTGGGAGGCAGACATCTGGTTTGATTTCACAGCTATGGTATGTGAAATGTAAGAAGCCATGTGTAACCTATTAACTCAACGGGATGACGAGCATTTAAATGGCAAATGTGTGAAATAAAATGTAACAGATATAGAAACAGTCTGCTTCTGTCTGCTCTTCATATCTTTCATCCCCCTGTCCTCTCCTGTAAAGATAGCAGCAGCAGCAGCCACAGCCGCCTGATACAAATGCAAAATATGACTGTGTTTCAAGGGCAGGTCTCTTCACTCTCTTGCCTTTTGTATTGAAGTGATGAAGGATGGCCTGTGACAATTTAATTTTCACACATGAGCTGCATATATGAATAGAAAATTGTTTTTCTTTTGTATTCTTTTCCCACATTTGAAAGCAAAGCATAATAAGAAGCTGGTGTGTAGGCCTCATCTCGTATTACAGCGCATGCTCACTCCAATCCAATTTCCTGCCAAATGCCCAAAGAGGTGCACTATATGCGGAACAAGGGCGGTGATGGAATCACAAAATCTAAAAGTTAAATTAGGTGCAGAGGTGTAGGACACTGTCGAAGATTTAATGAGATGCCTATTAAGAGCACGGGGAACATTATGTGAGGCATAAACTTCACAGACTTTCAAGTTATTATCTTAATCGGGGAAATTAAAAGATAATATCCTGCACCATCTGGTAGTAGTATTACACCACCAGAACAATAGGGGTTAACTTTTTTTTTGTTTCAATCCTAAATCCTCTGGCTCACTTCTGCGAGTATTAAGAATGAGAGTGTCAGTGCTCTGAAATTTTATCGAAGCACTTCGCCACAATGTGTACAAAACATCTTTATACATCCATCTAAGGACACCTCCACAGTGATGCTTTAATTCTTTTCCATTTAGTTCTGAACACAACGGGTGGACACTCAGAAGCAGTTGTGATAGAAGAAACACATCTGAGGATTTACTGCTCTATCAAAGAGCAAAGGGTTTTGTTTAACCATTTGTTGTGCTTGATATTAGCTGGAATTATCTCAGCTTGTTAAATCTCTGCTATATTCATGTCAGCGTCTTCATGTGAGATCATGACCGCAGCTCAGTGTTCTGTGTCAGCAGCATGCTCTCTCCAAACGGAAGGAAACAGTACTCCACCGTCCCTGCACATGTGATGCTAATTGATCTTGAAAACTGAAGAGTGGCGCACTTGAGAAAACAGATTGATGCTCATCATCTTTATTACAGGAATGAGGGTTTGTTGCACATACTGATGTTGCTGATTAGATGAGGAGGGAGATAAGCAAGCATCAGCCAAAGTATAATCAGCTCATATAGACTGTAATGATGCAAACAGGTCCCAGAGGGCGTAAGTTTTGTTTCCACACATATGTAGGAGGGGAGTTGGGGTCCTCCCCCAGGAAGATTGAGCATCAAATGTATTGTTTCCTGCCGCCTGGCACATTTTTCTGCACTAATTTGTGCCTTTTTGGCATAAATTTATGGTGGAGATGACTTTCATTTTGTCAAAATTAAAGTCCTCTGCTACCCTCAAGTTTTTAATTCAAGTTTTTATTGTTTTTGAAGGCTTGGTAAATGGCACACATATATTATTTTCTGGGCATACATGAATACAAGGCACATATTTTTATAATATGGAGATGGACTCCGGTGCACAACATAAAACAAAATAAGATAAATTAAATTAAATTGAATAAAAATAAAATAAAATAAAATAAAAATAACAAGTAATTCTAGAAGGGAAAAAAGGAAACAACCTAACAAACAATATATTGCGCATATTCTAAATATTGAGGGGGACACAACCCCCCACCCCCAAAATCTACATATATACTGGTCCTGTGACAGTTTTATTTATTCTTTTTTTTTTTTTTTTTGTATTTTTGTATTATTTAACATATGTAGAGACCAAAAAAGATAAGATAAAAGGGAAATAACATAAATACATACATAAAATATAAACAAACAAATGCATTAACAATATCAGGAAATTAAAGTAATTTATTAAATCAGCAAATTACTTATACATTGTTTCATAGGATGTAGATAAATAAACCCATACATTTAAATCTAAGTTCAAGAATACATTATATAACAACTAAGTACACACAGAGATCAACACACATGATACCCACATGCCTAATCATACCTGCTCTCACCTATGAAACATGGACACATAGTTACCCACATATTTATATGAACAATAAAGAACAAGAAAACACTTCTATGCTATTGTCCTGTGACAGTTCATTCAAATTCTGTATATAATGTAAGTTGATATGTGTTCTTAATGATTATTAAGTTTGTTTAAAAGCAGCCTACCTGTAATGCACAGTGCCATACTCCTAAACTCTAGTACGTACAGAATGGACACTGGGTTGCGGCTATATTAAATTAATATTGAAAAGAGGTATAAGGCTTTGATGCAATAATCTAGAGTTAAAACAACATACTGTAATCAATAAATAGCCTGTATACACTGCTGGTTTGCAATTGTTATTCTAAATTTTGAAAAAGTTTACTAATTTTCTTTCATTTTGCATCACATTTACTATGCAGAGTGCCATGTCTGTCATTTCCATTCTTGCTGCTGTCAAAGTTTGCATTATCTTATCTCAGAGAAGGACCAGGTCTGACAATGAGCATGAACGGCAAAAAAAAACAGGAAGAGAGGAATGTAACAGAAAACATAACAGCACAGAGATGAAATGCATTTCATTTCATTTGTGGCGAGCTTTCCCATGAATACATCACCTTATCAGAGCTGAGGAAATTATCTATTGCATTTATTTATGATCGCCAGTAGGTGCTGCTGTAACTCTGCATGTGCATGCATCATTTGCAAGGGGGTGGGTGGGGGCGGGTGAGGTTTTTTTTTATGGCTCGGCATTGGGTTAGGAGAGTGGGGATGGTAGACTGAGTGAAATGGACAGTGACGACAATCTGATTTGCCTTCACATGAAGCAGTTGTTTCCCATATTTCCCATTTGTCTGTTCCCCGGGGTCTAGTCCAGTGTGAGAAGAGTGATGTGATGCTGTGTCGAATACCCAGTTTTCAATTACATCCACTATCATTACTGTTATCAACAGCAGCAACATCAACAGCTAATCTCCTTTCCATTATTTCCCAGATAGAATTTGAATTGAAAAGCTTCCGACTAAAACTCTTAACACAGGATACATTTTTTGAATATTTTCACTCAATTTACTTATCTTGACCGCAGTGACAGCCAAAACAGTTCTGTCACCACTTGTGTTGCTGCACAATATGTCCATACACACAGTCTTTGTATTAAATAATGGTTGCTTTTATAGTATTTAAGCATAATAATGAAATATAGCATTAATATAAGTCATCTCTTATTGGGTTTGGGTTACTTTAAAGCTGTGTTAAATGAAGATTTTTAAACACACTGCACATTTTCAACATTTAATTCCTTATAAGTTGCATCTTAAATGAACAATGTATGTTCTCCAACAATTAACAGTCTGCAGTATACTGCACAACTAGCCTCAGTCTCACCCCAACCCCCTTCACTGTGGCATCAACCCGATATGTCTGTCCACATAGCCAAAGTACTCTCTGTACTGTATTATATTAGCTATTTTACACAATGAGTGAGAGCCACTGTATGTAGTAATGCTATACTCGGTGCAGAGACTGCATTAGTGAATCATTAGGGTCACGCTTCTCAAATCTGAGATCATTAGCTGGAGGGTTTGCCTACAGTGCTCCTCTGTGAACTGCACATAGGGTGGACACAGAGGTCTCCCCTTACGCTATAGAAGAAGCTGTGGTGGCCAGTGTTAACATATTTTATCCGAATAATAAGCATGTTAACACAAAAAAATTAGCATCTACTTATGTTTGTTTAGTCTTGCAGGATGCATGAAGATATGGACAGTATGCAGGTACGTATATGCGCACTCTTATTTACCTACCTGTTGCCTGTCTTTTCTATGCTTAAAACAACAGGAAAATAAAAGTATGCTGCTCTATAATTTTATATTATTGCGCCATGCCGAGGCGAGTGAGTCCAGGACTTTCTCTGTGTTGAAGGATGGAGACAGTGATGAGCTCCACATAGCTAAAATGTTATCATCCTGTCATCAGGGTGCGTGATTATGACTGTAACTACTACTAATATGTGTATGCATGAAGTGGAATACAAAAGGTGGAAATTGAAGGCAGCAACTGCAGCAACAATTGGGGCATTTATTGGCTGTTAAGAACTGCTTTCCTGCTGTCATCCTTTTACAGATAACGTATCAAGGAGTTTCACTTAAACACAACGGGTTTAAAGCTGCAATTTTCATCTCTCAGGGACTTAAAGTCAGCATGCCACTGGAACATTTCAGTTCTCCTCCATGATGTGAACTCAACCATGACTTTACAGGATAAAGCAAAGGACGCAGTATGATACAGGCATGTCATTAAATTTCAAAAAGGAAAGAAACAATACATTTTTCTTTAATCGTTCCCTCAGCAACAGCCTCACAGCTCATAGTTCAGCTTCTTCACCTCCTCTGCCCTCTCCTCCCCAGTGCCTGGTGTGTGTTGTCCCTGCCAAGGTCTGAAACATTATCACAACAGGATGTGGGCTGGGATAACACTGAGAGTGCTTCCTCTGCAGTGGCAGTCACCTGGGAGATTCTTCAATTATTGCATTTTAATGTAACTTCTGAGTCTGAGCTGCGCTGCAACTCAAAGGAGCCAAAGAGAGGGGGCAACATGGGCATTAGACTTGTGGGAAAAATCTGAATTGATTGTGTTTTGCCTTTCTGATTGTCTTTAAAGTGGTTTTGTTGTAGTGCCTTTTCAAATGTAAGGGATAGTACTCTCAGCTAATGCATGAAAATATTATAAAGTTGAGTCCAATCAACACATGAAGGCCTGCATTGCCGTCCGAGGGCCAGTTAGAGTTACTTATTATTATTCAAGACATTTAAATGATGACAGGGTTGTTACGGAAATGCGAAATAAAAGCATAAATTACACATTTCAAGTTATCATCTAGCCATGTGGGAGTGTGCGCCATTAGCCTCAAAATTGTTCTCTCTGAAGCTGAACTGAATGTACGACCACTTTTGTTGATGTCCACATCATTTCTGTATAGTTTTATAGCAAATTAAACTTTTTATTGCTTTTGTTCTGAACGGGAAAATGTACTCTCATCTCTAGAACAGCATATTTGCTGCTGATGCATGACGAAGTTGAATCAGGTGTTTATTTGTTTGACCACAGGTACAACAGTGTTTTGGGAGGTGTTTACCTTGAAAGACCTTTGGAAGAAAATTAGCTTTAAAGCCTTTAGAAAATGCAGCAGGTACAGCCTGCTTTAAGGAAAGTACCAGCCAAAATAAATACGACTGTAACAAATGATGACTCATACTCTTGCTACTGTCTGCTTTGATGTGTGATGTTTCATCCTGACATGTTACATTTTGACTGTGGACTGTTTGCATACTCAAGGTGCTACTGTGCCAGAACATTTCCAAGGCTGTAACTTGAAAATCTTGTTATTTTTCTTCTCATTCTAACCACAAATAACCTCACTGCAAAGGGTCAAAGACAGATAGAGACTATATCCTGCAGTATGAGTTAGTCATATTGTTTTTCTGTATTATGTATACATAATTATTGTAAGCTGGTAGCTGCTGCATTGCTCAGCTTGTGTTTTTATTGTTTGTATTTAGTATATTTCATCTTAACAATTAAATTTTTGATATTTATTTTATTCTTAGTTTGTGTAGAGGTCCACTGAAAGTCAACAGCTTCCTCTGTCACTTTTTTTTGTTTTAATTACGGTAGTATGAACCCTGGGTCTTCAACAGGGGGTCTGCAACTCCCAGGGGGTCCTCAGAGTTACTGCAGGGGGAGGTGCCAAATTATCATTTGATAATTATTTGAGCATTTTTCTTTTCAGAAATCAAAATATGTCTGAAAATACACATTAACATGAATGCAACATGTTTTGCATTTTGCAACAACTTATCTTTGTGAAAGTGGAGTTTCTTCCTCCACCTCCCTGCAAAGCAATTACAGGTCAAGACTGCAGCCTGGGGGTTGATATGACCTCCAGCCTCCAACCACTTAGTTTAATACGCAGCTGAATTTTGTACAATATATATATAGTAGGTGGTCTCTGCTCCATTTCTCTTTCAACTAAGCAGTCCTTGGCATGAAAAACGTTGAGGACCCCTGGTATATGCCAATGTGCCAATCAAACTAACCTAAGCACTGCATTTGAGAAATTTATCAAAACATGTTCACTGTATAAAAAAAACAGTTGAGGTTAAACGTAGCCCAATATTTTGAGTAATATAACACTGGCATTGTCATTTCCATCACCATTTGGCTCTCCATCACAACAACACAACAATGACTGTTGCCAAAATGATATATTTACACAAAGTAAACTTTTGTTTTTCCTCATTATTTGTGTATTCAAATGACATGAGCTGTTTCAGAATGACAGCCAAAATAATTTGTAAAAGACTGTTTTGGAGGTATGAAAGTCATTTTTTCAGGAGCTGTATTTTTGTCATACATACTGTCCTTGCCTTTTATATGAATTAATCAAAACTTAATTAGTTTGAGTCACTGTTTTGTTGACTTCTAGGTGACATAATCAGCATGTGTCTAGGTTGGTGTGTCTAGTTAGGACATAATGTTCTGTCAAGGCTGATAGTGTGGGGATGATTGTAATAAGTTGCTGCAACTGTCCTCAAGCTAAGCAGCCATATAAAAACAGACCATACAACAGTATTTTCCAACTTGCACAAGTCATTGTGATTACATGAAAGAGTAGTTTACCCAAATAATAAAACTGTCAGCTGTTGTCTGCTACATCTGCATGTTGTTGCCCATACAAAAAATAAAAATAAAATTACATTAACTCTCTGTGAGTTAGATAATCATTGGAGTTAATGTAGTGATGTAATATACAGTAACCTTATCATTGTAATGGTCCATTAATAACAAGTAAGCCGTTATTGTTTATCATATACTGTATAAATCATCTAAAAGTAGAACTTTTAATGTTTGTTTTCAGTATGCGAAGAGTGAGGAGGAGGGTTAGTAACAGAGGGGTTCCCCACAAACACAATTCAATAACTACCACTAAATAAATGAATACATTCATTCCTTAACCGCTTATCCTGGTACAAGGTCACAGGGGGCTGGAGTCTATCCCAGCTGACACTGGACGAGAGGCCAGCGTGGACAGGTTGCCAGACTGTCACAGGGCTGGAATTAATAAATAATACTATAATATTAATATTATTGTATATAATAATAATAATTATTATAATATAATTCTACAACAATACATCATTTCAGCATACTATGCATATGGAGACAAAAAGAAGGGCTAAATAATTAAATTGAATGTATTTCTAAATATGTTGCAACCTTCCCTCCATCATGGTGCAACTGCTCCAGGGTTGAGGTCAGCTGCTACATCTGACTTATTCCATTCAAATAAATATCATGACCAATATTTTATATGTAATCATTTTTTAAATAGTATGTGTAATTAGCAGACAGATGTAAGTTTAATATATAAAAAATTGGTTGGTGTCTTCCAAATAGTCTCTGGGAAACTGAGAGCAACCAGTGTCCTTTACACCCACACCCCATAGCAACAGGCTGACGTAAGAGCATAGTTAACTGCAGTGTGGCTTCCGGCCGTTAGAGGCAGCAGGTAAGGAAGATAATCCGCGCCATCTTGGATTTCTCAATTAAGCTGGATACACCTGTATTTGTAAAACACCTGGCGTCCTCCGCCCATTGCGGCTGTGTAAAGTACTTTAGGGGGTTTAAAATGAAAAAAGAACCTCAGTTTACGACTTGGGAAAGAAAAAAGTGGCCGTGGCTACAGATACAAAGACAGCAGCAACCGGGACAGCGACACCTGCTGCTAGCCAAAAGCAGGCTAACGGCGTTAGCATGCTGCTACAACCACAGAAAGCTAAGCCACTACAACTACAGGTGGAAACCCGGGACCAACCGCATGTTGCGGAGTAAAAAAAGGATTATTTTACTCTGTTTGAGGACAGAAGGTGGGAAGCTGTTCCAGAGTCATTTATCGGTTATTATAACATAAGACTTTCCACGGTCAGATGAATGTAGCGGTTTGACTGTCAAGCCAGGAGACCTGACACTGGAGACATTTTGGTAACGTTACTGTTCCCCCCTGACCTCTTGTGCCAGCACCTGAGAGGGAGTGACAGCTAAACTAAGTAAGTAATTATTTATTTTATGATATGCATTGTGCTGTGCTTGTGCTATGAACATGCTGTGGTGGCTGTGGCCTATATTTACTGTGAATGTGTGCGTGTTGAAACAGTTTGGCTTGAGTGGATTGTTGACCATAGTCACAGAAATAGACTCAGTTGTGGTTTGTTTGGATTAAGTTGTTGATGGTTGGTTACTCTGAAAATCCCCATGAAAGCACCATCTGAAGGGACAGATGAAACTTTCCTTAGACTTGACTGTGATGTCTTCCTGTTGGGCTGTGAGTCTGTATTTTCTCCTTGTCTATATCAGGGAAAAAAAGGTACATTGCAGTCCATTATGAAAAACACCACTGATAAGATAGTTGGCTTGTAAGCTTCTGTGAACAATTATTAAACTAATCAAAGAGTAAAAGGGGTAATGCAAAAGAATACGAATGAATGTTATCAACAATATTAGGGAAAGCAGCCCAAAGCCATTTTAGGAAGTTAATGACAGCTATCGTCCTGGAAGAAGACTGGACTGAATGGACAGCAAAGAAAGCTTTATACGCCATCTTCCCATTTCTTTATTCCAGTAACTCATCATTTTATCCAGAAATGGAGTGAAAATCTGTACAGTCTTTCCAAACAATATTTTAAAAGAATACTGTTTGTTGTTTGAGAGCAACACATTAAACATTGGCTGATATATAGCTGACTGTGGCATTTTATTGTTAAGCAGTAACCACTAAAAATATGGAAATCCAAGGTTGACTATATTAAATAGAAATCCCTAAATTAAACTGAAATATCATTGGTGTGTACATAATGCAGGACATCAAAGCTAAAATTCAATAATCAATATATTTGTTATTTTCCCATGTGCGAATGCAAAATTAGTCAAAATGAAAATGCTATTGACACAGCATTTAAAATGTACTGTACTTCTATTTGCATTTTCAAATCAGCCGACGTGGGCATTATGTCATCATCCCAAATGGTATGTGATGCATCTTGATGGTGTGGTATAGTCTAATTTTTGCTTTCAGTCTTCATCTCTTGAGAGCAATTCTGTGAGAGCCAAGCACTCTTTTCCAGGACAACTCAAGTGCTCTTTAGTGCCTCCCCATGTGGCAAAACATGGTAAATAGGTGATGTTAGGCACCAGGGGCATAATCACAAACATTCACTCTCAGAGAGCTCCTAACTTAGACTAAAAATTTAAAGTAAGGAGTAGCTTAGGAGTGATTTAGCAAAGTTCAAAGAGCAACTGTGAGCGAGGAAGGGACAGAAACTTTTACCTTAGTGAGGAGTTGCGGTCAACTCCATTGCTAGGTATGATGTATTCTTTTAAAATATGTGACTGGTTGTCACAGACACACCCTTTTATGAGCCCGCAAAGTGTGAGGATACCCAGTGGAAATGAAATGAACTGCTGACTGTGAAAGCGTTGTTATTGTTAGTGTGATCACTCTGCTGATGGAAGGTTGAGACAGACCCAAGTCAACACTGCTGCACTGTTGCATTTTTTCAGTTTTCAAACATCTTAGTATTGTGATAATTTTATTTCTAGCACTATAGCGTTAGGTGGTAGATGTGTGAGTATCCCTAATGAGATCAACCACACATATTATCCCTGCACGATTGAATCTGTAGCATTTCATTTAGTCACTCACATCCAGCGTTGGAGAATGTTTCTGACCTCTTTGTGTTTCCACCATTTTCTCCTCTGATTAAGAAACTCTTTAACCTCTTAAAAGTCTTCCTTCCTTCTTCTTCACCATAAGATCTTTTAAAGGCTAAGATGCCTTGTAAATAACTTTTATCTTTACAAGGACCTAGTCTTAACTTTAATGGTAAATTCTAAGAAAAAGGAAGAACTCAAAGAATTTTCTCCGAATTTTGCCACTTTGTACAACGAAGCTTTGTGAATACGACCCCAGATGTTAAGTGTAACGACAATAAATGCAGCTTATTATCATTGGCAACCGAGAAAAGCAATAAGGCGATGACCATGGTGGACCTAAAGTCTTTCCCCCATATGCATGTTGCACCAGCGCTCTGCCACTGCTACATAATTAGCCCCGCTGCAAAAAAATCTCCTCATATGCAATTAAGTCACAGTCTCTACTTTAAAGGGATAGTGCACCCAAAAATGAAAATTCAACCATTATCTACTCACCCATATGCCGACGGAGGCCCTGGTGAAGTTTTAGAGTCCTCACATCCCTTGCAGAGATCGGCGGGGGCAGCGGCTAGCACACCTAATGGCTGACGGTGCCCCAGACTAACGTCCAAGAACACAAAATTGAAACCACAAAATATCTCCAACATGCCCATCCGTAGTGATCCAAGTGCCGTGAAGCCCCGACATAAAAAGTTGTTTGGAAAAACGTCATTTGAACTCATTGTAGCCTGTGGCTCTGACTGTTTCTCTGTGCTCCGCGCTCACATGTGTGTGCTCAGGGTGATCAGTGGTGCACGGTCTCTGAAGAGCAGCAGTCTCGTCAGTACTGATGTCCAGATTCTCAAGTGCAGGCATCGCCAATTCCCAGTCTGAGCAGCAAAGACTTTCCTCATCCATTGGCACTGCTTTGCATTTGAAACAACTACACCACCAGGTTTCCAGTGCTCGACTCTGGTATTCTGCGGCTGGCTGAGGCTCATGAGCTGCGGCGGCTGCTTCGTCCAGTAGCCTGAGTTCCGCATCCGTATACTCGGGCTCAAACAAATATGGCTCAACAAAGAAATGCTGTTCCTCCTCAATTTCAAAGTCTTCAGACATGTTGGGCTTTCCTTTGCTAAAAGACCGTAGTGCAAATTATCTTTTAGCTACTGTGGTTACTGTTGTCTCCCTCTGCGGTGCGCATGTGACGTGATGTAAACACAGGTAAGCAAAGCTCATGCTTTCGCTGGTCTCGCGCACGTGAGCGCGGAGCACAGAGAAGCAGTCAGAGCTACAGGCTACAGTGAGGCTAAAAACAGAGTTCAAATGACGTTTTTCGAAACAACTTTTTATGTCGGGGCTTCAGGATACTTGTATCACTACGGATGAGCATGTTGGAGATATTTTGTGGTTTCAATTTTGTGTTCTTGGACATTAGTCTTTTGTGGTTTCAATTTTGTGTTCTTGGACATTAGTCTGGGGCGCCGTCATCCATTAGGTGTGCTAGCCGCTGGCCCCGCCGATCTCCGCAAGGGATGTGAGGACTCTAAAACTTCACCAGGGCCTCTGTCGGCATATGGGTGAGTAGATAATGGCTGAATTTTCATTTTTGGGTGCACTATGCCTTTCAGCAGCCACAGTCGAGGATGAGCGAGGATTATAAATGAACACCCCCACATAATGGTGTTCAGATTGATCAGCAGCCGATCGTTATTGGCCTGTAATCATTCTAAATAGTTTGAAGGCCGATCAGAAGAGCAGGGAGACCGTTTCTTTGTGTGCCCCTAAAATAGCTTCACTGCTCTGGCAGTTGTAACAAACTGTAGCTCCCACTGAACATTCAATGTTACATTCATGGTTTACTGCTAACATGATGTCCAGCTCACCTGCCTGTCCTGATGTGCAAATACACTGTCTCTCTCTTCTTGCTCACTACACACACACACCACACTGACCAGTTCTTTAGAGGCTGCGGTACACTCCGCTTTTTCGGACAATGTTTACATTAAGCTTCGTTTTGTCCTGTATTAAGCCCACACTACCGATATGGCATCTTGATGTTTACCAGGTCTTATTCAGGACATGCGTTCCTCCAGAATTTGATTCATTTTGTCTCTGGGACTGGAAATGCAGGGTTAATTAGGGGAGAGCAGGGGCAATTGTAACAGTTTTTGGTTTCGATGTCATTACTCTCATACTTCTGGAACTATGTGGATACATTTTTCATTTAAGTAACTTGTATCTGTGTTTTCCTTGTAAACAGTCAGTAACTGTTTTTTTTTTTTTAACAAGCAATGTTAGAGTCAAAACATTGATTGAAACTAGATGTCAAATCTTATTTCTGCTCTCATGTGGAGGAGTAATTGTAACAGCACATTTTATTTAGGAGCTAAATCAACACCTACATCTGTGTTCAAGTGTGCACCTAAAGCCCTGCTCATGTCAGCAGATGTGCTAAATATCTTCCAGTGGCGTGAAATAAAACTCACACACTTCAACGCACTTCAGCACTGCTGCTGGAAGAATTCCAAGGGGAAACACTGAAATAGCTATGATACTTGCACCTCTGATTGCAACATTTGTACTATCAACAGTAGCTACATATAGCCAATGAAAAAAATCTGCTAAGAACAGGTGAATAATTTTTAAATTTATCCAAAACTCTAAGCCCCACTACTATTCCCCCGAGATGCATAATGTACGATAAGATAATTTAGTCTTTCCTTTTTTTTTTTTTTAAATTTATGATTCGGCTGAACGCATTAATGAAGAGGCAATTTTTACAAATTACTCAAGATTAACATTTGGCAGTTTTGACTTTACACTTGATTATTATTGTTACAATATTTGTACAGTGCAAAAATAAACTTAATTATTTAAAGGTGACATTAACAGTAAAGCTGACACACAGTGATAATAGATGATCTAAAATAGATAACACAAATACATCAACTGAAGAAAAATATTTAATTGAAGAAAAAATATCATAAACTATATACAAATTAACACTTAACTACTGCAGTTTCTATTTACATACTATTTTCTATCAACATACTGTGTGAGCCAATATCCCTCTTCCAATATGTTGGCCTACAAACAAGACAGGTGGATTTATGGTGAACAAGATCTGTATTAAAAGAAAGCAGTGTTGAACAAATCAGTTAACAGTAACTACATTACTCTGGATATAAATGTAGGTAATGCAAGTATAGGGGAAAACAGTACAGGAACAAGTGATGGGGGACTGTGGTCAGGGTTTTCAAATGCACCATTAACACCAATGAATGATGCAGAATTAGCTATTAGCAGATCCTGTTTGCTGTGTAATCATGGATGTAGAGGTAACTATCACTAGATCAATTTGATGCTGAAGAAAACTTTAAAATGTGATTTTTAGTGAGTTTTATAAGCAGATGTATGGATGTTTACACAGAGAAATAAGCATATCCTCGAGTGAAATTCACCCTGAGTCAAAAAATATGTGAATTGTGTCTGCATTAACACGTCACACATCTCTCTCACACACACACACACACACACACACACATAAAAAATGACATAAATTATTTAGTTGTATAGTTATCGTTCATAAATATTTTCATTCATGAATGCTGTCTGCTTATACACTAAAAGTTCATGGGAATAGCACATCCTCCACTGACAAAGGCAAAGAGTGACAGAACCTCTGAGTTAGTGGGCAAAGATTAATGCAAGGATTTGCTTGTGAGAGAGAACATGTGTGGAATGGTAAGAAAGTTGCTGCTCCTGCTCTGGGACAGCGAGAAGTTGATGCAAATTCAATATGATAATGACTGACCTGAAAAGGGGAGCAGAGGAGGCATTAAGATGCGTCAGCACCTTTGTGTCTGTCCTACAGATAGGGAGGGGGGGGGGCAGAGTGTGGTTATGGTAAATCTGTATTTTTTTGTTCCGGCTCCATGATTTCATTTGAAGATAGTTGAAAAACATTTAAATTATCCCAGATGAGAAGTCAAGCAATATACAAAACACAATTTGTTATCTCCAGTTCATAAATAGTCAAATGCAGTGCTGTACATTATACTGTATATTACAGTGTCACATTCGGTAGACCGCCAAGGCTTGTAAGCCAAAAAATAGTTTCACTATTCGAAAAATTGTCGAATAGTTGCCATGATTTTCGAATAGTGTTTTTGCTTGTGCTGCCCATCCCTAGTGTATGTGTGTGCACATTAGACCTGAACTCATGGGAGAAACAGAGAGCAGAGGAGAATTGTAAACGCGTGACCATGTAGACAGAAATGACATGCAACAAAAAGAGATCTTTTGATGTAACTCATAGGCCTATCCAGTTCATTTAGTTATAGCATGGTCCTTATTCACAAACATCTCTGTATTTGAATGTCTGCAGTCTATATGTCATACAGAAATTTATTTTGTTCACTCACAAATCAACCCTATGCATGAGATTTTTATCTTTTAATCTCCAGGGAAAGATGAGCAGACAGAATATGACTGCGATGACTATTGTAATAATTGAACGTTTCCATTGCAACGATTAAAACAGTCTAGAGGGCTGTGTATCAGTGACTTGCGGTTTCTGCCCTCGCAAACTTACCATGATGAGGGTGAACTCGGCACAGTACGCACATACACAGTACGTACGGTAAGTCCAGAGGGTTGACATTTGGATGCAGCCAATCAGTTAACGTTTTATTTCTCTGATTCACTGCTTTGTTCTCATAGATGCTTCTCCCTCTCTCTCCTCACTCTCTAGCTCGCTTGACCACTGTTGCTCTCTCTCGTTTAGCAATGTTGTGTTTACAGTGAGCAACAAATCTGTAAAACTGTAAAAAATTACAAGGCAGGCTATCATTGTATCAATAGGCCATATACACTAAATGCCTTCTGCTGGACATCAAAAGTGAGAGATGACAACTTGTGACCATGAAGCAGAAGCAGACACTTAGATGAACTGCTGTTTGCAAAAGAAGCAAGAAAAATATTTTTAGGACTTAATTAACATGCATCAGCTTCTATGTTACAAAAAGACATCCTCTGAAATGAGCACAATGCTTTCTAATGAAATGATCCTGATTTCAAACTAACAATTAAGGCCGACATGACCTATTGCCAGCTCAAATGCAGAGGAGAGTTTGTTTTTTATTTCCACCATAGGCTTCTCTGTGCTCACTGGGAATACCATGATCCAGCGGAAAGGAGCATAAGTTACCCCTGTAAGCTATGCATAAATGTTCTGGGGTTGATGCCTGTAAGCAAGCAGCATTTCAGATTTTGAGTGGTGGGTAAATCGTGTTTATGTGCCTTTACCCTCAAATAAAGCCACAGTTGTAGCGGTTTTAATCTGAGTTATCTTCTGCTGTCACTTCCCTTTCTCTGCACTCTTCTCTCTGACTATTATAAGGAAATATGCATCAGTGTGGAATCATTATAAATTGGAAACTTTCTTCCTCTGCCTACACAAAGAGCTCGGGCCTATATTTCATTAAAGCCAATGATGCCTATGAGCTTGCACAGAAAATCCAAATACGAGGCAGGAGTAAATCCTTGCAGCTCACCAAGTAACAGAAATTGTACAGTGCAACCAGAATATTGAATGTGTACTTAAAAGTAAAAATAGCGCATCAATAACTTGCCAATTCCATTATGCAAAGGGGGCTAGGCTGCTGCTTCAAAACCAACACATCCTTCAGTTAAGAATGGGTTGTATTTTTGCATATGTCCAGAAGTGTTTTTTTTTTTTTTTTTTAAAACAACAAAACCCAGATAAAACCTAAAGTTTACCACTGTAGTTGCATATGATCCTGAGACATATGATGCAAGTGTAATGTCCACAATCTTACTTTACTGGTGAGCATGCTAACATTTGCTAATTAGGTCTAACACAGTGTCCAAAAGCAGTGGTTCCCATCTGGTCCAGCCATGGGATCCAGATTTGTCCGTAGTCATGACGTCAAGGTCCACACAGTTTAAGATATTCACCATCATCTTTGCATTTGGCCATGTCTTCGACCTAGTTTGCTGTCTTTGTCAAGTAGCTGTCTGTTAGTCACTCATTCTTTAGCAGGAAATGGCACTTCAAAATAAAAGCTCTGTACCAGATATTCATTGTACTTCAAAGTAAAGTTTACAAACTTGGCACATCCCCAAGTCACTTGTGGTCCATTCAGGATGGACCCGCAACCCACTTTTGGATCGAGACCCACCAGTTTGGAACCACTGTCATAAAGGCATGCGAGCATTTGACTACTGCGCCACATCGTGCTCCATGGGACGCTCTCTGTCCACACTGGATCTGTTAATATCCACTTACCTAGCAGCTGTAGTCTCAGATTAACCACTGAAAAGATGTGTTAGTATGTACTGCCTTATTATTCATATTCACCACAGTAATATCACGGGTAAGTTAAGGATATCATTGTTGTAGCTACCATACTATATCATACTACCATCTCCACTTTGTGAAACAAGCTAGCTTGCTAGTAAGCTCCGCTGAGCATCACACACAATACTTACCAGAAACGTTCAGCTCCCTGGCGATCTCCCGCCAGCCAGGTGCCCACTTATTTAGGGTTTTTGTTGTGAAATAAAAAGGTATTGTATAGATAACTCCTCATTTCAACCTCGTGAATCAGCCAAACCTTGTTCATTGTGGCACTTTCATCATGAGTGTCAAGAATAAAATGGAAACTGGAGGTCCGACAAATGTTTTGCTCGAAATGGGGTGCCAGCTACCAGACAGTCCAATAGAAAACAATGCTATCAAACCGATTTAGTCACTTTGGCTTGCTGCATCTAGTTAGGACACGGTGTAAGCACCAAAGCAGCTGAGGCTGATGGGATTGTTATTAGTTTTACAGTATATGAATCATTAAAATTTCAACCTGATGATTAGGATCACTGTACGACCGGTGTCAGATTGTGTGGAAGAGCATGAAGTTAAATGTAGCAGCGCAATGTGTGTACAGTTGATGTACAGTGTTACAGATGTTGGAAAACCAAATGATATCCAGCCCTACTGATGATGGTGCAAAATAATATAATTCAAGAATTCACCAAAGTGAATTCAGTTCATCCTGAGGGAACTTGAATCTGTGGGCCAAATTTCAGAGCAGCCCATTTAATTGCTATCTAGACATTTGTTGCATCTCTCTCGTCCTCATTTCCTGTCCTATCTCTACTAGGGTTTTCAAAAGTATCGATACTCTGAAAAGTATTGATACTCAAACGCTGTATCCGGATACAATACTAATTTACAAAAGTATCGATACTAACAGTGCACGCCACCTCAGCGCCTGTTGGGTGCGTGTGACGGGTCCGACGGACATGCGCTGTGCAGGCAGCGTCTGGCAGGCACAGAGCCCTCGCTGCAACCCGGCTTGTTGTCGTCGCTGTGCATGCATGCACGCATTTCTGTTGCTGTAATATGGCCAGCGCGGCTGCAGGAGGATCAGAGCAGCCAGTTTTGGTCAAGGAAAAAGCACTCTTTGGAAGTGAACACAGCATGCTGCAGACGGCAGGAACAGCCCCTCCCCTCACTAGCAGCTGAGCAGCTGGTGTCGCCAGCATCAAACTAAAATATAACTTCTAACGTTAATGTGGGAGCTAAGCAGAAAACTTTATCAGTCATGCCCGTCTGTAACATAATAGACAATGCTAGTTTAACAGGACAACACAATTATGTGTGTCTGAAAAGTTCTGTTAACTGTAAAGTCACAGATTGAAGCTGAAAAAACGTTTGGTTTCTCCCGTAACCCCTGGTTCTCTGATCACATAGTGAGGTAGAAACAGGAGCATCCTGAGCCTAAACTACCAACTCCATTTGATCAGCAACGAAAATATGGTGCCAATTCACCAGAAGCACAGAAAATAAACAGGGCTGTAGATAAATACATTTGTATGGACAGATATTGTTTCTGGTTGTTATTTATTCATTTATTTATCATTGATGTTACTTTTCTGATCTTTATTTAAAAAATGACATGCCTCTTAATTTTTTGCTGCTGTATCGAAAATGGTATCGAGTATTGAATATTTTCCTGGGTATCGATATCAAGTTTGAAATTTTAGTATCGTGACAACCCTAATCTCTACTATCACTATCTGATAAAATCGTCCTAATGGCCAAGCCAGTGCCTTGCATAGAGACAAGCTTTATTTACTGTGTGAGTGTGAATGAGGGTGAATGAGAGGCAGGATGTAAATAACTTTGAATAAAAGCGACTACACTCTTGATTGCAAAGAGGACATTGTGTAAGACAGAACCAATGTGGTTGTGGTGTTGATCGAGAGCATAATCACAGTATAAAAGTGCTGTATTTAGTTTCATATAAATTAATTGCAATCAAATTGTGCATGTTTTGTATTGTGAGGATGTAGGAATCTGTAATCCATACCGAGGAAAAGTAGAATAGAATTTAATGTGCTAATACAGAGCATTTTATAACACACAAAGACTGGTTTGAGAGAGAAAAAGAAATGTTTTGATTTCTTCAACATTATTCAAAATGCCATTTGTCTGAAATCAATGAGCTACAAAACCCTTATAATTCAGTTTAGACACATGCCAGTAATATCTGTTTACCTGATAGCGTCTATTGATCGTCTGGAAAAGACAGAAAACAACAGTAGAATAAATCAAGGCCTTTGAAATGGGCTCTCTTATGGCTTTGGGATATAAAACACCATGATCCGACTTCATTACAGTAAAAGGAAAGTTGAACCTAAAGGAGAATGGTAGATATTGGCTTTGGCTGTGGCTATATTTGAAAAGTTCTTCTATAGAATTTGTTTTTGTCTAGACTGTATTGAGACAAGCAGTTTACAATACGGGGGAAATAAAAAACACCCATGGCCATGCTGTCGTCTTTGGATGTCTGTCAAGTCAAACATTCTGCAGAAAGTGTTTGTTTCATAATGTACAATGTTTCGACTTAGTACATAAGGGTATGAAAACTATCAATAGAATAAATGACGTAAATCAGAAATAACAACCTTATGGAGCTGCTGGCATAACTGTAGACTCTTTTTCTTGTTATAGTGTAAGCATATCATTATGAGAAACTCTGACACTGAAAAATGATCTTAATCACTAATAATTGACAGAACAACACATAAAGGCCTATATTTGTGATTGAAACATTTCACTAATTACAGTAACCATGTGTTTTTAAGGCATTACTATATAATACTAATACTACTACTAATAATAAACATGCACATATAAGAGAACAACTATCAGCAGTAAATGAATGGCCTCGGTAATCCCCAAGATTGAAGCCCCCAGGACAATGTAGACGTTTTATGCCATGACATCAAAAGTATTCCAGTCAAATTTATCTTCTTTTCAAATGTTCATGAATGAATGCAGTACTTTAACTGTCAAACTGTCATTTTGACACTGTGAGAAAAGGCATGACTACCTCAGCTTTCAACAAACACAAATTGCAAGCCAGCCTGAGACCGCATTAAGCCCTATACAATAACCTCTGAATGATAACAAGTCAATCAGGAATTCAGCCTGCAGCACCATCCCGTTGCTTACTTCAAAGTCTTCAAAACTTTAAAAAAAACAGCTTACTGTGAAGCTCGTGCTGGTCCTAAATTTATTCCACATTCATGAGGAACACTGTAAGGCAGAAAACCATAAAAGAGCAACAATTATCATTTAAGTTAGTTTAAATTTAATTTAGTTCAAATGTGCACAACTCTATTAGTTGCAAATGTCCATCACACAAGTTGTAAGAGGCCAAATACATATTTCAGTGTTTCCCACAGAATAACACTTTATATGTGGTAGCTGTTTTTGTTTTTTATTTTGTTCTTTTTTATCTTGCCTGTGAAGTTTTTTGCAGGTCCATGAACACAGAACAGGCAGAACTCTTCTGTTTTTCATTTTTTTTCAACAGCAGTTTGTGGAGTTTTGACTCGCAGGGTGGGTAATTGATCAGTTGATCCAGTTAGAGCTGATTAGATCACATTGATGGATGGATCGAGCAGCTGTTTTCAATCGAAAGCAAACTTTAGACCCAGCACACTGAAGGTTAAGTTTCACTTTCACTGTGTCTGCCATTCTGCTCCTCCGTCTGTGGAGCAAATAATAACAAAACATATATATCTAGCGGTGCACCAAATAAACGGTCCAGTTCCAGAAATAAAAAATCTAAACGTGGCTGGGGATGTTTTCATCATGGCCGCCTGCCAATAATTAATGAATGTGTGGGAATCTCTGTATTTTTGGCCCATCACACCAACCTCATATGTGTTGGAATACATAAGTAAGTAAAAAGGAAATGCTGATGCTCCGTTAGTGGGTTTAAATAATAAATAAAAGAAATGCATCTATGTTGCCTCAATTTTTATGCCTCTGTACCGGCGACAGCCATGGCCAGAGGCATAATGTTTTTGGGTTGTCTGTCCATATATCCCATGAGGGTATTTGGCACAAACTTCAACTTGGACTCAAGGGTAAACTGATTAGATTCTAGTGGTCAAAGGTCAAAATCAGGCTCATTATGACCTTGTCCTTCTCATTTTTGTGAATGCGACATCACAAGAACCTTGAAGGAATTTCTTCAAGTATGGCGCAAACATACTCTTGTACTTAACAATAAACTGATAAGATTTTGGTCTCATAAAACACATTTTTGGCCATAACTTGAAAATTAATACACTAATTATGACAAAATTATGCACAAATATCTAATGGAATAAAATGATGAAGTGATGACATTTTATATCCAAAAGACCAACGGTCAACTTCTCTGTGACATAATGTTTCTGGCCATTACTCAACGCAATAACTCAGGAACAGAAGGGGAGACATTTGGTCAGATACTGAATTGTTGACACTACTCTTGGGAGCACACCTTGAAGCTGTGCTGATTATATAGATCTTCTGTGCTGCCAGGCTGAAGATGCGTGAAGCATTCATGTTTCATTCATGCGGCAACATCCATATTTGAAGCACTGTCAACTGTCATGGCTACATATGAGTCTGGACAGACATGGATGTGAAGGATAACTGCAACTTGACTGGTTCGCAGAGGCGTACAACTGTGAGGCAGTTATTCTGGTTTGCCTTTGTGTTATGACTTATCATCATAGAGCAGCGTGCCTTGTTAAAGCCAGAAATACTGAACTGCCTGTTTATTTTATGTGAGCGTTTGAAGTGGTCAGGCTGCATCATTTTGACCTCTTCGTGACTACTATGTGTTTTGCATATTTCCCATGCAGCACAGATTCATAAATAGCCAGTGATAATCACCTGGCTGATCTCAGGTTATGCACATCAAATAAAGGGGTTCAGTGGCTCACCTGTGTGGGTGGATGAGGAAATGATGGAGGGTTGGAGGTAGATGGCAGTAGAATGATGCTGCTGCAGTCAAAATAGTATGTGTGTGTGTAAAATGAGTCATGGACAAAATGATCAGTGTTAATATTGAGTTGCTAATGTAAGCTCACACTCTGTTAGGTTACTTTTGCAGAAAAAAAAGCTTTGGCAACTGACTCCCAATACCAATGCAACAAATTAATATGAATATCCAGATAGTCCTAGCCAGCTCTGCGCTGAAAATAGGTGCAGTTAAATGGAGCAGAAGGTTTGATGTTAGTATAAAAGGTTCAGTGTGTTATTGGTAGATTAATAGTAGTTTGAGTCACACGGTTCTTTGCACCAAGAAGCATCAGAATTCAGAGAAATGTGCAGGGACATCACAGTGGAAGCAAAGAGCCATTATAAAGCCATTTACCAGACAGCTCCCTGCACAGTAGCAGGGTAATGAACAGGGCTCAGCTGAAGAGCTCACTCTCTGAGGAGTGCTACATTTACTACTTCCATTGAGACAGGTGGAAAAACAAAGGATTACCCAAGATTCAGCTGGGACGGCCTTCATCTTGTTATATGACGCAGAGTGGAAAAGCTGCATCACCTCCTATGACAGCAAGTCGTCCAAGCTAAATCACAAAATAGATTGCTGTCAGTGCTTTTTAAAACAACCTTTGTTTCCCCCAAGGTCATACTTTAAACTTAAACCATGTGGGTGACATAGGTTTAATGTAACTTTAACCGTTACAGTGCCATATGTCTGTGTTTAGGCAACTAAAAATAAATGGTAAAAATTTAGAAAAGAAACCAGTATCAACTCTTCAGTTGGAGACGGGAAGTGAATCTCGGTTCTTTGGGTCACACTGTTTCTCTCTTTGGTTAAACAACAAAAACAAGTACACAATTATTCCAAGACTTTATTTTGGAAATGCTTTTAGGGAAGTTTACCATCTGATCCTTGGCTGGTTAACTCACCAGACTTAATTTAACAGAATCACCATAAACAGCTTATCTAAAGAGCATGTTAAAAAAACAAACAGACCTTTTCCCTAATATTTAGGTAGATGTGGGAGATATGGACAGAATCCTCTATCACAGTATATGTGATTTTATATCATGGTAACTGTTTATATCATGATACAGATATTGTTCTGTAAATTCAAATGAGAAGTGGTTTAAAATAACCACACTGTACCTCTTTTATTTGGGACTTCTATATCCCTTACTCGAGACAACACTTGAGATAAAAACAACACAAAACTCAAAGTCAAAACAGTAAAACTAAAATTCTTTCTTAGTGGAAGCTTTAAGGTTCCCGAGATCCTGTGTCCCAGGATTCTGATGGTTTCATGGTATATCTCGGTATTTGCCCCTTCCATTTACATAGGTTATTCTACTGTCAGGAGTTTAAAGAATATAAAAACATTTTAATGTTATTGTACACAAATTTCTACAATTTGGTTTTTGATTTAAACATTTTTATTACTTTGTTGTTTGTTTTACTGCAGGCCATATGTTGAAATTTAATAAAATAATTAATAGATAAAAATTTGAAATTTAATTTTGAAACTCAATAATTTAAACTTAATTTGAAATTAAATATATATAAAATAATTAATAAATAACAATATTTTATTCTCAACTCAACTCAACTCATAAATAACAATATTTTATTCTCAACTCAACTCAACTCAACTCAACTCAAACTTTATTTATAAAGCACATTTAAAACAACCAAGGTTGACCAAAGTGCTGAACAGGCTTTTAATTCTACCAGTCAATTAAACAACCACCAGATGACAGAAGGGTACTTATAATAACAGCTTGAGTTTCCTCACCTGCCAAAGGGCACTTTGACTTTCACTTCACTAGCATAGCCTGCAGCCTGTAGTTGAGGGTAAGTTTGTTACTTACATACCATAACTAATGGCTAAGGCTACATGCTGCTACACCTGTGACTTCAGGGAAGCATGAGGATTTTCTAGTTGTGTTGTTTTTCCATCATTTCCGACTCCAGCAGTGGCCATGGTGTCTGGAAAAATGCAGCTGTACGCTAATGTTACCAGTAAGCTCCACTGTGTCGTCTTTGAAGTGTTTTTTTTTTCTATGGATGCATGCAAGATGTTCTTTTTGACAGCAAAATAAGCCTCCAAACTGCAGACACAGCTCTGGTGCCTCTGTCTGGTCTCTTTCTTCATCCTCCATCTCTCTTTTTGGTTCTCGAATGTACTGTGGCGATGGAGCCTCTCCCAGCTGTTAACTTGCAAACTGGTTAGTGAGTGAGCTGTACCTAGCATGCTGTTCAGCTATGTAATTTTGTAAATGTACAATTGTCACAATTGTCAGTGTGTCACACATTGTTGTGTGCCATGATGTTTGGCCCTGTTGGAGAGTTAGTTGTGGCTTATCATTTATTGAGTTATGGAGATATAATGGTTACCATACTGCTTACAAGTATAACATCAGAACACTCAACAGTGTTTAATGCCATAATGTCAACTTGGCTTTTAGTTGAATTATATCAAGTCTGAGACAGAAGACAGCAGCAGACATAATGTTTGTTGAATGCTGAAATGTCACTTAGAGAACCATTTACATTTTCTGTATGGTGTCTCACTGGGAACTCAATTCCTCAGCAATCTTCAAACCTGACAGTGAAATTTTGAGTTATTGTACAAAGTTACCATACACCATCCCTTTCTTATCCTCATAAAAATGTACAGTAGACTTGAAAAATGCAAGCACAATTTACACAAAAGACATGTACTTGTCTCCCTCCTAGTGGGGGGCCTGCATCTGTCCTGGTAATAAAGCCATAAACTTAAAAACACATCAGTTTTTTTCTGTGCTGATTTGTCTCTTACCTGTTCTTATATGTTCCCCTAGCTCTGTTGGTGGGGACTACATCTGTGGATGATGTGGGGTTGTCTCCCCCCTCATCCCACTGCCAGCTGTTTCAAAGCCTACAGCAACCATAAAGGTTAATTTCCCTCATTTACATTTCAATCTTTCACCCATGCTTAGTTTTACTTTTGTCTAATCTACATGGCAGCGTGATGCTCACTCTGGGGTTTTTCCTGTGTTAAAATGAGGCAAAGGTATCAGCTGTGACCCCCTGAACTGTCATCAATTGAATTATTTGTTTTTATAGAAAAATAAAGTTAATCATGCGACAGGTCATATGCAGAAAATTAAGCATTGCTTGAATAACTGTATAGCTCTAGGTTGTAAAGAAAAATTCAAATTGTTGTTTATACATAATAAACAGAGCTCTTTTTGGATGTCAAACAGTATGTAAGTAGAACAAGAAAAGTATTCATCCAATGCTGTTTTGAAGGCTTTATTTTGTGGTGTTGGATCAATGATTCTGCTGAAGCAATTAAATTTGTTCTTCAAGTCTGAAACTCTTCTTCCAACCATGTTCCAACCTTTGCATTGAGTTATAAAAAGTTCGCTCTTTCATTCATTTCAATGAGACCACTGAGTAGTAATCTTTTGAATAAATGAAATGAAAGCCAGCATTAATCTTTGCTGAAGCTAAAGGTATAAAGTTATAAACCTTCATAACTTTGCAACTTCATACATACCACTGAAAAATTAGGTAATCAATCGCGTATTTATGACAAAGACAAATAATACACGTTACAATTTTTGCTACTTTATAGTTGTCAATAGCCCTTTTTAGATAGGAATTATGCAAATTTGCAGGAAAGCCCAGTCAGTCTTTTTCAGCATTGGCAGTATAAAAACAAAATCGGGGAGTGCGGAAAATTGCCGCCTACCTACTTTTGTTTATACAGAATGTGCCTTATTCGGGGCAATGGGGGGCGTGAGCAAGTAACAAAACGTGTAGCTCAGCGTGTGACGTAAACAGTGACGTGGGAGGGAAGCTGCGGCTAGTCAGGTGGCGGTAGTCAGACGGTAGGGTTGGGTTGGTTCTTGATAATACCAATTCGGTTCGGTACTCCGTCTTGGACCGGGTTTTTTTTTTTTTTTTTTTTTTTTNAGGGGGTGCGAGTGCGCATGCGCTGAGGCCTCTACCGTAGCCTGGAGTTTGTTTAACAGTGACGGGGAGTCGATAATGGTGGACAATTTAGTCTTGAAAAAATCAAAGAATGCGCCAATATGGCAACACGTTGGCTTTGAGCCAGACGAAGGAGGCAACACTTGTTTGCAGTGATTGAGTAAGCTAAACCTGCAAATGTATTTGTAAGGAATAAAAGAAACAACGTGTTACTGTCACTCTGTTGTCCTATGGTCGTTTTTTATTTTAAATGAGTCAATTGCGCTCCCAAGTGGCGAAAATCCGGTATTACCGACTTGATGCAGTTTTTCACAAAAACCTGACCGTTTTTTTTTTTTTTTCTCATACTGACCCAACCCTATCAGACAGCGATTCTCTCACAAGTCAGCCTGTTCTTCACCGTCCCCGTCATCTGACGGTTAATGGCCTCTTCGTTTGCGAGTGCAAGGAGGGCGCGCTATTCCTTGTCTCCCCAGTTGCTCATCGTTACAGTGTCTGTCAGGTTTGCGAATTCCTGCTATCAGCTGTTTCCTGTTTATCCACCGCCAGTGGCTCGCACGTGCAGCGTCATCAACAGCTCCTCCCACAAGTCTTCAACAGCCCCTCCCGTTGCAGAAGGCTGCCTCGGTCTGTTTTAAACTAAAAAGGTTCCGCCAATGTGACTACCCTCCGAGATGGAAAATTGGGTGCCTCGGATCAACTCGCCTTTCCGCCTCTGTGTGTATAAACGCTTGCAGCTAGCCTTCAAATCGGCCCAACATTCGCAGAAAATCTGGCAGTGTAAAAGGGGCTAATGTTTCCAGACTGGAAACTTTACAGAAACAGACTGGAAACAGACTTTACAAGTAAAATCCACCACAGATTCAGTGAATTAATTTATGTCATGCATGATGTAGAAGGTTGCTTCTTGGAATGTGCTTAAGACTCTGATTGGCTCCATCTCTTGTGCAATTTGGGACATGTTTGTAGTTTGTTTACACATCTTTACCCCAACAAGATGGCCGCATGGGTACTCCCCCCGAACACTGCTCTGCAGCAGCCTCTGAACAGCTCACAACAGTGATCCGAAGAGTTTACTTCCCTTATGGCGCAGGGCGATCAGGAACGGGACTCTACCTCACATTCCTTAACTTACCTTACCTTATTCCCACTGTCACACCAGTCGTTATTCACCATAAAACACACACCTCCTCCCATTTTCTAGCCAGACTCCTCTGCGCTGTCAGATATGCATATAGAAAAATAGTCACCTGGTTGAATGCCATTGTCCAGGAAAAAGTAATGTTTTGATGAAATAAAAGATTTTAGGGTCACACTGATTTATTGGCTGAACTTCATGTTGGCTAATATTCGCCTTCGGCCTATCAACAAGTAAGATGACATTAAACGATGGCAGTGGCTGATGTTTTTCTGTTCAATTTTGCACAGGCTAAAAAGCAGGGTGCATGACTAACAGCCACAAAGCTAAATGAATGAGCAGGTACAAGAAGAATACCATGACTGCTTGGCAAATGGGCTCTGTGATCTCACTGTTGTGTGACGAAATGACTAGTAGCAGCTGGCGTTCTGTTGTCTCGGGGACAATAGAAAACATGTTTGGGATGAACAGAGATCTTCCCTTGGATGACAGCGGGACAAAAAAATGCAGTAAGCTCACTATGGTCACGTCAGAGGACGCAACCTATTGTTTTCCAATTAATGCTTTATTGTAGGCAACTGGACTTGCTTGATATAGCACGCAACAACAATATAAAAACATCAGTATTAGATATTGGCCAAATGGTTATCTTAAACACTGGCATAGGTATCGGCCCAGAATTTCAAGATTGGTGCATCCCTGGAGAATATTACAGTTCCTGATATCCTGTTGGAAATGGATGCTGATACAGATACTGTAATTTTTTTGCAAGTAAAAATAATACACAGGAGAGGTTTGTGTTCTAACTGGATAAAAATGGGCATGAACAACACTAAGCGCATTCAGGCTCTGGTTCAGATGGAAATGTATTGTTGGATCTGAGGCATTGATCACAGGATGGTTCACATTACATCTGTGGATGCTGGGTGTGGATAGACTGCTGTGTGTGTGTGTGTGTGTGTGTGTGTGTGCGTGTGCGTGTGTGTGTGCTTTCATTTATATACTATAATCACGAGAAAAAGAACTTTTAGGCCTAAATGCATTGTTTGATTTTTAAAACTATCTCAGTGTATGAGGAAAAATACTGTTACGTCCCATGAACTGGGCGATTGTGGAGAGGTCCAGTTACACTTGGACACAATCCATGCAATTAAAAAGAAATGAGAAAATAAAATCAATGCAGATCACTTACACTGCGGTGACAAAAGACACAACAGGGGACAACACAGACCTAAATCTTAATTAGCAAGAATATTGATGCTGCAGCACAAAGGGCAATCCAATGTAGGAGCACAGTGTGGTCAAATGAAGGTATTAAACATGTGTCACAGGTCTTGATTCTGAAGTAAACAGGAAGAAACTTTACGGTACATTTTAAAATCTAATCTGAAGCATAGTATTCAGTCTGCCTCAAGTTATAATTGAAAATAAAATGGTGACTAAGGATGAAGAGGTACTCCAAGAACTCATTCTTTCCCACATGCCCCCAAGTGCTTGATTTGTAATAGAAAAATCCAGAGTTGGGATTTGTCTGAGCTATATGGGCTAGCAAGATCCATCACAGCATGGGGGAATTTGCTGGTTGAGACTTGAATCCTTTGTTGCAGTTAAGGTTTAGGGTGTGGGCTCAGTATTCTGTTCTGTCTTGTCAGCAGGGCAAGAGGAGAGCGCGACCGATTGGGGAGAATCACTCAAACGGGGTTTCTTCAAAAGTCTACATATTCAAGCGCGTTTACAATGAGAGAGCTTGTAAAATAAAGTGGTGAGCTGAATTAATCAGTCTTTACCAAAAGGACTTCATCAAGTTACAAAAAAGGGGTTAAAAAAGAATCTATCAGTTTTTATCTGGATGCCACGACATGCTTTACACATAGAATACAAGGGAAAGACCGTCACAGTGCATATATTTTTTGGGGTGGTTCTTCATGGTGTCCTGGGTTTACCCGACTGGAACCATTCAACCATTCTTGGTACATCTCCAAAGAAAAAGACACAAGGGGATCACACAGGTAGCTGAATCAACTGAGCTTGTTCCTCTCAAAGAGGAGGAGCAGCAGCTTCACTCTGACGTCTTCATGGATTAGAGAGATTATCTGTTGAGGAGAAAACCTTCTAAGCATAAATTTTGATCCTGACTAAAGGCTTCACATGTGCTCGTAAACTAGGGTTGCAAGATGTAAGGCTTTGCCCTTACATTTGCCTTTTAGTATTTTATATTTTAATCACAATTCTTTAAATATATACATTGCAAGATTTCGTATGGATTCATACAGATGTAATCTCTCTCAATCATAAAGTATGACCCACTAGATGTGTGTGGCTGTGTATTTTTCTGCAGAGACACTTAATTTATTTTCTTCCTATTTTCTGTGTTCAGGATATTTATAGGCTTGTGCCCCCACAGCGCGCAGGTGAGATCAGGACTTTCTGAAATGGTGGTGGCCAGGTGCTAGATCGTAAATAGTATGCATCCTAGAGACAGTGCAGAAGGAACACAAATTTACCGAGGTTAAATGCCAAATGAGGCTTAATCTGGGGTTGGCTTTTACTTTCACTGGCAAACATTCACAAACAGTAACCAACAATCCTGCATAGTACACCTTTAATAAAACAAAGCTAATGGATCTGTGTAAAGACTTAATGATAAAAATAATTATTATTGATCAAAATGTTGTTATGGTGTTATACCAAAATCAGTATTGGCCTCAAAAATCCAGTATCAGATGGGCTATATTATTCAACATTAGATAATCATTCATTAACATGTCTACAAACTAACAGATTGGCGCAGGATTGTGATCAATAAACTCTGTGACACAAAGTATGGACTCATTACTCACATTGATTTGCCATACAGTACAAGGGAACCTTTTAAATGTATAGTGCCAGCAGTCAGGACATTATTAACCTCCATGGAGTATCAACATGCTTAAATGGGATTTCAGTTGTCAATACCAACATGTTTGCTCACAATAATCAAATTTGGCTTGTTTCTAATTCTTATTTTTGGACTGTTTGTTCTTGAAACAACATATTCTCCGTTACTTAATGGATAAACAGTTTGATGAAAACACAGTGAATAGAAAAAAAATGAACAGCAGTCAAAACAGGTTAAAGTATAGAGGATGAAGGGGGTTTAAGAGGGCTTCCTTTCATGTGTTTAAAGGAACACACTGATGCAGGTTACCCTCGGAATAAATGTTGCATTGATACTCCACGCTTAACACAAATAACAGCAGAATGCATTTAAAGCCTTGTCTGTGAGCTTGATATGCCTGTAGCAAATGGAATTAGTCTGTAGGATTAGACCACCCAGGCTAGCCTGTATACATCTCTTGTTGGTTAAGAAGCATGTGTGCACCAAAACATAACATTTTTTGAAAGGCAGTAGAGCACTATGTATTAATTTCCTGTTCCTTTAGTTCTTAAGATGACTAATGATCAGAAGAGACATTTGGTGCAGAAATTGTGGAGACAGATCCAGTTGCGCTCTTGGCTGCTTCTTGTACAGCACTAGGTATGGGACTTCACTAATCTATGGTGCTTTTTTTAACTTCAAATACAGCACACACTAGAATGAGACAGTTGCACAGGTAGGTGCTATAGAAGAGGAGACTCAGCAATCAGTGGGTTATTCACCTTGGACTTTTCTTTGGATTTAGAGAAGGTGAACGTAAACAAAATAAATGTCAGGCTTGAGGATCCAGGAACTGGTTTTAAGAATTCCTTAAAACTCACTTACTTGGTTAGTTTTTCAGTGGAAGTGCAGAAAGTATCAGCAACAATAACAATGCAGCTGTGTTTTTGTTTAATCTGTGTATTTCTCTAGACTCCAATACATATTAAATATGTATGTGGAAATATCCCTGTGTCTGTGTGACATGTGATAATAACTAGCCTGAGAGCATTACAATTGGATTATCTTTTAAGTTATCTTGAAGCTCTGACTTCATAGTGGGAATTATTTATTATTTCACATAAGAAATAATTCCCACTATGATGTCAGAGCTTCAAGATAACTTAAAAGATAATCCAATTGTAATCTTGAAGCTCTGACATCATAGTCGGAATTATTTATTATTTCATATAATTCAGCATTTGCAAACCATGAAATAATTTTGTTTCATCCCTTGGGTGGACTGGAGAAAGGAGTTATTATTGTAGCAAGATATGAGAACTTACATGATGGCATTTCAGAACATATTCATACAAGTTTGATATAGCTTATATTCAATTGCACAGGAAATTCGAAGTATTGAACAGCCAGCTGTATGTAACCTTGTTCCACTGCCACTCTTTATTGATACATTGACATGACAGTGGATGATATGAGAACCAAGGGCGGATTGACTGAAGTGAGTGTTATTCCCCTCTCTCTGCCTGGAGGCATATACTGTACAGCTCAGTCTGCTACTGTATCTGAATTGATAACCACATTTTCACCAGCACCTATGCAGAGCACTTCATGCTTTGCAGCTTGTCGCAGATAAAATAGACTTATGTATGCACTGCTGAGTTAATACTGCGAACAGAGGCAGAGGTTTAGGCTGCCGCTGATAGTGGCGCTGCCCAGCTAATGGCCAACATGCCTGAGTTGCAACCAGCCCAGCTGGCTACCGACCAGCCAGTCTGGCCTCCAGCTAGCCTGGCTGGCTAAAAACTATCTTACAGCAGTGGAGGGACAGTAACTGCATTACCACAACAGAAAAATAAAACCCAACAAATCTGCAGGTTATTTACCGTGGCTATAATAATTAGGCAGCGCAGTTCATAAGTGATCAGACTAAACTGCTTGGTAAATGAAAAAATAAGAATTGGCTTAACTAGCAGTATAACTCCGAAGTTGTTGGCTGAACTAATTATTTTAATTTTAAGTTTGTTTTTTATAGTTGACTCTCTGTGTTTAATATTAAAACTAACGAACACATTTTACAACTCATTCAGTGCTAATTCAGTTAAGGCAGCGGCCACTTGTATTTTTAATATTGAAACAACCTTGTATTAATTACAGCATAATGTAGAGTGCTGTCCTTGATGATAGGGGTGCTGAATGCACACAACTAAACCAATGACCCAAACGCTTGACTGTCATTTTAAGGATCAAAAGAAAACGAGTCTAGACAAGTCTACGTTGTATCCCAAGTCCTCATTTTGCAACTCAAGTCCAAGTCGCTAGTCTCCAAAGGCTGTTGGAACAAATTTCAGGAGTTCAATATGAATCAATTAGTAAAAAATCAAAACTAAAGGAATGCTGAAACGACTTTGAATCAGATGAACAGTAAAATTTCTTGAATCACAATCTTACATTCGATATGCTAATGTTGACCTTTAATGTTACAACATCAGAAATGGCAGAAAGTGATGCACCCACGGAGATTGCCACTCATGATCCTTTAAAGGGATATTTTGCAGATTTTCAACCAGCTTTGTATCATAACAATGTGGGTATTATGTGTAAATGTACTATAGTAAACTTCCCTCCATCTTAGAGCTCCCAGATCTCTCTGCTCATATCTCAACTGAAATTTCGAGCCACCATGGAAACAAAAAGTATAGCCTCTCAAACCAAACTCGGATCAAAGGGGAATGACATGCAGCTGCATAGACAGCCTAGTTTTATGAAAAGACGATCTTTTCAGCAGTTAAATACTTCCTAAAGAAGCGATGTATGCACAAGGCTCAACATGAACACTTGAATGTCGCATGCAGTTGTCCAAGTGGGCAAGTGAAAAATAAGTTATGTCTAATGTAACATTATCTAAAAGTAGACTGCGTACTGTATTACTGAAGTGGAGCTGCAAGCACAAGTCTGTCTCACCACTAAGCGTTGAACAGGAGGACTGATGAGATAAAGCTCTGGGGTTGTCAATATCATATTCGACATAATGTTACTCACATTAAATATCTCTGGAACACTGTATGCAAGACTTACTACTTTTACCCAGAAGTTAAGTGTCGTGCCATCCCAACGAGGGCTTCAGTGAGACCGTGTCCCTTTTTAGAAGTGTAATCCAGCCTTGAACTGCAGTGTCTTCTTGGAGACTTGGTAAAAGGAATCAGTAATGTTAAATCCTACACTGAATGTCTTCTGTGATTATTTAACATTTTGAAGACAGCTATAGTTGTTGTTAACTTAGCCATCTGCTAGCCATCCATGATGCCTTGAGTTTGTCGACCAGTCAGAGGCTCGGCTCCTGATTTATCAACCAATCAGAGGCTGTGTTTTAGGTGCATAGTAAATATAAAAGATTTAAAATTTGAATATAATTACAATATTAAAAATGTCTGAATTATAAAACAAAAAACGGAATGCAATTCAATGGGATTACAGAGGAAGATTGCCAGCTCTACTGTGCAGCTGTGCAATGTTGTAGCAGGAGCCCTTTGTCAGGGTTATGACAGCCTCTCTTCAAACCCAGCATGAACAAAATACTGTAGCTGAAATGCAATTTCGGCTTGTTATGGCCTGTCTCAAAGGTCTGAATCTTAAGGTCAGCAGTTATGGTAGGTGGAGGCCATTCTATGAGAATTTACAGTATTCATTTCAAATATAGCCAAACAGTGGAAGAATTCACAGTAAGAACACAATGTTGAGATAAAAGCTTAAAGCCCCCTTACCTGAAAAGATATTACATTCAGTGTGTAGACAATGCTGCGGCACAAACTGCATTAACACATCCCCATATTTATAGTATAAATAACTCATACATTGAGATGCGGTATTTTGAATAATATATATATATTATTTTGATGTAATGCAATAGGTTTTAATGGGCACAGTATCCCAGCTCATAAAGGAGAACACATGGCTCTCAGGCAGTAAAAAAAATCCTGTATCACAAGGACAAAGAGGCTTATGTTGAAACATTAATGACAGTACCAAACACTGGAGAAAACTAAACAAGCCTTCAGTCAACACGTCCCCATATAAGTAATCCCTTTGAGACCGTCACTGGCAACTTTCTTTCAACAAGTTTAAATCCAGACCTGTCTAATGAGACAAATTGCTTCAAGTTTTCCCTGAGTAATAAAAGCATTCTCACATTGTCTGACACATTGTCACTTTCTCTCTCTCTCTTTCCATACACAGATTTTCCAGTCTGAAATTTTAGATTGATGCAGGTGAAACTTTTTTATGTCCTCTGCTATACTCTCTTGGTTGACTGAGGTTTTTTCATTGCTAATTCAGTTGTATTTGCATCTTTATGGCATGAATTTTCTTCAAGGTGTGTCACATTTTTATTTTAAAGCATAGAAAGTCGATGCAAGCGGATACAAACATGCATATTTGCATAAACACAGACTGCAACACAATTCGAGGAGTCAAATTCATATGGAATAGTATTGAATAGAATAAAGCAAGGTGGAGAACCTGCTTCACATTATGCCTGAGCATAACTTTAGTTTCACCGGTATAGTCAGCATAGTCACACACTGACTGCTCTCCACCTGCCACAATGACTCCAGTGTTGTTTGCAAGTATAAGTTCCTTCCAAAAAGGGCCACCAGCTCCTGAAATTGATTGCAATAATGATGAAATGGAGACTGATAAGTGGTTGACTTTTACAAGTATTATGCCATTGGATGCCCATCATTTTTCAGTTGTCCTCATAGTCTAATTGTGGTTTAGGAGCATCAAATAGATGTGAGCCCAACCCCTCTTTGCTTGTGATGAGTTAAAAGCCTTTGCAGATGTAGAGTCTTCTGGTTAAAAATGTCTTCTGTCCTAAATATTTAATGGTGCTATTTGTTGTGTTGATATCTGTGTGAAATATGTGTTTAGCAAGTGTAAACCTGCAGGTAGATGTATGTTGTTGATATAGCATAAATGTCATTAACTCAGATTAATGCAAGAAATAAAAAATAAGTTTTTGTTTGATTTGCCACTTTCACATATGTTCAGCTTCATAAATAAGTGTTATAATCAACAGTAATGGTTCACATTGCTGTAAGGAAGCATCTATTGGAGAGGAGAAAGTCACTGACCTAATGCTTTCTGCACTTTTGAATTGAAGATGGTTGACGCTGCTAGTGCTCCAAAAATTGCCACCTTAACATGGTGGAGGGATTTGTGTGTCCCTGTGATCCTGGGAGCTATGTTGTCCAGGGCATATAGCTCCTGATAGGGTCTCCCAAGGCAAAATGGTCCGAGGGAAGGGGCCAAACCAAAAGCAATTCAAGAAGACCTTGATGATAAAGTGAAATTGGACCTTGAGTACTTTGCCCAGTAAGGGGACACCGGGGCCCACCTCAAGGGCCAGACTTGGGGTGGGGGTGGCTCACCGGCGAGCATCTAGTGGCTGGGCCAAGAAACAACATGGAGCCGCTGCCCTGTGGGCCCACCACCCAGGCAGAAGTGGGGACTGAAGCCTGCTGACCCCTGGCATCACAGACTGGCTCTAGGGACGTGGAATGTCACCTCTCTGACAGGGATGGAACTGGAGCTGGTGGCCATACGGGGTACTGGGGTTGTTGCCACGAGCCATCCAGTCCCTGTATTACCAAAGTGAGACCTGTTTCCGTGGGTGTGTGTTGACCTCTGCCAGGTTTGTTCCTTGTCACTGATTCTGTTTGTGATAATGGAGTGTGAGATGGATAGGCGGCTTGGCGGGTCATCAGCACTGATGTGGGTGCTGCGCTGGACAGTTATGGTAAAGAGGGAGCTGAGGCAGAAGGCAAAGCTCTTGGTTTACAGGTCCGTCTACGTCCCAACCCTCACCTATGTTTATGGACTTTTGTTAATGACCATAACAATGAGATTGTGGGTACAAGCAGCCAAAATGTGTTTCCTTTGTAGCCGCTGCTCCTTTGCGTTTAAGAGGGCCAGTTGAGGTGGCTCAGGCATCTGATTTGGTTGACTCCTGGGTCCCTTCCATGAGAGGTGTTCTGGGCGCGCCCAACTGGTAGGGGTGCCTGGAGCACATCCACAGCATGCTGCTGGAATTATCTATCTCATCTGCCCTGGGAATGCCTCAGGAGGGGCTGGAAAGTGTTGCTGGGGAGAGGGATATCTGGAGTACTTTGCTTAGCCTGCTGCCCCTGCAACCCAGCCCCGGATAAGTGGATGAAAATGGATGGCTGGATGGATGACACTACCATGAAATGGTAATGACCTATTCTTTCCTACAAAGACAGTAACTGCTGCGACACTAACTGGCAGCTTAACCATCATTTCTTAAGTAGTGATGAGACCATAGATGGATTGCAGTGACAGTGGGATGGATAGCTGGTAGGCTGGATAGATGGATCCACTCATCTGTTCAGTCATTGGAGGAGGCTTTTTAATAACCTTCCATTGTAGGTCATTTTATCCGTAAGCCTTTATGTGTTTGCTAGGGGCAAGAATATGGTGATGCTGCAGAGCTTTAGGTTTTCTATTAGCCTTGCTGGCAGGACGATACCGAGGTCAGAACTCCCACAAGCCTCATGGTGCATTAATTATTGACACCTCATTTTAATTTACTACTCTTTGTGCCCTTGTACGTAAAGACAGAGAAATAATCCTACACAGTGACCCATGGTAATTACAGATCAGTGTAATTTAAGAATCACTTACGGATCAATCCTTAAGCAATAAGTGATACAGTGTCTCACTATTACTACTAACTTGTCAATAATCAGTGCTTGGCACATCAGTAATGTTGGAGTTGGTCTTGCAGAAAAGATTTAGTGGATGTTTCCGCTTTGCCAAAACCTCATTCATATTAACTACCTCTGCTGACATGCTTTTACACAATAAATTTGGCAGAACATTAAATCAAGCACACCGTATTCCTCTTCTCTCTATCACACAAATGGAAAATTCACAGCTACAATAATTTTGTGTTGGAGAAAATTAACAATAATTTTGTCTGTCATTATTTTACCACTGGAATTTTATATCTTGTCTATAACAAGCAAACCAGAAGACACAACGGTCCCAAAGCAAGAACATCTTCATATTCCTATCCTAAATCTTTCTTACATTTTCTATGAGGATCAGATTTCATTATTAGCATAAACAACCCCTTAAAATGCCATATCGGGCTTCATGTTCCACTTGGTGTGTGGACCAAGTGGATGCCAGTCCATGACTGTTTTAGTCTTTGGGGTTTTAGTCTTTGTTACGTCTACAGTGACACTCACAGTGTCAGCTCAACCTTTTGAGAAATTATCTTTTTTAACCAGTTTGTTATGGCAGATAGCTCTAAAGTTGCATCTGCAAAAATATTACTGAAGAATAAAAAGAAGACTTTCACTGCAGAGCCATGATGATGATGATGATGATGATGATACTGTTTGGTGAATAGAAGATTGATTTTGAATTAGGTTTGTATTAGTTCATTGGATATTGAGTCAAACAAAGGGTTTCCACCTGGGGAGAAAACGCATAGGTGTAGATTTTAGAAGAAGATGCAGGGGACATATCCCCCTCAATATTTATAAAGTGAATTTGTCCTCCCCTCAATAAAAGCATGAAAGTAGCAGGGGATTTTTTTTTTTTTTGTAATGAAATTAAAGTCATTTCATCCTAGATTGATGCCAGAAAGGCAAACATTGATGCATAAAAATTCTACCGGAATGCAGGAAAATGTGTTTTTCACGCTCAAAATTTCTTGGAGGAAGACTCTAAACCTATCTGTGGCCTATATTGTCTAGACCAGTGGTTCTCAAATGGTGTGCCATGATGCCAATCCAAGTGTGCCATGAGATTTTGTGATAATCACACAGTCTCATTGCATTATTCAACTGGGCCTATATAAAAAGTTATATATGAAGTTTCAGCTGACTGTATCAGTATGTTGCGCACACCCATTTCCCAATATCCCCAAACTCTAGCTAAAAAATGTAATTTAATTTAATTTAATTTAAAAACCTTCACGAGGAACCTATTTGTTGCTGTTTGCGTGTGGGAATTTTAAGTGTGTGACATCAAAAACCCTGATTGGCAGCCAGTGTGAGGGATGATGACAATTAAAAGGAGAAAGGGGTGAATGGAGCAATGGATCGCTTTATTATGCAGAGCAAATTACAACAAAGCACCAGCAAAGACGACCTACCACCGAAAGAAAAGAGAAAAAAAAAAGTCAGTAGACAGTATCATGAAAGCTACCCGTCTTATTATTTTGTTTGTTTATTGTCTTATGTCATGATAAGAGTGATAGCAGACTTTATAGAAGCTATTGTGCAAATGCAGGTGTGCCTTGAGATTTTGGCTTGCCCTTTGGTGTGCCTTTGGCACAAAAAGTTTGAAAACCACTGGTCTAGACTGCTTGTAATTTTTATTTGTACCTAAGAGAAAATGCTGTGTGGAAAATTAGTGGATACCACAAATTATCTGTTTGTTTTAATGCTGGTGTGCCTCAAACTCTATAGACTAAATATAAATGCTTTCTAGACCACACTACACTGGACCACATAAAGTCTAATCTGCAGGGGATGTTGGTAGCGTAGTGGATAGTGCCGGCGCCCCATGTACAGAGGCATTGCCTCGCTGCAGCGGCCACAGGTTCGAATTCGGCTCACGGCCCTTTGCTGCATGTCAGTCCCCACTCTCTCTCTGTCTCCCGATTTCACTCTCTGTCCTGTCATTAAAGGCAAAAAAGCCCACAAAAATAATCTTAAAAAAAAAAAAAAAGTCTAGTCTGCAGTAATAGTTGCAACTGATCAAAATCACTGTTGACTACTGTATTATCTACCGTAGTAAAAACATGAGCAACACTTTTCTAACCTCAGTTAGACTGGACATGTTTGGCCTTGACCGTAGAAGGATAGAGAGAGTCAGGAAGACTTTTACAGTGCAACAGAGTTTTGAGGTGTAGGTGTAGAGCTACTGCATCTTTAAATTCCTCATTGTGAAACTTTGATGACAGCTACACTCTGTCTGTCAGATATGGATTGTTACTTGGGAGGTGAGGTTTGTTGTCTGTCTGGAGACACACTAATGAGGCCAGAGGTTTCTGTAATGCATCAACAAATTAAGAGCATGCCTTGCTGACCCTTTCGCCAAACATCCCACACCAGAAAGTTATGTTGATTGTGAGGTTGGGTAATTACATTCTTACATGTTTGGCATAGTCATATGGTAATAAAAAGCCAAGCAGTGGTATGGTGTTTCCATTTAGAGGCTGTGTTGTCAGAGGCTACTTTACAAGACAAAAGAATATGTTAGTATATGATCAATATTCTTCCATCAGGCTAAATGATCATTATTCTATGCGTATTTTGTGTTGCTACAAAAATCAATACATTTATACATGAGAAACATGAGGAGTGTAAGTACTGGGTATCTTATCTTTATGTAAAATAAAAGATGGACAAGATTAAGACATGTATCAGGTTAGATCTTCTGCAAAAATCAATGTTGTGCTTGAAATCTTTGTCTTCAAAGGAACATTGCTGCCGGAAATGAGGATGCCCAGCAAAACCTAGTGTTTTATGTTGTCTAGATAAAGTACAAGTGCTGGTCTCAGGAGTCATAACGCACCAGTATGTGAGGCTGAATGGGGGTTAATAGGGAGCTCTCAAGACCAGACCAGTTTCAGCACAGGTGTATTCACTAGCCTGTTATAAGCCTTTTCCACTGTCACTTTTTTGCTGCGCTGAGTCAAGCCATGTTGTGCCGATTTGCGTTTTCATTATCAGTTTAGATGCGCCGTACCAAACCAAGCATAGCAAGACATGTATCTTCTCCGGAGTAAGTCCAAAATCCGGGCACACAAGCAGGTAGTGCTGACGTCTCGCTGACTGCGGCCAACATTGATGACCCCGCTTCTCCCCGTTGTACAAGCCGTGTGTGTTGCAAGACTCTTCTCACCTCTGTCTGCAGGAGACCAGAGAAAGAGGTGTTTTTTAAAGTCTCTCTGTGTGTTCAGGTCTCAGTACTTTTGTAGCTTCTAACTGAATCCTTGTTGTTTGGAGTTTAGTTTCTCTCCTGAGTCCTGTTTTTTTTAGATATGTGCTTTATTTTACCATTTTATGTTCACTATCTGCTCTTTTAGAGGGTGTGTGAAGTTGCGGCTTGGACTCTCAACATTTCCTTATTTTGCTGCTTCACAATAAAAAAAAAAATTAGATAACAAAATAACAGGATTTTTATTGTGAAGAATCTATAGGAAATCAAATATGTTTATCACTGAATTAACAGAACTTTGTTAGCTGCAAGTGTAATACCGCAGGGAGGAAAGCAGAAACTGCCACAGTGCGATGAAGAGCTGCAGACAACAGGCTCTTACTGCACCTCTGCAAACAGCTCACCTCCAACAGGTAAACTTCTTTTACCTGCCCTGCTGTGGAAAAACACATGCAACAAAAATAACAGGGGACTATAGCTGTGGATCAGCCCACTGCTTTTAAACGTCGTCACTCAAGAAAAGCCATCGTCAGTTAAAAGCACACCTACAAGTGAATGCTGTGCTGGGCTGATGGCCCAAGCCAAGCCAAGCCAAGCCAAGCCAAGCCATGCCATGCCAGTCCATGACTGTTTTAGTCTTTGGGGTTTTAGTCTTTGTTACGTCTACAGTGACACTCACAGTGTCAGCTCAACCTTTTGAGAAATTATCTTTTTTAACCAGTTTGTTATGGCAGATAGCTCTAAATGCCTTCTGAGCCTCAGTTGCCTTTACTATGGGGATAAGGCTAGAGAGAGGTGTTAATCAGATCTGTAGCAGATAACCCTATGTTCGAATAAGGAATGAAACACAGCCTTGTAGCTGTGTAGTTCCTCCAATATTGACCCAAAATCTGAAGTCATTTAAAATGCTAGATGTATTTTTGAATTTCTACCTATGCTGTCCATATTAGTGCCTAATGTTAGTGCCGAATTCAGGATTTTATGTACACAGCGTTAACGAAACAGCTCTGTCTCCTAAACATATTCAGTGTTTCCCGTATAATAAGATTCTATTTTTGGTGGTAGCTGAGGGTGAGCGAGGGGGAACTTTGTGCTGCTGCCATTACACAGGCTAGATATAAAACTGTTGCAGGTGGAGGGACCGCATGGTGCGTAGTTTCCATGGGAATGCAGCTGGTTTGATCTAAAGTAGGTTGGTAAAACAATAGCTGCGATAAAGGCGTCAACCAATAAAGTTGTGCTGAACAGATGTAACGTTACAATGTCACAACACATCTGTAGGAACTGTCACAAATTTGCATAGCTGCTGGTAAGAATAGATTTGATGCAGATGAGTATGTAGCATTTTCATGTTGTATACTTCACACCCCCAGTGTGTAAAGGCCTGTATGCTTACCAAACAGTGGTAGTGAATTTACATCATCTGTTGGCAAATTGTGTAATAATACTCTCTGTTGGTGTTGGTTGTTTCTTTTAGTGGCATGTCTTGATATTGTGTCAAAATCATCTCCCATCTGTTTGCTGCGGTGTAGTCAACAGAATATAAAGCTTATGTTGCAATCGATGCTGACCTAGATTTAACATCTTAAACTGTCTGTGTCCTTGGCATTTGTTGGGAATGTAGTCTAGCTACAAGAAAAAAAGAAATCTTACACAGATGGAACAGTGATGTACAACACAGCATCACATCGTGAGCTCCAGTATTTATTGTTTTTTCTCCTCCTTTTAGCACACAGACTGTGCAACTCATTAAAATAACCATGATTAATAGATCAGAGATTGCTCTGGAAAATACGCAATCCCATGGAAGACCACCAATGTCACATGTGTAATGGGAAGGTTTACGTATGTCATCCTTATTAAGAAAAATGAATATATTTAACTGCTTAGTAATTCCCAGAAAGCCCGAGGCAAAATGTATCATTTGTCAAGGTTACTGAGAGCTCATTCCTCAAGAGAATACGTGTCTGATCGGTGAAGCTTGAACTGTTTTGAAGTATTTTACAATAATTAGCAACTGAATGTTTTCCTTAGAAAACATAGTGCATGCACACACTTGCTTTTAAGTATCTTGATTTCACTGAATAAGAACAAAAAGCTTTATTAATGAAATACAGATAAGAATTATTTTCCATTTTAGAGATAGTACTGTTCCCGCTGCAATTAACTAATCTTTTTAATACGTGGGTAGATAAGATTAAAAATATTAAACATTAATGATTTAAACACACATTTCTATTTTAAAGCAGAATTCAGGGGCCTAGTTACCTACCCAGACTGCTTTTTGGGATCATACCTTGAAAGAGTTTCAAAACAGCAGCAGCGCAACATTTTATTGGAACATTTCATTGAATTAAAATCTCTGTAAAACCCATGTATGGTTTTAAATGTGCTCCAAATGTGACTGGACTGATTTTACACACACCTCAAGGTGCAACCTAGACACATCATCAGTCATGTTACCTAAGGTCATCGGGTGTGTTCGGGTCTTTCAACATCATACAGCCTCGCCCAGGTGACCCAGCCAGGGTTGATCAGACCCCAGCCTGTGTCTAGGTAGCTAGTGTGGTCCCTTTTTGATCCACAGCCATCATGTTGCCCTCTCAGCAGCATCAGTGATGTTCCTGATGGCTCTCTTGCTGTGCAGTCCTCTGATCCCCACCAACTTGAGTGCCCTGTAGAGGGACTGGCCGGCAAGTCCTCGACATCCGACCTCGATGAGGTAGCATTAGGTTCTCCATCCATTGCTAATAATTGATTGATTAGTGTACAGCTGTTGATTTGTCAGTCACAGTTACATATTTTTTGACATGGTGATGTTCAAACATGGCTTACCTTCTGTAGGTATGGTAGATATTGTGAATTTATTGTGAATTATTCACTTTTTAAACAGAAGGCTCCACTGCAATGACAAAAATATAAAAAAAACCCCACTGAAAACAAATAAATAAACAAACTGACTAATGAATGAATACAAAGAATGCTCTGTCACTCTTTTGAAAGTCTTATAGGATAGTGTAGTTGTACAGCAAAACAGACATCAGGTAAATGATATCCATTTCTTCTCGTAGAGCGTGATTAACCAACAGTCAAGTCACACTGCTCAGATATAGTTTTTGATTTTATCTCTGTTACAACGTCGTATTATGCATTCCTGTGAGCACATGATGAAAGATAATTGGACTCCACAGCTTGTAAAGTGCCCAAACTCTATGGAAACAGTTCATCAGTTCCATCTGTTATACTTCTGATGGCTGCTGACCAAAGGGCAGGCAATGATACATTCATCCCTGTCACACCCTCACCCCTCCACACAGCCATAATGACTAAGTATTCCTCTGAGCTCTCTCTCACACTCCCTCTTTCTTTCTCCCTTTCATCTCTCCCTCACACACACACATGCACACACACAGATGCAGATGCACACTCGAACAAAGCTCGGCTCTCCATCACGTCTGCCACCACACAGGTCCCAGGTTTCTGCTGCTGGCACAGTGTCCACCCTGGAGTCCAGTAAGAGGCCCTCTCAGAATCAACAATGTCAACAGAATGCCACAGTGAGCTTACACACTTTCAGAACAATTACTGCAGCAGGAAACTTGAGATGTTACATTACCCCAACTGGAGAGATGCTTGTCTTGCACTGTGGGTAACATGTCAGGAGGGCCATATGTTGCATTTGCTTAAGAGGCATCTGGTCAGATAAAACATCCATATTGTTGTCTGGCAAGGTTGAACGTCATGTGAATTATACTTTGCAGATTATTTTATAAAGGAATATGAAGTTGTTGTCTGAAATATTAGGCTACACAGAAATAATTAACAAACAAGAAATGTGCAGACCTCTGCCCGGCAGCTGAGCGGACGCTTGGGCTGATGATGGCCACCCTAGACCAGTGGTTCCCAACTGGTGGGTCGCGGTCCAAAAGTGGGTCGTGGGTCCATTCTGAATGGACCGCAAGTGACTCGCAAACATGTCAAGTTTGTAAAAAACACACTTTATTTTGAAGTACAGTGAATTTCTGGCACATGAGCTTTTATTTTGAAGTGCTGTTTTCTTCTGTAGGGTGAGTGACTAACAGACAGTTACTTGACAGAGACAGCACACTCGAGCTAGTTTGCAAGGCCAAACACAAGTATGATGCTGAATGTATTTAACTGTGTGGACCTTGAACCAATGACTAAGGAGAAATTTGGACACTATGGCTGGACCAGATGGGAACCACTTCTCCAGACAGACTTTAATTTCAGCAGACACAATTCAGACTCCCAGAAGCAAAGAAAAATATGTGTCTCATCTATTTTTGACAGAGCCTTTGTGTAACTGAGCCTTGAACGTTTAAACTTTGTCTCTTGGCTACAGCACAACCCAAGTAGGCAATAACAAGAAACACAATTAAAATGGACCAAAAAAGAAACCATTTAACCACATAGCCTACCTATTTATGATAGAAGCAGAAATATAAATGAAAAATTACCAAATAAAACTGAAAATGTAAACCTACAATATTGTGCAGGCAAGACGCACTGCTTCTCAAACACTACTGGTGTGGTATGACACTATTCGGAGGATGAAACAAAACCAGGTCGCAGCTGGACTGCAGAGAGCTGCGGCTCTCCCAGCTCTTTTACAGTCAAGATGGTGGCAAAGATAACAAAACCAGTCAGGAACTAATTAATTCTTTATTGTACCTAACTTTATTGTATCATATTGGGTATGGAATAAATCTGCAGATTCTGTGGTTCAAAATGAGGCCAAACTTTTCTATGGATGTCAGTTTTTAAGCCACTACGGAGGCCAAAATTTGGCCTGTGACAGACAACAACAGAGCCGGTTTCCAGAAGACTTGTAGCTCCTACTGGTTGGTTGAGAGGAATGAGAATTCAGCAATCAGTGATGGTAAAAAACAGACAATAATGTTGCTTTCAGACCTAGAGTTGTCTTGCTTTGGTCCGCATAAGGAACTAATTTTGTTACAAAGTTGCATAATTGCCTAGAGTCGATTTAGTGTTCTCACGGTAGCATTTACAAGCGGACCAGATAAAATGCCTTGTACGAGAAAGCTACTCTTGATTGGTCAGAACTTCCATGTGGGAAAAATCCCGGAAGTAAACAAAAACGTTGAAGAGTACACTTGCAAGATAAATGTGACACTTTCTAATGTCACAATGGAGGGACAACTATGCAGGTTGATTTTAGCGCTGGTCATCGTGGACTATATTGCTGTCATTGTTCATTTTAGGTAACCATACATACTGCAGTTGGTTCAGATCAAGGTCGGAACACGTTCTCACTACAAACAATCCGCATCAGAGTTTGTTGGTATCTGGACCAAGACCACCTCTTCAAGAAGTTCTTGATCCGGTTGTTTTGATGTGCACCTGAGTGTGATTGCTGTGTTCACACCTGCCCAAATGAACTGCACTTAGGGGGCAAACAAATTTGAGCTAGAATCAACCAAACCAAACAGGGCAGGTGTGAAAACATCCTAAAACAGGTTTGTCAACAATTATGAATCACTGCAACTGCGAGACTTGAGCGAACAGGCATAAATGTGCACTCAAAATGTTAGGCAAATTGGTCCAGTCGTATTCAAGGTTACCTGCAGACTGACAAATACACACACACACACACACACGACCAAATGCATAAAAAGTAATTAGGAAAAAAATGTTTTTTTTATCTGGATCACTTTGTTCTAATTGTAACATCCAGTATACATTCCTTCCCCTAAAACAATTTGAGTACACACAGGTATCTGTGCTTTCACACGTGATGCATTGCAGGGCTTCCAATGTTATTAATTGTTTAAAATGATTGACAGCACTAAATAGTTTCCTGTGTATTAGGGTACATTTGATGGTGTATTAGACGCTAAAGGCAATACATTTCATAAAATGATTGGAGGAAAAAAAAGAGTTTTAATGACTACGTTTTTTAGGCTTATCTGAAAAACCTGTAGCTGTAAGAACTTCGTAACTCCTTTGTTTATGTAATTATTCTTATTTTCCCAACACCGGAATAATTTGGACACATAAACAAGGTTTTTTGCAGAGATGAGCTGACTTGCTTGATGTACAGTCCACCTTCCATAACGTCACTTTAATGAAACATTACATGAAACACAAGGGGAAAACAGCAGGGTCACCGTCACACAGCAAAGGCCATGTATTTGAGTGAGGCAATTGTTCAGACTGCCATCCAGTAACTACAGGTCACCAGAACCCAGCTCAGCAGATGACAGTGATTGATTGATCACATCCTAAGTTGCTTGGAGGTAATTAATCAGAAGAGTATATCTCAATGTCCTATGAGAAAAAAAACAGAAAGCTTACATTTTCTATGTGGGAAGAAATTACAGGCAAATGATTCAGTCAGTCACAATCAGCTTGGGATGCGAGGGGAATAATTAACTACATATGCAGAGAAGTGGAAGTGCTGCCAGTCAAACACGGGGCTGACGTTAGTTTGAAGTTTGTTGATCAGTAGTTAGACGCACATGTTACATAAAGCTTCAAGGTGATGGTAGCGCAAAGTCAGAAATCAGGTTTCTGTTGATTGCATCAATGACTCTCATCAGGAGGTTATTCTAAAATATTGCACGCAGCTCCGCCTCCCTGTCTGCCTTTCAAAATGTTCTAATTCACCGTCTGTCACACAGCGAGCACACAAGGACAGACTTTATTGTAAAAATATAAACACACCAGACTAATTGAAGTATTTCTTTAGATGCAAATTAGCACGGTGAATTGATTGATGTGTAAAAGATGGCAAATGTTTTGAAAAAGTCTGATATGAATCACATCCAAATGTGCACAAAACAAGGAAAAACACCAGGTTTCCACCATATTAATAATTTCAAGCTCTTAAAAAACAATCTGAAGTGGTTTCATCAGTGGTGTGCACAGCTTTTTTAAAGGATGTAGCACTTATTAACAGTGAAGCATGATGTCCTAACTAAAACAAAAAGTTCAACTAACTAAGTTAACAAATGCTCTCATGCTCTGGACATTGAACCAACCTTGTATACCACAATACACACACCCTGACTTCTGCCACGGACATTCTTTCGCCAAACCTTTCCCCTAGTGTGCTGTTTATACTCTGACCTGATCTTAAATTAGTTTCTATTCAGCCCTCTCTTATTGTGACTCTGCACTGTGAAGGTTGCATTCTTCTCTGCTACCTTTCTGGAGCTCTGCAGTTTCAGATTCCTTCATATTATGTTTAGAAATCTGTAATCTCAAACCACAATCTATTAATGGGGTTACCTATTACTATAAATATTTAGTGTTCTCTGGCGTATACTGTTTGTTTCTGTTTGCCTGACTTCGAGCATTTACACAGTTTGTGGAATTTATGTACTGGTGGAAATTTACAAATTTTGGAGTGTTGCATTAGCGGTGCAATTTTTACCACTGGGAGGCTGTGAAAGCATTTGGTATCTCTGCACTGCTCAGGTTCACATGCCAGGATATGTTATCAACACTGATTCTGCTCCTCAGTCACTGCCTCCTCGGTCATGCTACAAATGAGCAATGCTGTGTGTTTATGCAGACATTGAAATTGCCCACTTTCGAAGCAGCCCTCAACATCACGAGTCACAAATACAGCCAACATTCCAACCTACATTTAACACACACACACACACACACACACACACACACACACACACACACACACACACACACACACACACACACACACGCACACGATATGGAACCATATGTGCAGTAGTTTACAGGGTTTTTTGATTGTGTTTGCATGAGAGGTGTAAAAATGTATTCATTTATGAAATGTGTGTGGACGGATATTTGCGGATTCGAATGCATGTAATTTGAACACTGCAGTGGAGACACATTGGAACACAGGGTTTCTACGCAAGTATGGAAAGTATGGAAAAGTATGGAAATAAATTTGATCAATTTCCAGGTATTAAAAAGTATGGAAACTGAAAAATAAAGTATGGAAAAATATTTATGTTTCCAGACTATTACCACTGTTCTAAAATACTGTTTTCTAAAATACAAAATTAGGTATTTCCAAAAATAATTTAATCAATCCGGATCATGTTTTATGACGGGCCAAGCACAGTTTGTGTGAGAGCAAACGTCTCAGAAAACATACTGCCACTTTTACCTGATTTCACCTAGGTTTTTATTTGCATGCCATTATGGTACTTGGCTACAATCGCCTAGTAAGAAAAAATAAATATGATGTGAAATATGATACACTGAAATATTTACTCAGATGTCGCATTTTCTCTGAAAAAAAAAGCAAAAAAAAAAGCCGAGAAGTCTGGAAATTAGGGTATGGAAAAGTATGGAATTTTGAAATTCCAAATGTGTAGGAACCCTGGGAACAGTATGCGATGTGCAAGCTCTAAATGAGCACGGCTCAGGCTGAAGGAGACACGTCAGATGTGGTCAGAAGGCAGCAGGTCTTCTTAAACCACAGATGCTGGAAACAAGAAACCACAGATGATATTTCCGTTTGCTTTTAATGACTTAATCAGTTGCAAACAGGGCTGTAGTTAAGACCACTGGTGTCCTGCTGTGGCAAGTCTCTGTTCAGTGAGCTGAAAGTGTCTGAAAGCTGCAGTGAGCTGCAGAATTGGGTGTTGATTCTCAGCGGGGTTTGTTGTATGATGCTTTTACTTTTACACAGGAGTGGGTAAGTGACGCACATGACTAAAAGAGTCGGGGTTTTTTGAGAGAGAAAGAGTAGTGTACCTTTTTTTTAAAACTGAACTTCTGCTTTTTACTTGACAATATCTTTAAGCACTAAATCTGCCATTTATGCCTTGTTTCAAGTAGTCTGCTGTGTATATGGAGATTGAGTTTGGAGGCAGGGAAGGCCAAGAACAAGAGTCGGCTTCCAGCGACCATCCCTGGCCACATATGGCCATAATTTAGGGATGCACCGATTGTGTCATTCTGGACTGTCACTGGTGTTTACTATAAGAAATGTATTTTTGTTTTTGTTGTTGTTTATTCCCCCCTTTTGTCCCGGGGAAAAAAATTAATTTTGCACTACTTAGAAAAAAACTGAGCTGTTTTTAAGTCATTGAGCCCTTAATTACTCTGTCTTTGCATGAACACGAATTGAATCATATACATTTATGAAACAACCTTTAACATTACCTTTTAGATGAAAAAACATCTTATTAAAAAGCCTTTTTACTGCACATCATAATTTCCTCTCTAAAATATATTTTATATTGCTGTGAAAACATTAACAACTTTCTCCGTCAAACAGCTGTATTTATTTAAGTTTCTTGCCAGAATCTAACTTTTACCATATTACATCCGAACACATCATGAGAACCTTACAATTTCCCTTCACCTAATACTCATTTTTACTAAATAGAGATTGAACGCATCATGATGTAACTCAGTGTTACCGCCGGAAGCTGTTAGTTGTGGCCACTGAATGCTTAGAGTGAACGCTAACTAGCTTTCGTCCTGCTAATTTTTACACAGATTTGTCATTCACAATGTAGCATTATCAGGGAAACAATAGTTTGCCTCCTCTGATGTGTCGATGGTGAGTTTACTGTGTCCTTTTGTCCTGAAGGTGTCCCAGGAAAGATCTCTGTCCCAAACACATTTCTGTTGTTCCCGGGACAACGGGATGCCAGCTGCCATGAGCCATCTTGTCCCACAGCTGTGAGATCACAGAGTCCATTTACCAAACAGTCATTGTATTGTTCGTGTACCTGCTCATTATTTAAGATTGTGGCCGTTATTCTGGAGCTGTGTTTTTTAGCCTGCACAAAATTGGTATGACACAATAGAAAAAAACTGACCACTTCCAGCATTGAATGTCATCTGATGTGCGGATAGGACAATGGCAGTCAACAAGGCGAATATCGGGAGATACTGATGTTCAGCCAATATATCGGTGCATCCATATGATGAAATGCTTGCTGTGCCTCCTGGGAAACCACTGAAATATCTGCTTTTAAAAACTAACCTCTTGTTTGCTTTCACTGCTAACACTGCAAAGTTTTAAGTGCCAAATAATTATAAATAGCCCACTGCAGAGGAGCCATCTTGTGCTAAAACAAATTTTAGAATGCTCATTTAGACCTATTAATAATGTTGATAGTCTAATTTAGGCTTAATGCGCAGTGTTACCTTAAGCCTCAAAAATGTTTTTTGGCTCCAGGCAGAGTTTTTGGATTATTTTTGGTCGAAAATGGCTCTTTCGATCGTGAAAGTTGCTGACCCCTGGTGTATCCTATCCATATTTCTCTGATCAGCCTACCTGCTCTACTTCATAAAAATTATTTTGTCAACAAGTGCTGTTTTTTCATTATTTCGCACTGACCTGCGCATCATAAAAATTGAAAAAGGAAAAGTAACTTGTACTTTAGGTAAGTTATTAACCAGGTACTGTTTTATTTTTACTTAAGTAGGTTTCACAAATATTTGGCTAATTTCCATTCCAGTCATTTTTTTCCCCGACTAATTATACTTTTACTTGAGTATAGATTTTCAGTTCTCTACCCACCACTGCTTTTACAGTGAGTCTGTTAAAGTGGAACTAATGTTTTTTTCAACCTGGGCCCTATTTTCCGATCTACTTTTGTTTAAATCAGTGATAGGATGTTCAATATTTGACATTTCTCCAGTACGAAGCTAGGGCTGACCTGCCTGCAGCCCGTGAGCGCGTGCTATATTAAATAATAGGGCACTCAGACAACGTCAAAGTACGTCCACTAAAAGTGCATTTTTTTCACACAGATAGGCTCGGATTGTTAGTATAATTATCCGACAACATAACGGAAAGGAGAAATGAACATCCGTGTACTCCGTGTTCAAATAAATACGGGCGGTGATCAAATTCAAATAGCTCATGCAGATCCAGTTGGTCAAAATCGGGTAAAAATTCGGACATGTTTGTTGTGGCAAGTCAAAACACTCACTCAGAGAGTGAAAGTTTGGCTCTGAAATCTCACGTCTTGCGAGATTTGAGTTGTTGCAGGAAGTTACCACTGGAGTGACCTAGTGTTGTCACGATACCAAAATCTTTGTTTCGGTACCAATACCAATATGAATTTCGATACTTTTCGATACTCTTCGGTACTTTTCCTAAGGAAGAGTCCTTTTGGATACAAACCTTTAGAACAATAAATAGTATGGGTGTAACGGTACCAAGAAAATCATGGTTCGGTAAGTACCTCGGTACTGACGTCACGGTTTGGTAACTCAAATGTTTCACCAAGTTTGTGTTGTCTCGTGTTGTCTCCCTTTGCGAGGCAGACTTTCTCTTGCCTTTTTTCACGTGCGCCAGCTGCGAATGTTGATACAGGTGTTGTCATACACACCACTTGCGCAATCTGTGCTCCAATAGGAACAAGAAAGGCGTTTGTGTGCATAAATGAGTAAAATAAATTAACTAAATTAATGAATTGAATCAATTTCAAAGTACCGGTATTTTCCAAATGCAGTATAGTACCGTTTGGAATACTCTAGTACCGCGGTACTATTTTAGTACCGGTATACCGTGCAACACTAGAGTGACCTTACAAATGCCAGGAGGTACTCTGTTTGGAGTAGTCATGGCTGAATTTTTACCCGATTTTGACCAGCTGGATCTGGATGAGCCATTTGAATTTGATGACCGCCCTTATTTATTTGAACACGGAGTACACGCACGTACACGCACGCAGAACTCATTGAAACTGAAGAGCGGACGAGGAGAGAGAGGGAGCAGCAACAGGCAGTGGAACATGTCTGAATCCAGCTAAAGGTAAACACAGACGTTCATTTCTCCTTTCCGTTATGTTGTCGGATAATTATACTAACAATCCGAGCCTATCTGTGTGAAAAAAATGCACTTTTAGTGGACGTATTTTGACGTTGTTTGACGCCGTGTGAGTGCCCTATTATTTAATATAGCGCACGCTCACGGGCTGCAGGCAGGTCAGCCCTAGCTTCGTACTGGAGAAATGTCAAATGTTGAACATCCTATCACTCATTTAGACAAAAGTAGACTGGAAAATAGGGCCCAGGTTGAAAAAAACATTAGTTCCCCTTTAATATAACAAACAGTGCGTAAAATAATTTTAACTTTTTAAGCAATTACTCTGGGGAGTTGTTTCGTTATTTTGGGATCACAGTGCTATGTTGACCATATAGAAAAACATGCAGTGCCTAAACAAGCCAAATCTATGAGAAAAATATTAAAAAATATGCAGCCTTGAAACAAAGTGGCTAAAATGGGCTTGCTTTTCAAATGTCTGTCAGCCCTTTTGGAGTGGTCTTCATTCACAACCAAGTTGTCAGATTCCTGAATAACTTTAACATACTTCTCCACCAATAAGTGAATATCTGCACCATAAGAGCCTCCTTGTCCACACAGCTGCTTGAGCATACTCTCTTTCTCCCACACACACATGCACAGACACACAGACACACAGACACACACACACACACACACACACACACACACACAAAAACGGCGTGCTTAAAACACTGCAGCCTTATGGAACAGTTTGCCATTTTTTTTTTAATGAATGTATCTGTTTATATGGGAATTAACTATATGTTTTATGCATGATTGAGAAGAGCAGTATGGAAGTGTACGCCGCCTCATAACAGAGGAGATTAAGATATGTATTAATACAACGAAAAGATTAAAAAGTCAATATCAAATATCTGTTAACACATCGTGTTTTGTCTCGTTTCATTAAAAGCAAAAACATCAGCCAAATGAAGCTTTAAAGCTCGCCATTTACATTAGGGGTCATACAAAACTCATCAGAGCTCACATTATGCTATATGTAGCGTTGCAGCGTGGCAGTCATTTAAAATCCATTACTCCGTTAACATTCTTTAACACATTTCTTTCTCAAACAGTTCCACGAATAAATCTACCGAAAACTAATTGGAAGTCACACTCCATGTCCTCGGTAGAAGCCCCTTGGCTAAATGACAAGCAAAGGTGTGCCAGTGGTGGAGCACTTCAGCCTCCGACCCAGTCTCTGCTGGCAATGATGCATCCACTCCCTAATAGCAGATCCTTCCAATATAGATTGTACTGCTGCTGTAAAGATACTAGTCACTGTCTTAAATTGCACATCTACAAAAATGATTGTGAACATGACAATGTGTAATAGTCCTGTATGGCAGTATAATGTGCTGTGTGTCTTTGTAAGCCAGGATTAGGTTGAGGAATGAGAGAATTAGTTGGTGTTGTATTTTATGAAGGCTATTATACACAATATTTACATCAAATGACAGTATTTTCTAGCACTTTCTGTAATGAGCAGGAAGGTAAGGTAGTCATTTTCTACAGATACCACCGTCTTTGTTTTTAGGATTTTTCTTCCGATTGAAAAATGAAGGATGGTACAAGTTTGCTAATGTAATTAATTTCTGTTTATGAACCTACACGACTCAGTATTTGGTGGAGCACTTTCCTCGAACTTACCGCAGTGTAAGATTATTTTCTGCTTCAATGGGGTCCATCAGCTAAGTCATTATTTCCTATTAGCATCATAAGTTTTGATTGATTTCTTCAGTTAATGTGAAAATGAAGCTTCATTACGTCAGCTTATGTACCAGGTATTTTTCTTATTATTGTGTTAGTCAATTTTGTCACAATTTCTTGACTTTTTTCCCCCCCTTAACATCTGTTATTCTGCAGTTTGAGTGTTGCTTTTTCGGTACTGTTGTGATCTATTCTCAGAGAGTGATGATTGAAGTATTGTTACAGCTAGTGAGAATTAAAACTATCCCACACCTTCTGTGAAAAGTTGAGCTATAACAATACTATAGCTTGTCAAACAGGGGGAAAAAACAACATCACTTCAAAAACAACTGTACCTGACAACCACCTAGAGGCATGAAACACTCATATTTTTTTATTGCCATATTCTATAAACACATACAGGGCTGTTTGTCCTCAATCATAACTAAAATGGCTTTTCCAGATGGTTGCTTGTTTAGCAAACTATGCAATGACATGTCTTTACTTGTATTTTCTCTTACACACCCACACCCACAAGCATAAACAAATATAAAGGCACAATATATCTTTAAAATGGCGGCGACGCGGCAAAGTACCGTAGGCTAGATGAGCAGTAGCCTACAATGTTTTTTTATTAAACATAAATCTGGCATACTGGCAGAGGATTTTGACCAGCTGCTTCCTGTCTTTGCTTGCTGCGAGTTGGTAAAAAAATTCACTCAAACAGGTCACGACAAAAGTAGCGATAACGTAATTGCACCATATGGCTGGATATTTTCTGCCGCAATCAAGTAAAACAAAGTTTAGATTGCTGAATTTTGTTACTTTCGTTAGCTGCCATTAGCTGCTCTTTTGTCTATAATGACATTGATTGTAAAAACTTAGTCTGAGAGAAATTAAATGTAAATTACTTATCAACATCAAAACTTTTTTGCAGTTTACTGAGGAGGTGAGCGACAGCAATAGTCAGGATACAGTATGTTGACATTTATCTTTGTATCACTGTGCTTCAGAACTAATCAGGCTATTTGTGGCCTCTCTACCTTTACTAGGCCTACACAGAATGCCTTAAGGCAGAGAAATCACACCTCTCTGCCCTTCCACGTGCAAACAAGGAAAGCTTGAGGCAGACAGAGCAAACCTCCCTGCCCTTCCATTAGGGTTGTCAAAAGTGTCGATACCCTGAAAAGTATCGATACTCAAACGCTGTATCCGGATACAATACTAATTTACAAAAGTATCAATACTAACAGTGCACGCCACCTCAGCACCTGTCGGGTGCACGGGTCCAACGCACACTCGCTGTACAGGCAGCGTCTGGCAGGCACAGAGCCCTCGCTGCAACCCGGCTTGTTGTCGTCGCTGTGCATGCATGCACACATTTCTGTTGCAGCCAGTTTTGGTCAAAAATGATAAAGGAAAAAGCACTCTTTGGAAATATTTAGTGAAGTGAACACAGCACGCTGCAGACGGCAGGTACAGCCCCTTCCCTCACTAGCAGCTGAGCAGCTGGTGTTGCCAGCATCAAACTAAAATATAACTTCTAACGTTAATGTGGGAGCTAAGCAGAAAACTTTATCAGTCATGCCCGTCTGTAACATAATAGACAATGCTAGTTTAACAGGACAACACAATTATGTGTGTCTGAAAAGTTCTGTTAACTGTAAAGTCACAGATTGAAGCTGAAAAAACGTTTGGTTTCTCCCGTAACCCCTGGTTCTCTGATCACATAGTGAGGTAGAAACAGGAGCATCCTGAGCCTAAACTACCAACTCCATTTGATCAGCAACGAAAATATGGTGCCAATTCCAGAAGCACAGAAAATAAACAGGGCTGTAGATAAATACATTTGTATGGACAGATATTGTTTCTGGTTGTTATTTATTTTGGGGGGATTTTTTGTTGTTACCATTGATGTTACTGTTCTGATCTTAATTTTTTGCTGCTGTATCAAAAATGGTATCGAGTATTGAATATTTTCCTGGGCATCGATATCGAGTTTGAAATTTTAGTATCGTGACAACCCTACCTTGCATGTGCCTACATGGAAATCCTAAGGCAGGGAGAGCAGCAACAAAGGATAGCTGATATTAGTTCTATTTATTGAATGATATTGAAATCAAGTGAAATTTGCTTAATTTTAACACTAGTTCCATGTTTCTTGTACTTGATTAGCCACTTGGAAAAGATAAAAAGTAAACTGTTGGACAATCATGCAAAGGTGCTGAAATAAATACAGAATGATAAATGTATGAGGCTGCTTATATGAAGTGGGTGGATATGACAGTATGCAGTGTGTACAGCATGCATGGATTATGTTTGACAGATACTGACATGTTTACAGTGTGTATTGACACTGAAAATATTTAATGTACTGGTAGAGTGGATGCTCAGCATTACAGGGTTATTGCACAGATTGTTCTCAACACAATGTACTGGTGTTAAGGGTTCATCCTAGGGACAGCCTGTGGAAAGATACTATTCTTGTGTCTGGTTGTTTTGGTGAACAGTGTTTTGTAGCGCCTACCAGAGAGGAGAAGTTTGAACAGGTTGTGTCCAAGGCATGAAGGGTCTGCAGTAGGGCTGCACGGTATATGCGGTAGACGGTAGAAATGATATAAATTTGGCCCACGGTAGAGATTTGCACTCTACCGTCCTATCGTCGATGATGTCATCGCACCTGCCTCAGTGCGAAAATGGCTGCGAGCACAGAGACAGCGGAGCAAGAGGAGCTGGTTCACGTCCGTGATTTAGCGTGGCACGTGCAACATGTGTTGCTGGAGAACTTGTGAGTGAGTGAGTTAATGTCTTATGAACAGCCCCGGACTTCTCAGACTCTTTTAGCGACTTACCGCTCAGAGGGAACTCATTCAGTGTCTCCTCTGGCAGCAGCATAGCGTCTCTCCCTCTCCTCTCTCGCCGTGCGCACACGGGAGTTGGTTTTCGGCAAGAGAGTTTGTCATAAACCTTTGATAATGTAAACCTATGTGACGCTAGGGGCTCCACAAAAAACTCCATATATGAATATGTGATAGTTGTGGTATCATAGCAGCCTGTCACAGGTTACAGCGTGATGATTAGAGGAGAAATGGCAGAGCATAAAGGTCCAGGTGGAAAAAACACAACTCAGTCATTTAGGATTTTGCTAAAAGAAGGAAATTACCTTTTGATATAGATCCCAGGGGACATTTTGCACCATAGAGTACTGGGTTTTAATTTTGAGTTTTGAGATCTGCATTCTGCACAATAAATGCTCTAAAAAATACATTATATCTTTGCTTTTGTTGTTGTTGTTTTTTTTTTTTTATCAATTTAGCTTTGCTAAGGGACTACAAAACCCATTCAGAAACACTTCTATTATAACTTTTACACTTAAATTTATACCGCGATATATACTGTTACCGTGAAGGGATTCGATTTATACCGTGATATAAATTTTAGGTCATACCGCCCAGCCCTAGTCTGCAGTGATGTTACTGTGTTTCCTGACTCCAGAGGTGTGTAAGTCCTGGATGGAGGGCAGGCTGGCAGCAATGATTTTTTTCTGCAGTTCTGATTGTCCACTGTAGTCTGTTCCTGTCCTCTTTGGTGGCTGATCAAAACCCCACAGTGATGGATGCACAGAGAACAGACTGGATTGTTGCAGTGTAAAATGGTGTTAGTAGCTCCTGAGGCAGGCTGAACTTCATGAACTTCCTGAGCTGGAACAGGAAGTACATTCTCTGCTGGGCCTTTTTCCTGATGGTGTCAATGTTGGATGTCCATTTGAGGTCCTGTGAGATGGTGGATATCAGAAACCAAAAGGTTTCCACAGCAGACATTGTGCTGCTCAGCAACTCCAGCCCTACACTTTTTTTTTAAATTTTTTTAAAAGATATTTTTATGGGCATTTTTTTGCCTTTAATTGATAGGATAGTGAAGTGTGAAAGGGGGAGAGAGAGAGGGAGAGAGATGAAGCAAAGGGCCACAGGCTGGAGTCGAACCTGGGCCGCTGCGGCAACAGCCTTGTACATGGGACGCCTGCTCTACCACGAAGCCACCGATGCCCCCAGCCCTACACTTTTGTATATGTGTATTGTATATATTAGTTTAAGCACTTATAACGTATGAATAAGCATGTAAAGACTTAAGTGGGACCTATTAGTAGCAACACTATCTTTGAATAGACATAGTAAATACAGTTTTTGTCTCTTACCCCTGTAACACTGTGAGTAGTCTTTCTCAGGGCTTTTTGCTTGATCTTTTTAAAGTTTGATGCATATTTTAGTGTTATGTTGTAACTGGAGAGAACTGAATCCCCTGTCTGGTAAAGGATGTGATATGATCAAAAAGATTTGATGCACAAGGCAACCATATGGTAAAGGGCATACATTTAAAATATCTATATATTGTGCGAATTCTGGCACAGTAATGAAATGAGAAAGAATGATGATTGGTGATTAAATAAAATGGTAACATAAAATTGCCCCAAAAAAGGCCAAACATTTCTAGTAACAGATAAAACATAGGCTTAACATTTTAATTGTGTTCGTATTTGCTGAGGACGGCTGTACTGGGTCTGAGTTAGTGCTGGCTGATGCTGGATGTGGATCAGCTGAATCTGTGATTGTACTGGCTAATGATGCAGCATCTCCTCTACTGACAAACTGAAGCATGTAGCACTTGTAAATAATAGATAGCAATACTATTCCCCCACATTTTTATGCATCTTCAAATATAAAACTATTTATACCATGACCTGGCTGAATAGTTGATGGTTATTATTGACAGAGAAATGTGCATACATACTGCCCAGTAGCCCAGCTAATCAACACTTTGAATTCAATATTTAATAAATAGTCAATGTCAATCTATTGCGTTCCTCCTAACATCAGTCCAGAGTTGTAACTAAGTTTAAATTTGTACACACGCATATGGGTGCATATGAACGCATGTTCACACGCAATGTGGTTGTCTTTTTCAAGCTGAAGTTTATAGACCCAGTTGTTCATTGCTGCTTATTAAACATAATGAATAGTTGTATTTCAGTCTCGCTTTTGTCAGACCAAAGTCACAGAATGCAGCTTGGAAGTGACTGACAAACAAGCAAGATACAGACAGACAGTGACAAGACAGACCGATGCTAGGGAGAGATGCACTGCAAGTTAAAACACATCAACTTAACGTTACTGTTATTTGCTGACATCAAACTTGGAGATGAGAGAACGCAGTTTACCTGATTGCTGCTCCTGCAGTTCACACTCTTATGCATCAGGCTGGCTCTGCTGCTCAGTATTGTGAGGAGGGGAGTGTTGGAAGGCTTAAACTGAAGTCCACTGTCATCTCCACAGTTTTAAAAAGCGTTCAGCTCCAGGTTGTTTTGACTACAAGGGTCAGCTGTTCAGCCTCTACAGACACGTCATTGTCCCTGATGAAATAGTATTGAACAGAATAGAAAATTGGAATTTTGCAAAAGATCTTCCGTCATCAAATAGTTTTTAACAAATAAAAATTCACATTGTGTCTACTTATAAATACAGCACATCAGAGAAAGACAAAAGAAAAAGCATCATATCCTAAAAAATATTAAAGTTATACCCAGTGGCGTGGAGTGCATCGGCAACCCTATGAGTATTTAAAAAAGTGTCCTAAAGTCTCACAAAGAGGCTTCAAAACTCCTCTCCTTTGAAGTCTAAAACCAATGCAGTGTGTGTGGTACTGCACACACACACACACACACACACTGGTAGCATACATGCAAAACACACACACACACACACACTACAGGCTCGGAAACGTTACCTTCAGCTAAGGTCCCACTTTTTCTAATCTACTCCTGTTCCTGCCTTCAGTTTCTCTTCGACTTCCATTTACCAGCTTTTTAGGGAGGCGTAGAGGAGAGATAATATGACACAACAAGTAAATTTTGTAATTTTAGAAATTAATTTTAAGTAATTTCTGAACACTGAATATCCACTGTATAACATTATACCTTTGGTTCACTTCATTCATGATGGGAAGAGGAGTCACATCTGTCAAAGCAGGGTTTGCTCATTAGTAGGTAGACCAGCAGATAAAAGGTTTTCATTTAAATGTAAATCAGAAGGGTAACAAATCCATTATAGTCATTTGGAAAAGGACTGCTCTCTTTGCCTTCTGTGCCATATCTTTGACTCTTATTCCCAGTCAGGGTGTTTTTATTACTTCTCATTCTGGCCAAGGAGATAACAGTGTCTAAAAGCTTCAGTGACAACAAATTACAGCTGGACGCTGATGGACGAGGCTCAGAAGTCTGATTCATTTGAAATTCATATTTTAATAAGCATCACTATGGATGGAGGCAAGCGTGTTATTAATCAGTTGTGGCCCAACAGCTCTGTTCCTTTAAAATGTCAATCTATGTAGAATCCATTAGTCTGCCCTGCTGCACATCTCAATAACATTTTCTTTCAACTGGGCTCAGCAAGCTTCCAGTTTGGGGTATTTGCAGTGTTTATACACACATTATCTCCTGGCTGTGTAGCTGAACGGTGTAGCTGTAACCTCTGGTTACTTTCATTATTGATTATCCATTATGTTTTTAATTAAATAATTAATTGTATGGGCTGTAAAATGTTGGAAAAATAGTAAGGCTTAAATAGTCAAGCTTTACAGCAAACGACATCCCTCTGTTGTTGGATCAGGCAGGGCCACGGCAGCAGTGCAACCATGACCCACAATCCAGGTGTTGTTACGATTCGAGGGTACCTGCAAGACAGTGGAGTATAGAGGCTCTGGAGAAGAGGCAGAGTTATTGACATGCAGTAATAGGACATGAATGTTAGCAAATAAAGAAGAACCAACTTTTTAGAATCTGAAAGCGAGAGAGAGAGAAGGAGAGAAGGAGCTTGGTGTATTATTGGTGGTGTATCACAGGAGGTCCCCTGGCAGACTAGGCCTATGTGAGCCTAACTAGGGGCTGGTCCAAGGCAAGCCTGAGCCAGCCCTAACTATAAGCTTTATCAAAGAGGAACATCTTAAGTCAACTCTTAAATATGGAGATGGTGTGTGCCTCCCAGACCCAAAAAGGAAGATGGTTCCACAAAAAAGGGAGCCCAATAGCTGAAGGTTCAGGCGCCCATTCCACTTTTGGAAACTTTAGGAACCACAAGTAACCCTGCATTCTTGGAGCACAGTGTTCTGGTGGGATAACAGGGTACTGTAAGATCACTAAGATATAACGGAGCCCGGCCATTTAGAGCTTTGTGTTCATATTCAGACGGACCTAAATTCAAAACCCTTTCAAATCCTTGTCTGTTCATTTAGCAACATCATGGAGTCAAATTTTTGTTTACAGCCTGGTACAAAAAACTTTAGTTAATTTTAACATTCATGACAACTGTACGGGGGTGAATTTCTATATAACTTACCTGTTTACATTTTATCAAGGGTTAAAATTATTAAGGGCGTGGTTGCTTTGAGTGACAGGCTGTCTGTGAGGCGTCACCGCAGTGTTTAAGTCAGACCCACCCCTTGCTCCTCAGCAGCTCCACCCTCCATTGCTGAAATACCAAACTCGGGCTTCAAAACAAACCACAGACAAACCAATGGGTGATGTCACAGTGGCTACATCCATTATTTTATACAGTCTATGATGTTTGCATTATATGTAACTCATCATTGTGCCCAAGAACAGCCTCACAGAGGTGATGGCATTGATGTCGACTTGTAGTGTTGTTGTTAAAAGAATGACATATCCTAACTGTTGTTGATTAATTGTCTGGAATAGTTAACTGTTGTTGATATAATTGTTTTGGTGTGACTGAAGCTGCAGCTGTGCATCGCTGTAATTTTTTAAAACTAAGATATGATGAAACTTTGCTCGTCTTATAAAACTGGAATCTAACAAAATAATTACTGGTGTTCATGAAGTTAACTTTTTCTATAGTAACAGTGTGATATTACTGTCTCCTCCTCCTTGGGTTCCTTCGGTTGGTTTTCTGTGTCCCAGTAATTTTTATGCTGTATGACTTCTTGAGACTTCCTCCCTGGACCACAACATGCTGTTATGAAAAATAGCACTGGGTCATTATAATACCAGACTGTAATATGCTAATGAAGCAATGATATGTTCGAAACTTTACAAGAACAAATTATCTTGTGAAAAACCGCTGCTGTGCTACTGTACACCAGAGAGCTGCTCTCTGAAACTCAAAGCGAAACATTTTTCTTTGCTGTTGTTGACAAATGTTGGTCTGTCATAACTGCAGTATTTGCAACATGTGGTTGAATTGTTTCATTTAGCAGTTAATACTTTTACACTTAAAGCCATACATGCTCACATACACAGACACATTTAAGAGGGCACATTTATCCATTTAAATTCCTTGACTTGCCCCTTTAGAAGAGCCCCCTAAAGGTAGATGGAGTGCGTGTTTTCCTTTGGTTGTGTTAATGGGGTTATTGATCATTCTGGCAACTGCAACATTTCTATAAACCAAATGAAGGCCCTGCTCAAAGTGTGCTGTGTCAGAGCAGAAATGCATTTAGATTACTTCATTCCACAGAACCTCCTCAGAGATCGCTATCTCCTACATTCACTTTGCCCCTTATAGGATATCTAATATTTGAATGTCCAAGATGAAATGTTTTGAAGAAAGGCGTTTTCTTAAACTTGAAGTGCTGCTATTTTCTTTCAAGGTTGACTCGGTCCCCTCGGAGCTGTGCTGTATATGACAGTGCTATTAAAAATAAAAGATTCTTAATGGAACACCTAACATCAAAATGGTATAATTATTCACCAAGGAGATACTGTTGAGGACGACTCTATATTAATACAAAAAAAAGAAAATTCCTCAACATACCCATGAGGATCATTAAGGTTTCATCTAATGTAGCTTGAATGCACATGTTCATTAGTGTAACGATGTTTAATAAGTGCGGCATTTAGAAAGTTCTGTGTTTCATATGCAATGCTGTGAAAAAGCCAAAGTGATATTATTCCAATTGCATTTTGCAGCTTTAATTTGACATTGCAGCATTTTGTGTGTACTATATGATACAGTAGGCTGAAGAGGGGGCTGTAAATGATGTAATTCAACATTAGTGGAACCACATACTCAACACATTAAGGAAATAATGCACACATTAGATTTGAATTAGTAAAGTTAGACTTAGAAATATCAAGCTAATAAGTCCCAAGGAACATTTCCTTAAAAGTGGACCAGGGTTGTAACAATTACTGTCATGTAGTAAACTCTGCCGCTGAAGGCAGCTCTTACAAAGACAGGCAAAACAAGACCCAAACTTTTGTTAGAAATGCTGGCTTCAGAGTTTGAAATTTGACCTTTTGGTTATAGCGTCAGCATTAGGACCAATCACTGTAATCTCTGAAAGGTTGAACAAGACTGCAAAGATGAGTCATCCATCCAAGTTTGGTTAATTAAAGTTGGATTGCAGATAGCACACTAACACCTGCTAGAGTTCGACAATAAGACAACCAACTCTTGTGCTCTATCTCTGCACTACATTTAATTAGGGCTGTGACTGTATGTATTTTTTCTCACAGCAGTGACAGACAGTCAAATAAACATTACAGAAACCCTGAAGCTGGCATTTCTGCACGTGCATTTAAAATAAACATGTTTAAACATTAATTCAAAAAATGAGAGTTNAACTCTTGTGCTCTATCTCTGCACTACATTTAATTAGGGCTGTGACTGTACTGTATGTATTTTTTCTCACAGCAGTGACAGACAGTCAAATAAACGTTACAGAAACCCTGAAGCTGGCATTTCTGCACGTGCATTTAAAATAAACATGTTTAAACATTAATTCAAAAAATGAGAGTTCATTTTAGTCGTTTTAGAAGAGGTTTGATACATGAACTACAGTGTGTTTACGTCCTGCGCGGAGGGATACACCGGTGAGCAACAGCTGCAGCTGGCTCTGGGACAGGTACGCTAGGTCACTCGGTAAAAGCAAACAAAGACACGACACGGACGATATTACTCACTCGACTGAAAGCTGTCCATCAGCTCCTGCAGGCCTGGGCGTTTTTTCCAGTTTAACTTAGTGATTGCTGCAAAGTTTTCACTCCTTGTGATGCACTC